>NC_044980.1:46019771-46619771 GCF_008728515.1 Papio anubis | reverse complement strand
CAATCAATAAAGACCTTGAACTTACAAAAGTTACTACTGGCTATTTCAAATAACAGTGATAATCTAAAAGTAAACCTTTAAGCCATTAGCACAAAATGGCCAATGATAACTCAATAAAAGGGCCTTTTTATTTCAAGTTTTTATTCTGTGTCAGTATTCTAGAAATTCAGATTGTGCTATTCTTACTGTCACTACTGGTTTTGCTCTAGAATTTTTTCTCCAGCTTATCATTTAGATAACTTTATTCCCGAAGTTCCACTCGAAGTACAAATCAGAGAAATATCACAGAAAAAATAACCAACAGGGTACTTTTTCTGCCCACCTGTTTTGCAGATCCCAATTTTGATGTAGTAGTTGAAGTCAAAAGGTAGGTAAGGTCAAGGTGAAGGCGTGCCACTTCAAAATCCTCAAGATCCATTGGATATGAGACTTAAACAAACAAGAAATTACTTTCATTGATTAAATGCAGATTGAATTAGGAGGAAAAAATGACAGACACTGCTAAGGTTATGTCCTCTACTCATTGTTTAACTCAGCATGACTGATTCAATCTGCTGAGCCCCAAGGAAGGCCAAAGATGTCACTCATGGACTCCACACAATGCAGAATCCTTAGAAGAGCAAAATCGAAAAGTTGCACTTTATCCACTCACAGCCTGGAGCCACTGTTCTCATTCCATCTTGTGTTAGCAGAACAATGAACTGCAGCAGGCACTGGGCTGCTCCGCATAATAATTATAGGTATCCCACAGGCAAAGCTGTTGTTGCTTTTAAGACTTGACAGAATGTGTCTTGTAGGCATGACCTAGCAGATGGGGACTTTTTCCTTTCATCTTTTCCCAAAAGCCACCTAGGTGAAATATATAAAGCGTCTTGATAAGGGATATATTTTCTCCTATAGGGGTAAGTTGATTACTATAAGCTGCTCTTCTTGTTCATTCACCTTAAAAATAATTACCACTCTGGTGGAAGAAGTCAAGTATAGCCACAGAGGCAGGGATAGACCTTTTGCTCCATCCTGCTAATTTGTGTCACCTACTGCACTGCCTTATGTATTGATGGTAGAAAAAAAAAAAAAATGAAGCAGAAAATTAAGTCTGAAAGGATTTTTTGTCCTGCTGTCACTTTGTACAACATTTAGTTCAGTTGACATGACACTGTGCCTTTTGTTACATAAAACTGTCACATTGTCCCCTTCTAGTTAGCTGCAGTTGCTGGCCAAATCAATAATATCTGTCAAAACTGACAAATAATGAAAAGATCCTATGATATGTTGGCTACAGAGAATATTTTTTAGCATCTTTTAAAAATGTTACCAAATTAGGTTCAAATACATATTAGAAATAAAGAAAAGAGATAAGCTTTGTGAATGATATGACAAAATTGAAGATGAAGACCTCAGCTATGCACATTGCATATATATTATTTGATATACTGCTTGTAGTTTTAATAACAATTTTTAAAGTCAATTTTAGATGGATCTTTTGTAGAATAAAAACTTTTAATGCATAAGCAAATAAGTAACTTAAAACCCGTGAGATTCCATTCATTTTTCCCTGTATGTAATGATAACATTTAATTGGTTAGGCAGACAGAGAGAGAATTTATTCCACATTTAGTTATCTATGGAGGGACTACTAAGGTATGGTTAGATCGTGAGAGAGCGTTGTCATTTACTGTTATAGTTTTTCATCTGGGAGACTCAGATATTGCCCTGTAACATCATTTGCAAACAGGAAACAAAAACGCAGGCAGCTATCGCTATAGCCAGTGGTCTTAAATATTCCTTATCAGTCCCTGTAATTGAAAACTACTGGGGAAAGCACAACAGCTGTCTTTTTAGTTGTTTCAGGTGATTGTATATTTTAACTAAACTGACCTCAATATACCTTGTTCCACTTAGAGAAAACATCTATGTCTTTATGTTTTTAGCCTCTAGCCAAGCAAAGAGAACACATGCAAGATTATGCTACTAACATCTACCTGAACCACCTGCTCCATGCTTTTTATTAATTTGCTTTTTCACATTTGATTTTGGCATGCTCTCAGCGTCCCTCTTCTTCTAACTCCTTTAATCATATTTTCCCATTCCTCAGGTTTCTCCAATTGTCAGAAATTTTCAGAATGCATTTTTCTCTTTATACCTGATATGACTTAGGATATTTGGGTTCATGATACCTAGTAGTTTAGTAGTTTCATGACACCTGATAGTTTACCTATATTCTCCAGTTCTATGGTCTATAGAAATCTAACCCTATGCCTCCATACAGAGTGCTGTGTACTTCCCCTAATGCTATCTCTACTCAGCAGTGAGTTGACTCAAATGTATGACTCAACACCTGTGAGTTCTCAAAAAAATGTACTTACATAAACATTAAGATACAGAATAGATTTTAACAAATATATTGTGGATTAAAGATGATGAGTTAACATACTGAACATCTTCCAATGAATATTTCACATATATTCTCTTTAACGTTGAATTATAGCAATAAATTATTGCACATAAAGGTAATGTGAACACATTACAACATGTTATTATTTAGTTCCTAGTATACCTAAGCTGTGCCATTTTTTAGGATTTTTATCAAAATTCTTTATAATTTTTTTTTGGGGGGGAGGGGATGGAGTCTTTCTCTGTCACCTAGGCTGGAGTGCAATGGTGCCATCTCGGCTCACTGCAAGCTCTGCCTCCCAGGTTCATGCCATTCTTCTGCCTCAGTCTCCCAAGTAGCTAGGATTACAGGTGTCCACCACCACGCCTGGCTAATTTTTTATATATTTAGTAGACACGGGGTTTCACCATGTTAGCCAGATCTCCTGACATTGTGATCTGCCCACTTCGGCCTCCCAAAGAGCTGGTACTACAGGTGTGAGCCACCCTGCCGGGCCAAATGTAACTCTGAAATAAAGCTGACTACTATCCTTCATATATGAATTTGAGTGATAGGTTTAAAGACAGAGAACATTTACCTCTCTCAGTAAAGCACTAAGTCACATGCCTATTCTGTACAATCCTATAAGCCTTTATAAATGCTAACCAGAAAAAAAAATGTTCTTAGGTACAAGAAAAAATAAATAGATAAATTTATTTAAAATAGGTTAATCTTGGAATAGGAAGAGCTCCAGCCTGCAGCTCCCAGTGTGAGTGACACAGAAGATGGGTGATTTCTGTATTTTAAACTGAGGTACCGGGTTCATCTCACTGGGGCATGTTGGACAGTTGATGCTGGTCTGTGGGTGCAGCCCGACCAGTGAGAGCTGAAGCAGGGTGAGGCATCAGCTCACCTGGGAAGCACAAGGGGGAAGGGAATTCCTTCTGCTAGCCAAGGGAAATTGAGACACACAACACCTGGAAAATTGGGTAACTCCCACCTTAATATTGCACTTTACCAAGGGCCTTAGCAAATGGCACACCAGGAGATTATATCCCACACCTGGCCTGGAGGGTCCCATGACCACAGAGACTCCCTGGTTGCTAGCACAGTAGTATGAGATCTAACTGCAAAGTGGCAGCGAGGCTGGGGGAGGGGTGCCCACCATTGCTGAGGCTTAAGTAGATAAACAAAGCCACCAGGAAGCTCAAATTGGGTAGAGCCCACCAAAGCTCAAGGAAGCCTGCCTACCTCTGTAGACTCCACCCCTGGGGACAGGAAATAGCTACACAAAAAGCAGCAGAAACCTCTGCAGATGTAAAAGTCCTTGTCTGACAGCTTTGAAGAGAGCAGTGGTTCTCCCAGCACAGAGGTTGAGATCTGAGAACGGACAGACTGCCTGCTCAAGTGGGTCCCTGACCCCTGAGAAGTCTAACTGGGAGACACCCTCCACTAGGCGCAGACCGAGAAATCACACCTCACACGGCTGGGTACACCCTGAGACCATGCTTCCAGAGCAAGAATCATACAGGAACACTCACTGTTCAGCAATATTCTCTCTTCTACAGTCTCCGCTGCTGATACCCAGGCAAACAGGGTCTGGAGTAGACCTCAAGCAAACTCCAACAGACCTGCAGCGGAGGGTCCTGACTGTTAGAAGGAAAACTAACAAACAGAAAGGACACTCACATCAAAACCTCATCAGTACATCACCATCATCAAAGAACAAAGGGAGATAAAACCACAAAGATGGGGAAAAAGCAGGGCAGAAAAGCTGGAAATTCAAAAAATCAGAGCACATTTCCTCCTCCATAGGAAAGCAGCTCATTGCCATCAATGGAATAAAGCTGGATGGAGAATGACTTTGATGAGTTGAGAGAAGGCTTCAGTCAATCAAACTTCTCAGAGCTAAAGGAGGAACTATGTAACCAGTGCAAAGAAATGAAAAACCTTAAAAAAAGAATGGATGAATGGATAACTAGAATAATCAGTGCAGAGAATACCTTAAAAGGACTGACAGAGATGAAAATCATGACATGAGAACTACGAGACAAATGCACAAGCTTCAGTAACCGACTCGATCAACTGGAAGGAAGATTATCAGTGATTGAAGATCAAATTAGTGAAATGCAGCAAGAAGAGAAGTGTAGAGAAAAAAGAATAAAAAGAAATGAACAAAGCCTGCAAGAAATTTGGGATATGTGAAAAGACCAAATCTACGTCTGATTGGTGTGCCTGAAAGTGACAGGGAAAATGGAACCAAGTTGGAAAACACTCTGCAGGATATCATCCAGGAGAACTTCCCCAACCTAGTAAGGCAGGCCAACATTCAAATTCAGGAAACAGAGAATGCCACAAATATACTCCTCGAGAAGAGCAACTCCAAGACACATAATTGTCAGATTCACCAAAGTTGAAATGAAGGAAAAAACGTTAAGGGCAGCCAGAGAGAAAGGTCGGGTTACCCACAAAGGGAAGCCCATTAGACTAACAGCAGATCTTTCGGCAGAAATTCTCCAAGCCAGAAGACAGTGGGGGCCAATACTCAACATTCTTAAAAAAAAGAATTTTCAACCCAGAATTTCATAACCAGCCAAACTAAGTTTCATAAGTGAAGGAGAAATAAAATCCTTACAGACAAGCAAATACTTAGAGATTTTGTCACCATCAGGCCTGCCCTACAAGAGTTCCTGAAGGAAGCACAAAACATGGAACGGAATTACAGGTAACAGACATCGCAAAAACATGTCAAAATGTAAAGACCATCGATGCTAGGAGGAAACTGCATCAACTAATGAGCAAAATAACCAGTTAATATCATAATGACAGGATCAAGTTCACACATAACAATATTAACCTTAAATGTAAATGGACTAAATGGTCCAATCAAAAGACACAGACTGGCAAATTGGATAGAGTCAAGACCCATGAGTTTGCTGTATTCAGGAGACCCATCTCACATGCAGAGACACACTGAGGCTCAAAATAAAGGGATGGAGGAAGATCTACCAAGCAAATGGAAAACAAAACAAAACAAAACAAAACAAAAACAGGGGTTGCAATCCTAGTCTCTGATAAAACAGACTTTAAACAATCAAAGATCAAAAGAGACAAAGAAGGCCATGGAATAACGGTAAAGGGATCAATTCATCAGGAAGAGCTAGCTATCCTAAATATATATGCACCCAATACAGGAGCACCCAGATTCATAAAGAAGTGCTTAGAGACTTACAAAGAGAATTAGACTCCCATACGATAATAATGGGAGACTTTAACACCACACTGTCAACGTTAGACAGATCAACGAGACAGAAAATTAACAAAGATATCCAGGAATTGAACTGAACGCTGCACCAAGTGGACCTAATAGACATCAACAGCACTCTCCACACCAAATCAAAAGAATATACATTCTTCTCAGCATCACATTGCACTTATTCCAAAATTGACCACATAGTTGGAAGTAAAGCACTCCTCAGCAAATGTAAAACAACAGAAATTATAACAAACTGTCTCTCAGACCACAGTGCAATCAAACTAGAACTCAGGACTAAGAAACTCAATCAAAACCGCTCAACTACATGGAAACTGAACAACCTGCTCCTGAATGACTACTGGGTACATCACGAAATGAAGGCAGAAATAAAGATGTTCTTTGAAACCAATGAGAACAAAGATACAACATACCAGAATCTCTGGGACACATTCAAAGCAGTGTGTAGAGGGAAATTTATAGCACTAAATACCCACAAGAGAAAGCTGGAAAGATCTAACATTGACACCTTAACATCACAATTAAAAGAACTAGAGAAGCAAGAGCAAACACATTCAAAAGCTAGCAGAAGGCAAGAAATAACTAAGATCAGAGCAGAACTGAAGGAGATAGAGACACAAAAAACCCTCCAAAAAATCAATGAATGCAGGAGCTGGTTTTATGAAAAGATCAACACAATTGATATACTGTTAGCAAGACTAATAAAGAAGAAAAGAGAGAAGAGTCAAATAGATGCAATAAAAAATGATAAAGGGGATATCACCACTGACCTCACAGAAATGCAAATTACCATCAGAGAATGCTATAAACACCTCTGCACAAACAAATTAGAAAACCTAGAAGAAATGGATAATTTCCTGGACACTTACACTCTCCCAAGACTAAACCAGAAAGAAGTTGAAGCCCTGAATAGACCAATACCAGGCTCTGAAATTGAGGCAATATTTAACAGCCTACCAACCAAAAAAAGCCCAGGCCCAGATGGATTCACAGCAGAATTCCAGCAGAGGTACAAGGAGGAGCTGGCACTACTCCTTCTGAAACTATTCCAATCAATAGAAAAAGAGGGAGTCCTCCCTAACTCATTTTATGAGGCCAACATCATCCTGATACCAAAGCCTGGCAGGGACACAACAAAAAAAGAGAATTTTAGACCAATATCCTTGATAAACATCAATGCAAAAATCCTCAATAAAATACTGGCAAACCAAATCCAGTAGCACATCAAAAAGCTTATCCACCATGATCAAGTGGGCTTCATCCCTGGGATGCAAGACTAGTTCAACATATGTAAATCAATAAACGTAATCCAGCATGTAAACAGAACCAAAGACAAAAACCATATGATTATCTCAATTGATGCAGAAAAGGCCTCTGACAAAATTCAATAGCCCTTCATGCTAAAAACTCTCAATAAATTTGGTATTGATGCAACGTATCTCAAAATAATAAGAGCTATTTATGACCAACCCACAGTCAATATCATACTGAATGGGCAAAAACTGGAAGCATTGCCTTTGAAAACTGGGACAAGACAGGAATGCCCTCTCTCACCACTCCTATTCAACATAGTGTTGGAAGTTCTGGCTAGGGCCATCAGGCAAGAGAAAGAAATCAAGGGTATTCAGTTAGGAAAAGAAGAAGTCAAATTGTCCCTGTTTGCAGATGACATGATTGTATATTTAGAAAACCCCATCATCTCAGCCCCAAATCTCCTTAAGCTGATAAGCAAACTCAGCAAAGTCTCAGGATACAAAATCAATGTGCAAAAATCACAAGCATTCTTATACACCAGTAACAGACAAACAGAGAGCCAAATCATGAAGAACTCCCATTCGCAATAGCCTCAAAGAGAATAAAATACCTGGGAATCCAACTTACAAGGGATGTAAAGGACCTCTTCAAGGAGAACTACAAACCACTGCTCAGTGAAATAAAAGAGGACACAAACAAATGGAAGAACATACCATGCTCATGGATAGGAAGAATCAATATCTTGAAAATGGCCATACTGCCCAAGGTAATTTATAGATTCAATGCTATCCCCATCAAGCTACCAATGACTTTCTTCACCGAATTGGAAAAAACTGCTTTAAAGTTCATATGGAACCAAAAAAGACCCTGCACTGCCAAGACAATCCTAAGTCAAAAGAACAAAGCTGGAGGCATCACACTACTTGACTTCAAACTATACTACAAGGCTACAGTAACCAAAACAGCATGGTACTGGCAATAAAAAAGAGATATAGACCAATGAAACAGAACAGAGTCCTCAGAAATAATACCACACATCTACAGCCATCTGATCTTCGACAAACCTGAGAAAAACAAGAAATGAGGAAAGAATTCCCTATTTAATAAATGGTGCTGGGAAAATTGGCTAGCCATAAGTAGAAAGCCGAAACTGGATCCTTTCCTTATTCCTTATACAAAAATTAATTCAAGATGGATTAGAGACTTAAATGTTAGACCTAAAACCATAGAAACTGTAGAAGAAAACCTAGGTAATACCATTCATGACATAGGCATGGGCAAGGACTTCATGTCTAAAACACCAAAAGCAATGGTAACAAAAGCCAAAATTGACAAATGGGATCTGATTAAACTAAAGAGCTTCTGCACAGCAAAAGAAACTACCATCAGAGTGAACAGGAACCTACAGAATGGGAGAAAAGTTTTGCAATCTACTCATCTGACAACAGGCTAATATCCAGAACCTACAAATAACTCAAACAAATTTACAAGAAAAAAACAAACGACCCCATCAAAACATGGGCAAAGGATATGAACAAACACTTCTCAAAAGAAGACATTCATACAGCTAACAGACACATCAAAAAATGTTCATCATCACTCGCCATCAGAGAAATGCAAATCAAAACCACAATGAGATACCATCTCACACCAATTAGAATGACAATCATTAAAAAATCAGAAAACAACAGGGGCTGGAGAGGATGTGGAGAAATAGGAACAGTTTTACACTGTTGGTGGGACTGTAAACTAGTTCAACCATTGTGGAAAACAGTGTGGCCATTCCTCAAGGATCTAGAACTAGAAATATCATTTGACCCAGCCATCCCATTACAGGGGATATACTCAAAGGATTATTATTCATGCTGCTATAAAGACACATGCACAGGTATGTTTATTGTGTTACTATTCACAATAGTGAAGACTTGGAATCAACCCAAATGTCCATCAGTGACAGACTGCATTAAGATAATGTGGCATATATGCAACATGAAATACTATGCAGCCATAAAAAGGGATGGCAATCATTAAAAAATCAGGAAACAACAGGTGCTGGAGAGGATATGGAGAAATTGGAACACTTTTACACTGTTGGTGGAACTGTAAACTAGTTCAACCATTGTGGAAAACAGTGTGGCGATTCCTCAAGGATCTAGAACTAGAAATACCATTTGACCCAGCCATCCCATTACTGGGTATATACCCAAATGATTATAAATCATGCTGCTATAAAGATACACGCACATGTATGTTTACTGCAGCACTATTCACGGTAGCAAAGATTTGGAATCAACCAAAATGTCCATCAGTGACAGACTGGATTAAGAAAATGTGGCACATATACACCATGGAATACTATGCAGCCATAAAAAAAGATGAGTTTGTGTCCTTTATAGGGACATGGATGCAGATGGAAACCCTCATTCTCAGCAAACTATCACAAGAACAGAAAACCAAACACCGCATGTTCTCACTCATAGGTGGGAATTGAACAATGAGATCACTTGGACACAGGAATGGCAACATCACACACTGGGGCCCATTGTGGGGAGGGAACTTGGGGGAGGGATGGCATTAGGAGATATACCTAATGTAAATGACGAGTTAATGGGTACAGCACACTAACATGGCACATGTATACATATGTAATAAACCTGCACGTTGTGCACATGTACCCTAGAACTTAAAGTATAATAATAAAAAAATAAATAAAATAAAATAAAATAAGTTAATCTTTATGATATCCATATAAGAGAATACAGTCACTTACATTGATAAATATGAGAATATCTAATACAATTAAATAATTTACTTAATTTATTATAAAAGAATTTTATCAACATTCTTATTTTTTAAATTCATGAGAGTCTAATTTCGTGATGTATCTAAATTTGCTATCTTAAAAACACTCAGCAGTGGAAGTCTGAGTCTGAATCTAGAATTCAGGCATATGTAGGTCATTTTGAAGGATGCTGGATTATGTTCAGTAAAACTCTATTTCATGATTAAGGACATTTCTGAGTAATGTTTATCATAAAAGTAGGGCTGAAATTGAGCTGAGGGACAATAAACCATTATCTGAAATTTTATATCATTTACAGATTAAAACCATATCTGTTGCTGATTTCTCTCTGACTCAACTCTATAAAAATTGTGTCTAAACAGGAGCCTGTAATAAATTTGCAGGGGAAAACTAAGAGTTAATCAGTACATGAGCAAGGGATTTGCAGCAGAGATGTCAGCAGCTGCAATGGTGTTTGAATAAAATGTCACCAAAAACAAAATTTGTGGGAGATAGTTTTTAATTAGGGATTAATACTGTTGTTTAAGGTTAATAAAATTAACAAATCTACAGCCGTACTGATCAAGGTGGGGAAACAAGCAAAGAATGCCAAACATTACCACTGCCACTATTTAACAAAGGGGCACCACCACAGATCCTAAAGATATTAAAATAAAAGAAACTGTTATGATTTACTTTATGTCAACATGTTTAACAATCTAGGTGAAATGTACTAATTCTTGAGAAACACAAGTTATCAAAACTGACTCTAGAACATTAAAAATCTGAACACTCCTACATCTGCTAAGCAAATTAACTTCGTAATTGAAAGCTTTCAACAAAGAAAAGTACAAGCCCACATAGTGTCACTAGTGAATTCTATCAAACATTTAATACAGAAATAATACCAATAATATACAAATGCTTTGTAAAAAAAGAAGAAGTGGGAACATTTCTCAAAGATTTTTGAGCCAGAATTATTCTAACATCCAAACCAAAGATATAATAAAAAAAGAAATTACAGACCAGTGTCATTGTATGGATGTAAACAATACGATTATGTTAGCAAGTAGAAAAATATATAAAAGATGCTATTTCACATCCAAGTGGAATGTATTCCAGGAAGGCAAAACTGACATTCAAAAAGCATCAGCATAATTCAATGCATTTACAGAATAAATGAAAAAGCATATGGCCATATTCATAAAGGTAGCAAAAGAGTTCAGCATCCATTCATAATATAACTCTCAAAAATTAAAAATAGAAGAGAACCTGAAACTACATCTATAAAAATGTACAAAAACAGTGTATTTAATGGCAAAGCAAGGAATGCTTTGCTCTGAAGATTGAGAGCAAGGAAAATATTTTTATACTCCCCACTTCTGTTTAACTTTTAATCAACTTCATCTTAAACTTTTCTACCCAGTTTAATAAGGCAAGAAAAGAAAATGAAAGGCATACAAATTTGAAGGATAGAAGTAAAATTGCTTGTATTAATAGATAACATGGCTATGTATGTTGGAAATCCTAAACCATTTAATAAAATTATCTACTAGAAATAATAACTGAATTAAGCAAGTTTGATAATAACTTATATCTTCCTATTTTGAGAGAAAATTGATATGTTTTTGTTTATTTGTAAGGCAATTGGTTCATGTTTTATAGAAGCAGTAATTAATTTCTATGTTTTTCTCAATATTAAAGAAACAGAGGAAGGGTTTTGATATTAGCAGTCAAGGAATAGCCTTTAATAGATACCTGTCATTTCTATATGCTCCAACATTTTGGAACACTCCTTCAATGTTTGGAAAAATGTTTCTGCATTGCAATTCCTTCATAATTTACATAGAGTTAAGAGAATTACCATATGTAATTATTTGCTGCACAGTATAGGTTTCACTTACCACATGAATCTGAATAAGAGTTTGATACAGCAATCTATTGGGCAATCAAGTTGGAAATGTGATCTCCATCTTATGGCACTGGCAACAGTAGACATGTGTTTTGGTGGGAGGAGACAGAGTGGGAAGGGTAGGTTCCAGACACTGCCAAAGGCAGAATGGTTCTGATGCTGGAGGTAGTGCCACAATCTTGGTCCTATCCATTTCTACATGGTTTCATGATTGGGGGAAATGTCACCTAAATTTACAGATGCAGTTTGAAGTATGATTCTGAAAATTAGTCCTCAATCTTAATAAAACTCCTCCTTGACTTCAGCTTGCAAAAGAAGGTTCAGTGATGGGAATCTGCGAATTCTGATGGATGTAACAAGATTTATGAAATGACATATTTACATAGGCTTTTCTTATTTCCCCAGTTAAAGTGACTCTTCTCACATCTACGCTGACAGCATATTTTTTTCCTGAAATGTATTATTTGTTCTTAATGCTTGCCTGTCGTCTGTACTTCTTGAATGTGATGCATGTAGGAATTACTCCCATTTCTTTCATTTGTGAAACTCCTCTAAGTCATATCAGAGTGTGCAATTAGTTTTTGTCCAGTGAATAGATCTAGACATATTTAAGTTATGTTGTGAAAAGTGTATTTACTTCAAGGTAAAAATGTACTCACAATAAAATAAAAGCTTTCTCTGCCATCAAACAAGGACTGATGTACTTTGCTAATTTGGAACCAAATTTTGGTACCTTCTTCCCTGTTTCAAACAACTGATCCTAAAGTCAGACCTGTTTTGAGATAACAATGGGAATCTGTAGAAATTAGGGACAAATCTAGGAAACAAGTGAACTTCGCAGTTATTGTCACTGGCCTAGTCACATAAGGAAGAGAGGTGCTATGGTTTGAATGTTTGTGTCCCTCTAAAATTCATGTTGAAACTTAATCCTGAATGCAATAGTACCAAGAACCGAGGCCTTTAGATAATTAGGAAGTGATATCACTGTGAAAATAAGCCCCCATCAGGCACCAAATCTACTGTAGCTGTGATTTTGCACTTTTTAGCATCCAGAAATGTGAGAAATAATTTTTTCTTCCTTGTAAATTACTTAGTGTAGTATTTTCATAGCAGCCCAAACAGACAAAGATAGGAGGGCTCAAAGGCAATAATCTTTGACTTGATTGCTTTTTCCAGAAAAGATATTTGGGATATAATTCATTTGCTAGTTTTACTGTACCTTGACTATGCTCACATTAATACATCAGTGTTTGCTATTACAATGGCCTCAGGAGGAGGATAAGAGAAACAGAGATAGGTAAGACAAACAAGAAACGTCCTCTCTATCCAGGTTCTGAGAACACAGGATACAAATCAAGTATGTAACAACAGGCTTATAGATCCAGAATGCTGGTGAATCTGTGAATGAATTCCTACTGAGAGTGATGTGATGGGAATAATGACTGTTCACTAATTTCTGGCTTTTCCTTACTTTGGAAAACTTGGACCTCCATGACTTTTTAAAGTTAGGTATAAGAACGTGACTTGCTTTTGTCAATTAGTTATGAATGAAAGTGACATGTGTCACTTCCAGAAAGAAGTATTTAATGTCTGGCTCTTGACTCTCAATACCAGTTTGGATGAAACAGGGCAATTATTGAGGTGAACCCTCCAAAGCCTGAATCTTTGAGTGATGGTGATGAACAGATTCCTCTGGCTGACTGATTAGTAGCTTTAGCAAGAAACAAGCCTTCATTCTTTGGATCCACTGAAATGGTTTAAAGAGTAAGATATAGGGTGTTTCTTGCCAAAGCATGGTGCAGCACATTTTGACTGATGGGAGAAAAGGAAACAGTGGGAAAACGGCAGCAAAAAACCTCACTAAACCCAGCATGAAGTGGTATCAATGACTAAGAATAACTCTGTGAAGTCATCTCAGAATCAACATATAGGGCAAAGAACAGGGAAGGACTTTTGTTCCAACATCTATTAAATAAAGCCTATTTATGGCTACGAGTCACTGATTTCTTTATACCTCTAAACCATGGAGTTTCCTGTGTAGACTTTAGTCTCATCCCACCTGCCCTATCTCTGTGGACCACAGAGGTAGGATCTGATTTCACGCTACAGACTAACATCAGGTTATGAAATGCAAAAGTTGAACCTTTTCTATTTCCCATGTGTTTTTGCTATATACCCCTGCCAAAAGAGACTAAGTATACAATGTCTTGCTACTGCCCAACTGATGAACACAGGGTTCATGGAAACAAATTGGAAAAGAGAAAAATACAGTTTAAATTTCAAAATTTTATCCTGCCTATTTGCATATTTATACATTTGCTCAAATGTATGCAAATATTATACCCTTTTCTCAGCATTCATTAAATATAAATACTTTTTTTAAAAATAGCCCCCAAAACCATAAATAAATTAAAAAGAGATAAATTATACAGGGCGTATTTTATGCCTACAAGAGAAATGGTACAGAAATTAATTTTTCTAAACATCATTTGCTTAGTAATTTAAAAATATCAAATAACTTGTATCACAACCAAAAATAAACTGATTACAGACTCTTGAAAATCAGTAACAATGAGAACTTGAAGTTTCTATGTTGCAGGCAAAACCATATTCACTATAATAGAACATTTTTCCCATTTTGGTGGACATTCCAAGTCTCAGTTGGACATCAATTTTTCTTTTCAAGCTTTATGAAAAGCTTTCTTCTTTAAGGATATTATTCTTAATTTATATTTGTAGAAATTCTAATTCCACAAGTTTCCTGCTGTGTTCATAAAAGACCTAAATTAGAATATAATTTGGCTTTTCTGCACTACTCTTTCTGAGCTGGCCACGAACAAGCCCTGTCACTCTGCTGCTCCCAGCTGTAATTAGATTATATTGAAAGGTACATCTCCATAATCTAGAATTTCCCTGAAGTAATCAAATTCTATATTTGTATCAGATGAACAGCCTTCCAATAGCTTCCTCATATCCTCAGACTTTCTCCTGGATAATGTTTGATCTATCTTTTATTAAAGTACAACCACAGAAGTGCTGGGAAATCATCTCTCCAGTGTTCAAAGGTAGCCCTCTAATGGGCTCTGTGAACGAATGACTATGTTCAAATGTGTATGTTTTCCAAACCCTTTTTCACCCCTTGATTATTTCTCATCCATCAGAAACTGAGCTACTTTTCAGTAAAATGATGCAGAGACTGAACTAATTTAATGGCAGACCACAGACTGTCCTTTCTGCAGATGATCAACCTATATCAACAGCCACCTTGAAGCTTTCCAGCTAGTCCTCCGTAATTCAATCAAAATTTATCAAAATGTGTTCTTGTCCTTTTCGACCTTATTATTATGGAGGTGTTATCGGTTCTGGGACCCAGGCTTGATAGCCTTTTCCTTCCTGCTACTATATGCTATAGAAACCAGTCTGGTTCTCAAATAATCATGAAAATATGTCTTCCTAATGATATCTGGCATTATAGGATAGATAGCTTAAGGTGTCATGTAGCCAAATGGAAAGAGTAAACTTTTAGTTTTATGGGTTTTTCTCTTGAAAAAATATAAATTTTGCCTCTCTTACCTGTGTCTTAGAAACTAGTGGCCCACAAAGGGGTCATTATGAGAGATACCAGAAAAGTAAGATTGAAACCTTTTGCACTGGAGATGTTTCTCCTTGAAATCTATTTTCAATAAGATCTTCTGATGGATGCTTCAAATTTTGTGAAACAGTGCATGCACATGAATCCATCAAGACACTCTGGCCACCTTGGACATACATTGTACACTTCTTCAAGTTTTCTTCCACATCCAGTATCAGCAAGCATGACAAAAAACAAAACAAACAAACAAACAAAAAACTCTTACATAAATTCTGCATATCAAGAAAGAAAAAAATGCTCTATTAGTTCAAAGGATTAAATGAAAATAAATATTGATAATAATAATGTCTGGTGTAAACCAAAATACATAATAGTAGAGAATTAAAAAATGAAAAAAAACAAATATATAGATTTGAATCAGAATTTACTTTTATATTAACATAATTTGAGAATATTATTACACCATTATTACTACATTAATAAAGTCTATTCATGTTACCTGCAGACCACCATTTTTATTATTTTTATTTATAATTGATACACAATAATTATACATATTTATGGGGTTCCATATAATATTTCAGTGTTTCAATGCATGTATACATTATTTAATGTCAAATCAGGGTAATTACCGTATCCATCCCATTAAACATTTATCATTTCTTTTTGGTAATAGCACTGAAAGTTTTCTCTTCTAGGTATCTGGAAATATGCACTACAGTGTTATTAGCTATAGTCATATAGTCACCCTACTGAGTCTTAAGATACCAGAACTTGTACTTCCTGTTTAACTGTAACTTTGTGCCCATTGACCAACCTTTCCAGGTACTGCCCTCCCTTCTACTCTCTTCACCTTTGGTAACTACTGTTCTACTCTCTTCCTCTATGAAATCAACTTTTTCAGATGCTACATGTGAGTGTGATCATTTAGTGCTTGCCTTTTTGTGCCTGCCTTATTCCACATAACATAATATCTTCCAGGTTCATCCATATTGCTTCAAATGACAGTATTTAATTGTTTTATGACTGAATGGTATTTCATTGTATATGTATACCACATTTGCAATATCCATTCATATGTAGATGAGCATTTAGGTCGATTCCATATACGGCTATTGTGAGTAGTGCTGCAGTAAACATGGGACTTTGGTATAGGTTTGCATAGACCTGCCCACCTCAAAACAATATCTCTTTGACATACTGGTTTCAAATCTTTGGATATATATTCATACATGAAATTGCTGGACTATGTGGTATTTTGAATTTTTGAGGAAACACCTTTTTCATAGTGGCTGTACTAATTTACATTCCCACAAACAATGCATAAGAGTTTACCTTTCTCCACATTGTCACCAGCATTTGTTATTTTCTTTACGGTAGCCCTTCTTTTTGTTGTGAGGTGGTATCTTGTTGTGCTTTCAATTTGCATTTTCTTGATGATTAGTGATGTTGAATATTTTATATATGTTGTCCATTTATATGTCTTCTTTGAAGAAATGTCTATTCAAGTCTTTTGTCCACTTTTCAACAGGATTTTTTGGTTTCATGCTATTGAGTTGTTTGAATTCCTTAATATATTCTGGATATTGTCCTTTTGTCAGATGGATAGGAGACAAACAAATACCTTTTTCCATCCTGTAAGTTATCACTGCACTCTATTAATTGTTTCCTTTGCTGTGAAGAAGCTGTTTAGTTTTATGCAATCCCATTTTGTCTGTTTTGCTTTTGTTTCCTGTGTTTTTGTGGTCTTATTCAAAAAATTATTGTCCAGGCAAATTTTATGAATCATTTTCTCTATGACATTTTCTAGTGGTTTTATAGCTTTGGACCTTACATTTAAATTTTTAATTCATTTTGAGTTGATTTGTGTTTATAGTGAAAGAAAAGGGTCTAGTTTCATTCTTCGGAATGTGGATACTAAGTTTTGCCAGTATCATTTATTAAAGAGACTACCTTTTCCCCAACATGTGATCTTGGCATTTCATTAAAAATCATTTGACTGTAATATATGTTTTTATTTTTTAGTTCTCCCTTCTGTTCTATTAATCTATTTGTCTGTTTTTAGGCCAGTACTGTGCATTTTTGGTAACTATACCTTGGTAGTATATTTTTGAAGTCAAGTAGCATGATACCTCCAGCTTTGTTCTTTTTTGCTCAAGATTGCTTTGGCTATTTGTGGTCTTTTGCATCTCATATGAATTTTAATTTTTTTATATTTCTGTGAAAAATGTCGACGGTATTATTATAGGAATTGCATTGACTCTGCAGATCACTTTGAGTAATAGGAACATTTTAATAATATTAATTCTTTCAATCCATAAACATGTGATGTTTTTCCATTTAATTGTGCTGTCTTCATTTTTTTTTATCAATGTTTCACTATTTTTAGGGTAGAGATCTTTTACCTTCATAGTTGACTTTATTGCCAGGTATTTTATTTTTTTTTTGTAACTACCGTAAATGGAATTGCTTTCTTGATTTCTTTATCCAAGAGTACACTACTGGAATATTAAAAACACTATAGATTATTGTATTTTGATGTTCTATCCTGCAACTTTACTGATTCATTTATTTATTTATTTATTTTGGTGGAGTTTCAAGGTTTTCTCTCTATATATATATGATCATATCATCAGAAAATATGGATAATCTGACTTGCTCCTTCTCAGTTTGAATGCCTTTAATTTCCTGCTCTTGGCTAACTGCTCTGGTTAGAACTTTCAGTACTATGCTGAATAAAAGTGGTGAAAGTGGGCATCCTTTTCGTGTTCCATATCTTAGAGGAAAAGGTCTCAATATTTCCTCTTTTAGTATGGTGTTAGCTGTATATTTGTCATATATGGCCTTCATTGTGTTGAGATATGTTCCTAATAGACTCAATTTGTTAAGGATTTTTATCATAAAGATTACTGAATTTTATTAAATGATTTCTTAGCATGTATTAAAATGATCATATGGTTCTTGTTCTTGATTCTGTTAATGTGATGTATCACATGTATCGATTTGTGTATGCTGAACCATCCTTGCATTCCTGAAAGGAACTCACTTGATCATGGTTAATGATACCTTTAATGTGTTGATGAATTCAATTTGCTGACATTTTGTTGGGGAATTTTGTATCTATGTTTATCAACATTTATTTTAAAAATTATAAAATATATTCCATTGTTTAGAAATCCCTCATTGCTAATAATTGTTTCTGTAGTCTATAACTTATACTCACCATCACCAATACTTTCTTGTTTTTTTGAAAATGGTGTTTATCTTTTTCATGTCTGATGCTTTTTGTGGGTTAAACACATAAGAGAATTGAATAGAAAATAATTTGTTTCATATTTAAGAAGCTAAAATCTCTTTTTGTAATTACAGATAGAAGCTGTCTATATGCATACTTACAACTTTCTTCTGCTGCCTACTTACAACTTCTTTTCTTAACACATTTACTTCCCCAATTATTGTTTTTTGCATACATTCTCCATGTAAATTAACTCTTCTTGAGTCACATAATTTTGAAACTGTATCATACTTACCTGTTTTTGAATGTCATGCTGTGATTACTTCTGACTACCTAACTTTAACTTAACAAGTTATAATTTTCTGACTAGAAGTTCTTTTGATAATTCATTGTCACCTATTACTTTATCCACTACAAAATGTCAACTTTCTCATAACTAATTTGCTGACACTTTCAACAGATGCATTAATTTTTTGTTGACATATGTCAATCTATTTTGGTGAAAATTGTTTAAAATGTATACTTTGTGTGTTTGTCTAGTTATCTCAGTTTTATTAATTTTACTTTTTATATATTGTTAATTCTGTGGCTTCATTCAGACAGATTGACTGATAGATGAATAGACAGATGATAGAGAAAATGAACTTCCCCATTATGAACATTAAAAAAGATAAGAAAAGGTACTATTACATTTAACTGTACTACTTCTAAAATCAGAACACTTGGTTTGGAATCAAGACTTTACCATTTATTAGTTGTGTGATTGGGTATGCCCATTAAACCCTTGGGGGCCTCAGTTCCCATCTCTTTAAAATGGGATGAATGTAATAACAGTGTTTATCTCATAGTTTTGTTACATATATTGAAAGAGTTAATACTTAGAGCATTACCTGGGCTTACTAAGCTCTCAATAAATGGTGACAATATTATTATAGATTATTCTTCTTTGACATTTTTACAGCTTTGTACACACAATTCTATTTTTGATATAAGTACCACCAGTTTTCATCTTGTTAGCAATTGCATAGCACATTTTTTTTCATTTTCTTTATATTCGATATTCCATTTTGGCTTCAGGCAAGTCTCTTTTAGATAGCCCAGTTCAGAGTAATTTTGAAGTTACATCTATTTTCTAGTTCTATTATTTCTGTGGTTATCTATTGTTATCGTTGATACTTGAAATTATCTTTCTACTAGACTAAAATAAAGTTTTCTAATCTGGTAATAATCACCAGATAATTATTTGATATTTTGGTTCTATGTTACCTTTATGTAGTTAGATTATTGGGAAATAACAATGTTTTACTGTGTTTCCCTTTTCCATTTCTCCTTGAGTCTGACTTCTTACTCTAATTATGTTTTGTCTGTATAATATATTCTCTGGTAAAATTTTTAAAAACAGTTCAGTAATTTTAAAGCATTCTGAGTTTTTGTTATGTCTAAAATGTTTACTTGGTTTTCATATATAACTGGGCATAGACACCTATATTCAAAATTATTTTTCTTCACAAATGTGCAAGCATTTCTCCTCTATCTTTTAGTATTTAATCCTGCTTTGAGAAGTTTGATGTTAAAAGTATCCTCATTCCTTTGCAAATAATCTAGTTTATTCCCTGGAGAAACTTTCAGTTTTCTAATTTTATTGTGATGCCCTGAAACCTCACTATAAAATGTTTCAGTGTATGAGTATTGAACACTTCTGCACCACTGTGGTAGGCTGGATTTTAAGATGGTTTCCATTGTGATCCTTTCATGGCAAGAGAGATTTTGCAGATGTAATTAAAGTTATAAATCAAGGGATTTTCAAATAGGGAAATAATCTAGGAGGATGGAAAGTCGTATATGTTAGCAGAACTAGAAGTTAGAGATTTAAAGCATGAAAGATATTTCACAATGGAGGCTCTTCATTGCTGTATTGGAGGTGACTATGTGGCAAGTCTCTGAGAGTGGATGCCAGGAGTTAAATCAACCCCCAACCAAGAGTGGGCTTCAATCCTACAAGGATAATGAGCTTAATTCTACCAAAAACTTGAATAATCTTAGAAGCAAATTCTTCCCCAGAAGCTGCAGATAAAAGCACATCTTGATTTTGGCACCGTAAGATCCTAAGCAAAGAACCTGGTTAAGTCCATGTGTACTTCTTACCTATAGAACTATGATCTAATAAATAGGTGATGTTTTAATTCACTGCATTTATAGTCATGTGTTATACAACAATAGGAAATAACAAATGCACAATGCAGCCTCTTGGTACATATATTGGCTATCTCTTATGCCCTATTCTCAGTCAATGCTTAGTCCTATTATTGTTGTGGCAATCAGATTTGCATAGGTATAACCTCACAGCTCCTTTTCTCAACTACTTGCCTTCCACTTTCAGAATCAGGCTACCTCTGAAACCGGTGTTGCGTGCTTATGGGAATAGGCTTAGTAGTCATTCATGTACAACCTGGGGGTAAAAAGGACTTATGAGGCACCCTTGATAATCGGGGGAGGAGGCAGAAGTAAAATGTTCTTCAACTTTTATTATCTAGTGATTAATCTATGACATACTACGTGGCTTATTAAAAGGTCTCTAGAGGATGGTCTCAGTTGCACAGATTTGTGACCACTCAACAATGTATCCTTTTGTTGATTCATTATCAGTTACCTAGTCCAGATCTCTGGAACCGTTGACCAAAATAAACAACCTTTAGGAACCCCCTACTTTCAGAGTCTAATCTCAGCAAAGGCAGTGGGAAATGAGCAATGACTCCTTTCCATGCCTCCTTTAGCCACTGGTTTCTTTCTTTTGGGAATACAGAATAATCTCATTTTTATTATATTCATTGACATTTTGGAACTGCCATTATTTTGTATATTTCAATCATAGTATTTGAGTATTTAGTATTAGAAGCTGCTAAATATCTGTCAGCTCAGATTTTTTGTACCCACATGATTTGAACAAAATAAATTACATTACAGACTTCCTGATAGTGTTTCATTTTTCTATTTTAGCATACTAAACATTCCTGAACACATAGCTTTATTTGAATAATTTTTTGCATCAGTGTGTATGCTTGTGAATATAGACAAATGCATGTTGCTAATTGTTCCCTGATCAATCAAACTAAGTTTAGAAGTTTATATGCTATTTTTAAAAGCAGTCTTTTAGGTTCTGTGTTGATATATCTTTACATGATTATCTAAAGAGTAAAAAAACAAACAAAAAAAATTCTATTTATATGTTCCATTGTAACTTCTCTATTTTTATCATCCTAATTGGCCAGTATCTTAGAAGCTTATAGGATTTAACTGTATTTCAAACACCCCAATTTATGGCAGACACTGTTGGTTACCCACAAAACAGACATACCCCAGGGCCCCATCTGAGATCCAGAGGGAAAATTCTGCTTAGCCTAAATCAACAATGGCATTTTCTTTACCTTTGTGTATTAGTCTGTTCTCACACTGCCACAAAGAGCTACCTGAGACTGGGTAATTTATGAAGAAAACTGGTTTAATTGACTCACAACTCTACAAGCTCAAAAGGAATCATGACCGGTAGGCCTCAGGAGACTTATGATTATGGCAGAAGGCAAAGGGAACGTAAGCACGTTTTTCCATGGTGAAGCAGGAGAGGCAGAGAGAATGGGGAGGTGCCACATACTTTTAAACTATCAGATCTCATGAGAACTCACTCAGTATCATGGGAAAGACAAGGGGGAAATCTGCCCCCGTGATCCAATCAACTCCCACCAGGACTCTCCTCTGACACTTGAGGATTACGATTCAAGATGAGATTTGAGTGGGGAAACAGAGTCAAACCATATTACCTTGCCAGGTATATAATTTGGTATTTGACACAAATTTTACCAATAGAAATAAGAGCACATCAGCCAGGAAACTTCTAGGAAAATATCCGACTCTTGAGCCATGGACATCCCTTTTACTATTTCTTTGAGTAGAATTGTTTAAAATTTTTAATTAAGAGACTTTATTTTTTAGACTACTTTTAGATTTACACAAAAATTGAGCAGAGAGTATAGAGGATTCCCATATACTCTTATTTTCTCCTCTCCTGCATAGTTTACACTAAGGCTCACTCGTTGTGTTATACATTCTATGTGTTTTGACAAATGTATGACATATATCCACCATTATGGGATCACCCAGAATAATTTCAGGGACTGAAAAATCTCCTGTGTTCCACCTGTTTGTCACACCTTCACTCTCTTTTCCTGAGCCTCTTGCAACCACTGATGTTTCTGGTGTCTCCATAGTCTTGCCTTTCCCACCCAGAATGTCATATAATTGGAATTATATAGTACATTGCTTTTCAGGCTTAGTAATATGAATTTAAGGTTCCTTTATGTCTTTTGTGTGGCTTGATGACTCATTTCTTTTTATTACTGAATAATATTCCATTGCATAAATGTAACGCAGTTCATCCATTCACTTATTGATTGGCATCTTGGTTGCTTCCACTTTTGGCAGCTATGAATAAAACTGCTGTAAACATTGATATGAAGGTTTTTGTGTGAATATAAGTTTTCAGCTCATTTGGGTAAATCTCAAGGAACACAACTGCTACACTGTATGGTAAGTGTATGTTTCATTTTGTAAGAAACTTTCAAACTGTCTTACAATGTGATTGTACCATTTTGCATTCCCACCAGCAATGAATGAGAGTGCCTGTTGCATAACATCCTCGTCAGTGTTTTGGATTTTAGTAATTCAAATAGGAATGTAGTGGTATCTCATTGTTCTTTTAACTTGCTCTTTCCTGGTGACATAAGATGAATATCTTTCCATATGTTTATTTTGTGTGTGTGTGTGTATATATATATATCATAGAAAATATATATGTATAAGGTGTCTTATATATATGGTGTCTGTTCTTATATTTAATAATATTTTAATTTGGTTGTTCTTTTTCTTATTGTTGAATTTTAATAGTTCTTTGTGTATAAGTCCTTTAGCAGATGTATATTTTGCAAAAACTTTCTCTCAGTGTTCTTTTATGGAACAGGTTTTAATTTTAAAAAATTCTAACTCATAATTTTTTTTCTTTCATGGATCATGTTTGTTATGAGAATAACTTAGAATTGTAATGTCCTCTCCTTGCCCAAAATGGGAAGGTGCTAAGAGATCAAAGAATGACTTGGACAAGTTTGGTTTGATGAGTAAATGAGTTTATTAGGATTTACATATAGGGCACTCCTGGAAAATGGTAGGACAGCTCTAGACATCTATGCCACCTCCCTTCTCTAAACTGTTTTTGAGCTAATTTTCTGGCTCTTTGTTCACTGTGTTCGAACGATGAAACTGTTTTCCTTTGTAGGTTCACTCCAGGAAACTCACTTTCCTTTGTAGATACCCTCCAGGATGTTTAGGTTCTCAGGGACACCTGTCCACACCTGGGCACCATTGCCTTGGCTCACTGTATAGCCTTCAGGGTTCAGGCAGAAGACACACATCTGTAAGTAAGCTAGTCAAGGGCCCATCACACTACAGTGATTTTAGTGTTTTCTCTAAATACTCATTGCCAAACCCAAGGTCACTTAGATTTTGTCCTATGTTGTCTCCTAGGAGTCTTGAAATTAGGGAGTGCCAGTTCTCTAACTTTAATTTTCCCCTTCAACACCATGTTGGCTATTTTGGGTCTTCTTTTTTCCATATAGACTTTCAAATCATTTTGTTGATATTCACAAAATAATTTGCTGGAATTTTAATTGGGATTGTGTTGAACCTATAGATGAAGTTTAGAAGAACTGACATTTTAACAATATTTAGCATTCTTCTATTTTTAAACATAAAATATTGTCTATTTATTTATAATAAACCTCATTTGATTTTAAAGTAGGTTTTTAAAAATACTTTTGCAGCTCCTTACTTTGTGAGCTATGTATTATGCATGCTAAGTGCAGGAATCTGTCACCCTGGACTTTCTAAATTTAGCCCAGGCTTCTGGTTCCATGACTAGGACATAGACTGAAATTTTAGTTATATTTAATTCTTACATGTATCAGTGATATAATGGAGAGAGCTGATTGCACTAACACTTTCTACTATACTCTCTAGTCCCAAGAAATACTTCCTCTGAACCCTTCACTTGAGTGCATTCTGAGATTCATCAGGTCATTGACTGTGTTAAAATTCTTTACATTCATAGTTTTCTTGACAGTCTGATGGATTCACTTGTTCCTCACATTAGCGGTCTTTGCTATAGTGAATGAGAAAAGGAGGAAGTGATGAAGTGTGAAAGGGTAAACTTGAGAGTGAAAGGTCTCTGGCACCTGCGTGTGGGTTGTTATTTACATTCTGAGTACACTTCTGCAAGCTTAGTAATATTCACCATTCTGCAGTGTGCCATCAAATTAACATTTTATGAGTATCCTCATTGAGATTCACAGACTTAGACCAAAAAACAAATAAACAAGAACAACAACAACAACAACAAACACTAGAGACCATCAGCAATATCCCTAATAAAATAAAATAAAAAGAGTATGTGAAGGTTGAGAATCATTCTACTCTTACACAGACATAAACTTTCTATTTCAAATAAGTAATAAATAACTTTTTAAAAAGGCAATGTTCATAATGTTTTTATGGGTTGGACTAGAATTCTATTTCATGTCAGTTCTGCTTATGAATGATGTCATTTATTGGTAAGCATTTCCAAGATACTATTACATTGACAAGGAAAACGGATCAGATATGAATTACTTTCCTTGATACCAGTAATCATGTTTGAAATATATTAAAAATTGTCTCAGTTTGAGGTTTAATTTAGGCTTACTTTTCTTTCTGTGTATCAAATGGGATTATTAGTTTTCTGGAGAACAATAGATATATGTCCATATAACCGGGTGAATCTTCTGTGTTTGTTCCATGTACTACAGAAAAACAAGATCCTTGACAAACTGTGTAAAATGTTTAAACATGGACAATTTTGCCCAGTCTCAACTCCCTACTGGACCAATGAAATTATCCTGTTTGCCAACTCTATATAAGCCCTGTCTGGGCAGAATCTTCCTTAATAATACTTGCCTGAAATTAAGTACCCCGTGGCCTAATCCTACACGACAAAACTTTCTAAAACCCAAGTATTCAAGTTACTTCAGAATTTCATGTGAATAAATTCATCTGATCGGTGGCAAGTTTCTTATGAATTCAATTTGATGTTTGATCCCTACAGATTTTCCATTGGTCTTTGAGGAGAATTTGGCATTAATTATAAATATGCCATTATATGATTTTTACACTACTTTATCTTGCAACTTCATAGTTTTAAGAGGCTTAGGAAAATTTTATTCACGGTATAAGGTTTTATGTTTTAAAATTTTACTGCTACTCGGCATTCCATAATACTACTAGTATAATTTGCTGACCAATTTCCCTATGGGGTTTATCTATTCTCAGGCTAATGCCACTTTTTATAATATCTATACTTTATAAAATAGCTTGAGAACTGATAACTGTTCTACTTATTTAAAAAATTGTTTCTTCAATTTTTTCTTTTATTCTTCCGTGAAAAGCTTGTTAAATTTTAAGAAAATCTTGTCTTGATTTGGATTCAGATTGTACTGCATTATAGATAAATTTAGGGAAAAGAGTTTTTAATGTTGAATCTTCCCATCTAGTAACAAATTCATATTATCTTTATGCAATTCTACTTATGTATTTAGAGTGAGGCTTGAGAGAAAGTAAGTTATCAATACCATCAGTTTCAGTATTGAGTGAAAGATGTAGAAAATTTTAAAAATCCAGAAAATAAATAAAGATTATACAATGTATTAATCTTTAAATTAAAAACATATGTATTTACTAACAGTCTACTTGATAAGTGTATTTTTGGATATATATAGAGAGAGATGTGTGGATTTTACCAATATGTTCTTTATAGTTTATTTTTAGGTAGTGAAATTTTAGGTCATTTTAGTTTTCCTACTCATTGTTTAAATTTTTGAAATCATTGTAATTAGAATATTTTGTATAATACAGAATCATAAAACCATCTTATAATATTATACTCAATGTTAATAAATGAATAATTATTTTATATTATCAAAATGGCCACATTACCCAAAGCAATTTACAGATCAATGCTGTTCCTATCAAACTACCCATGACATTTTTCACAGAATTAGAAAAAACTATTTTATAATTCATGGGGAACCAAAAAATAACTCGAATAGCCAAGGCAACCATAAGCAGAAAGAACAAAGCTAGAGGCATCATGTCACCCAAGTTGAAACTATACTGCAAGGATACAGCAACCACAACAGCATGTTACTGGTACAAACACACACACATAGACCAATAGAACAGAACAGAAAGCCCAGAAATAATGCCACATACCTACAACCATCTGATTTTTGACAAAGTTAACAAAAGCAATGGGGAAAGGACTCCCTATTCAATAGATGGTCCTGGGATAACTGGCTAGCCATATGCAGAAGAGGGAAGCTGGACCCATTCCTTATACCATATATAAAAATCAATTCAACATGAGCTGATTAGACTTAAATCTAAAACCAAATACTATAAAAACCCTGGAAGATAACTTAGGAGATACCATTCTGGACATAGGACCCAGCAAAGACTTCATGACAAAGATGCCAAAAGCAATTTCAACAAAAAGCAAAAGTTGACAAATGAGACCTAGTTAAACTAAAGAAGTTCTGCATAGTGAAAGAAATTATCAACAGAGTAAAGAGACAACCTACAGAATGAGAGAAAATATTTTTGAAGTATGCATCTCACAAAAGTATTTTTTCCAGAATCTATGAAGAACTTAAATTTACAAGCAAAGAACAAACAACTCCATTGAAAAGTGGGCAAAGGACGTGAACAGATCCTTTTCAAAAGAACACATACACGAGGCCAACAAGCATATGCAAAAATGCTCATCATCACTAATCATTAGAGAAACGCAATTTAAAATGACAATGATGTACCATCTCACACCAGTCAGAATGGCTGTTATGAAAAAGTCAAAAAATAACAGATGCTGGAGAAGTTATGGAGAAAAGGTAATGCTAATGCACTGCTGGTGGGAATGTAAACTAGTTTAGCCATTGTGGAAAGTAGTTTGGCAATTTCTCAAAGAACTTAAAACAGAACTACCATTCACCCCAGCAATCCCATTATTGGGTATATACTCAAAGGACTATAAATTATTCTACCATAAAGACGTAGGCATGCTTATATTTATCACGGCACTATTCACAATAGCAAAGGCAAGGAATCAACCTAAATTATCCATCAACGGTAGACTGAATAAAGAAAATATGATACATATACACCATACAATACTATGCAGCCATAAAATAGAATGAAATCATGAGTTTTGCAGCAAAATGGATGGAGCTGAAGGCCATTATCCTAAGCAAACTAATGCAGAAACAGAAAAACAAATACCACATGTTCTCACTTAGAAGAGGAAGCTAAATATTGAGTATATATGGACACAAAGAAGGGAACAACAGATACCAGGGCCTAGTTGAGGATGAAAGTTGGGAGCAGGGGCAGGATCGAAAAACTACCTAACAGGTACTATGCTTATTACCTAGGTGACAAAACAATTTGTACACCAAAATCCTGTGACATGCAATTTACCTATATAGAAAACCTGCACATGTACCCCTGAACCTAAAATAAAATAAAAATAAAAATTACCCAAGTTTGTTTCATTCTGCTTATTTTTTCTTCATTTATAATTTTAAATAAGGAATATTTCATTTTATTTCAATTGCATTTCAACATCAATTAAAATAATATTAAGTTGGGTGCAGTGGCTCATGCCTATAATCCCAGCACTTTGGAAGGTCAATGAGGGAGTTGATCCTGGAAGTTCCAGACCAGCCAGGGCAAAATAAGACCATGCCTCTACAAAAAAAAAAAAAAAAAGATAGCATGGTGTGGTGGTGCACACCTGTGGTCCCAGCTATTCTGGAGGCTGAGTTGGGAAGATTGCTTGAGCCCAAAATTTTGAGGCTCCAGTGAGGTATGATCCCACCACTGCACTCCAGCCTGGGTGACACAGCAAGACCTTGTCTCAAATAATAATAATAACAATAACAACAAATTTTATTTTATTCAAATTTTAATAACAAAAAAGATTGATATATTTTTGAACATATAAGTATTCCTGTATTTCTGAGATAAAGTACCTTTGGTTATTATATTTATTATTAGTTATTAATATTTTACTTGCGTTAATATTCATAACTTGCATTACATTTTAAAATTTCATACTTACATTTTTGGATTGGTAAACAGTCAAAAAATATTTCCATCTTTTTCTTAGGTTAGTAATATGGTCTGAATATTTGTGTCTTGCTAAAATTCACCTGTTGAAACTTAATTCTCAATGTGATCGTATTAAGAGATGTGGCCTTTAGGAGTGATTAAGTCTTGAGTGAGGAACCCTCATGAATGAAATTAGTATTCTCATAAAGGAAGTTTGAAGAGCCTCCTTTCTCCTTCTGATACCTCAGGATACAAAGAAGGTGCCATCTGGCAAGAATGAGTCCTCATCAGACACCATATCAGCTGGCACCTTAATCTTAAACTTTCCAGATTCTAGAACTGTGAGCAACAAATTTCTGTTGTTTATAAATTACACTGGTTGAGTCATTTTGTCTTAGCAGCCTGTGTAGACAAAGACAGATAGGTACTACTTCAATAACAAAGGAATTATCTCTTTCTTCAAAGTTTGCTAAAACTCACCTATAAAATATCCTTGTCCTGGCACCTTTTCAAGAGGCATATACTCGACTCTTCTTTCAATATCTTCAAAAAATTTAAGCCATTCACTTTTTTTTCAATTTTTTGAGGGAACTTTGATAATTTAATTTTTTGAAAAGTAGATGATTAATCTAGATTGATGATTGTCAACTTGGGCCACCCACAAAGGATGTCTGAAAGTGTATGATGGTATTTTTGACTTTTACAATAACTAGGTAGACTCACTAGATACTAATAATGTATAGAAGGCCCAATAAACAGGATCCAATATATTGGACAGCCTTACACAAACAAACAAAATCCTCAAAATTGCACCTATGAGAAACATAAACGTAATAATGGAGATTCATTTGTGTAATGTTGTACATAATATTCTTTCATACATTGAAATAGGTATTATTTAAATGCCTTTATTATTCCTTTTCAATATCTTTTTTTTTTTTTTTTTTTTTTTTTTTTTTTTAGTAGAGACGGGGTTTCACCGTGTTAGCCAGGATGGTCTTGATCTCCTGACCTCGTGATCCGCCCGTCTCGGCCTCCCAAACTGCTGGGATTACAGGCTTGAGCCACCGCGCCTGGCCCCTTTTCAACACCTTAATAAGACTTGCAAAGTTTTTTTTAGACCACCACTACAGTCAAGATACAGAACAGTTCCATCACAAGTACAGACTCCTCTATCGCTCTACTACTGTTTAACCAATCATTTGACAGCCATTATGCTGTTCTTTATCTGTATTATTTTCTCACTTCAAGATTTATATAAGTAAAACCATACAGTCCATACTTTTATATTGGCTTTATGTTTCATTCAGCATAATTCCTTTAAAATGCATTCAAATTGCTGTGTTCATTTTTTTACGTCGCCGAATACTACATTTTGTTTAATCATTCACAAGTTGAAGAGCATTAGTTGTGCATAGTTCTTGCTCTTATTAATGAAAACGCATGTAAAGATTATTGTGTTTTGTTATCTCCAGGATACCGCCATGAAAATGCATGTACAGATTATTGTGTTTTCTTATCTCTGGGATAAATGTTCAAGAGTGCAATTGCTGGATAGTATGATAAGGAAGTGTTTGGATTGTAAGAAGTCACATATTACTTTCCAGAGTGGCTGAATCATTTTACATTCCCACCAGAATTGTTTAAGTGATCTGGTTTTTTCTTCATTATTGCTAGCATTTGGCTGTGTCATTATTTTTAAAGTTATCTATATAGAAGCGCATTGATATCTCATTGTGGTTTTAATTTGCATTTATCTAATGACTAATGATGTTGAAGTCTTTTAACATATTTGTTTCTCATCTGTATATTCTCCTCAATGAAATTTCTGCTTGTATCTTTTGACAAATTTTGTCATACAAATACAAATTTGTCTTTATTTTTTATACTCTAGGTACAAGTCTTTTGTTGCAAATAGGTTTTTGTAAATATTTGCTCCCAGACTAAAGCGTGTCTTTTCAATCTATAAACAGACTATTTCACAAAGCAAAAGTTTTGAATTTGTCTGAAGTCCAGCTTACCAAGTTTTACTTTTATAAATTGTGCCTTCAATGTTAAGCTTAAACACTACACCTAGCCCCAGATTATGAATATTGCCTTCTGTATTTCTTAAACATTTTATAATTATACATTAAGTCATTGATCCATAGGAATTAATTTTGTATAAGGTGTGAGGTTTAGATCAATGCTCATATTTTTGACCTAGGTATGCCAATCTGTCCCAGCACCGATTACTGGAAAGGCTATTTTTTCCTCCGCTAAATTGTTTTTGTACCGTTGTAAAAAAAAATTGAACATATTTTTGTGGTACTATTTTTAAGATCTCTGTTATGTTCTATGGACCTATGTGTCTATCCCTTCACCAATACTACACTGTCTTAACTATTATATGTAGCAAATGTTAACATCAGGGAAAGCAACTTCTCCCATTCTGCTTTTAAAAATTATTTTATTTTATGCTGTATGGCTTTCCAAATTATTATAGAATAGATTTGTATAGTCCACAAAAAAACTGACATTTTGATAGACATTGCATTAAAACTAGAAAAAGAAATGAGTAATTATTATTTTTCTATGTTGAGTCTTCCAATCCATAAATGTGATATGTTTCTCCGTTTTTTTTAGATTTTTAAAAAATTTTCTTCAACATCATTTTGTGATTTTCAGAATGCACATTTACATGTTTTGTTAGATATTCACCTATCATTTCATATTCTGTGGAGACACTGTAAATGGCATTCAAGTTTTTATTTGATTTCCATATGTTTGTTAATATACAGAAGTATGATTGATTTTTTTGCATTGGTCCTGCATCCTGTGACCTTGATAAAGTCACTTTTTAGCTCTAGATGTATATTTAGCAGATTCCTTTGAATTTCCTATGTAGATGATCATGACATCTGTAAATATGACTGTTTTATTTCTTTTTATTATCTTTCTGCTTTTTCTTTTCCTTGCCTTTTTGCACTGGCTAAAACATCCAGTACTATGTTAAATAATAATGGTGAAATTGGACATCATTTCTTTGTTCATGCTTAGAAGGAAAGCATTTGGTCTTTCATCACTAGATATCAGGTAAGCTGTAGGTTTTTGTAGGTGCCTTTCATCAAATTGAGGAAATTATATTCTATTCTTAGTTTTTAAGAGATGTTATTGTATATGGGCAATGACAGTTAACATTTTTTGTCTCCTTTTTAACATGATTGTGTTGTATTTTTCTCTTTTTTAATCAATATGGTAAATTTTGTTGATTCTTTTTCTATGTTAAACGAATATTCATTCCTGCAACAAACCCCAGGTGGTCATGATGTAAATTATTGTCTTATTTTGCTGGACTTATGGATGTTGGTATATATTTTCATAAGACATATATCTGCTGTTTCCTGATTTTTATAGTGCTTTTATTTGGTATGGTATGAGGGTAATGCAGTTTTATGACATTATTTAAGAAGTCTTCAATACCTTCCATTTTCTGAAAGAGTTCAGGTTGGACTAATTTCATTTCTTGCTAAACAGTGTGATAAAATCCACCACTGAATATAGTCCAACATCTGGAACAAAAGTTTATTTTGTTGGAAGATTTTAGTCACAGGAAGTATAATGATATTCTTTACCTCTGACCATTGATAATGTGATTTTTTTTCTTGATCAGTCTGGCTAATGTTTGATTATTGTATTGATTATTTCAAATAAACAGCTTTTGGTTTACTGTGCATTCTATAATGTTTGCTCATTTTCTATTTTATTAATGCTATGATTTGAATATGTACCCCCAGAATCGTGTGTTGGAAACTTAATTCCCAATGCAAAAGTGTTAGAAGATGTTTAGGTCATGAGCAATCCACCCTCATGAATGGATTTATGCCATTATAAAAAGGGGGCTGTGGAAGTGGGTTGGTTATCTCTTGACCTCCCTCCATGTGAAACACAGCAAAAACAAATGAACAGACAAACAAAATCCCTCATCAGATCTTGGACTTCACAGCCTTCAGAACTGTGGGAAAATAAATTTTTGCTTTGTGTAAGTTATCCAGTTCCAGGTATTCTGTTGTAGGAGCACGAAATAAACTAAAACAATTTATAATCTTATTTTCAGCATTTTTTCTATTGAGTTTAGGATTTTTCTCTTATATTTCTGGTGTCATCACATAGACTTAGATTTTGATTTTAGTCTATTTCATTCCAAGTGCTAGGTTAGCTACATCTCACAAAATTTATTATTTTGTGTGGTAAATTTTGTTTTAGTAGAAATATTTTCAAATGTTGATTATAATTTTATCATTCACTGTTAAGTATTTAGGGGAATATTATTTAGACTCCAAACATTTGGATATTTTTCTGGAAATTATTTGATTTTCAAATAATTTCATTTTAGTTATTTTGCTAAGACAATGTCCTTTGTATGAATTTTAACTTAGTAAATATATCAAAACTTGTTTTATGTACCAAAATCTTGTCCTTTTTGGTGAATACTCCTGTGCACTTTGAACGAATGTCTACTCTGCTATTTTAGGGTATAGTGTTTTAAAAATGTCAACCTGATTAAGATGGTTAACTATGTTGTTCAAGTCCTCTAAGCACCTACTGATTTTACATCTATTGATTCCATCAATTACTGAGATAAGAGAGTTGAAACATAAATTTCAACTCATATTTCAATTTTAAACGTATTTGCTGACTGATATATTTCTCTTATTAATTTAGTCCAGTTTTGCTTCAGGTATTTTGGACATCTGTTACTAAGTTCATACATATTAAGGAACACCATATCTTGTTGATGACTTTACTCTTTATTTTTTAATATTTGGTTTTTTTGAGACAGAATCTCGCTCTGTTGGTCAAGCTGGAGTGCAATGGTATGAACACAGCTCACTGTATTTTCAACCTCCTGAACTCAAGTGATCCTCCTGCCTTAGCCTCCCATGCAGCTGGGACCACATATATATGATATTTCAAAGATCATATATATATGGAATATAACTGAGAAAAAAGAAAAACATATATAAATAAGGAAGATCATATATATATCACTCTATATGTGTGTGTGTGTATATATATATACACACACATATATACAGATTGATATCACTTTACAAATGAGAGTTTGGGTCATCTTACCAAGGAAAAATCCACAACCAATGGAGGTGCATGCCGAGTACAAAGGGAATACAACAAGGACAGTAGAAGATGATGATTAACAAATATCAGCTATGACAACATGACCAGCTCCAGAAATGAGGACTATAATTGTCACCACTTTTTCTTCCAATTTTGCTGTGAACACGTTTGTGTATGTGTGTACAAGAAAAATTTTTGTTTTCTCTTATCTTTCCATGTAACATAACATTAATTAACTTTACATCATAGTTATTAAATTATAGGATAACAAAGAAAAGAAAGAGTGAACATCACTCAAAGATTTCACATCCTCACTTGGCTGGATTATGGTGCCTAGTTGTTTAGTCAAACATAAGTCTGGTGTTAATATGAAGGTATTTTTCAAATGAGATTAACCTTTAAATAGCAGACTTTGAGTAAAGCAGTTTACCCTCCATAATCTGATGAATCTTTCAATCGGCAGAAGGCCTTTTGGACAAAGCCTGAGGTATCCCAAAGTAAAAAGAATTTGCCTCCAGATTGTCTTCAAACTCAAGACTACAACATCAACTCCTAGTGGAATTTCTAGCCTGCTAATTTGCTCTGTGGATTTCAGACTTGTCAGCCTTCAGGATTGCATCTGCCAGAATCATATATACAGTCATGTAATGTGCCTCATAACAACGTTTCAGTCAGTGGTGGACTACATATACAACCGTGGTCCCATAAGATTTTAATGCAGTATGTTTAAAATATTTTTTCTATGTTTAGATATGTTTAAATTCACAAATTCTTATGATTGTGTTACAATTGCCTATGGTATTTAGTAAACTAACCTGCTGTACAGATTTGTGGTCTAAGGGCAATAATCCATAACGTACATCCTAGGTGTATAAGTGGGCTCTACCATCTGAGTTTGGGTAAGTACAGGCTATAATGGTCACACTGACAAAAATCACCTAACACCATATTTCTCAGAATATATCCCCATAGTTAAGTGATACATAACTGTTTATCCAATAGGATTTGCATCTGTGTGTGTGTGTATATATATACACACACATACATATATAAAATGTATTGTATATACTACATATATATTATATATAATTTGTATATTATATAATATACATTCATTTGTAACCCCAAATTACAAAGATCATGCAAAAGTTTCTCAACGATTCGTCAACATATTTGACTAGGATAAAACCACCTGACAGGACTGTAGACTGAGCAGCTCAGAAAGAACCCAGCTGGGAAACAGGAATCTGGTTGCCATTCTTACAGTCACAATAGCGACTTTGCATGATTTTCTTTTTTGCCAGTCTCCTTGACCTTCTATCCTGGCTTAGAGGTAGTGAAAGCCTCAGAAACGTGGTATTCTTCACAAGTGCTGTTTCTCTCAACTCTCTCTCACTCTCTAGTTAGGTGTTTGTTTATTTTAAATAGAATCCTAGTAAGTTATGTTTATTCTGAAGAAAGGAAACACTATTGAACTTAATGTATTTTAAAAAAATATTTTATTGTTTACATATATGTGTGTCCATATGCATATATTTTTCTTCAAAGTCCATGCATCCACATGTGTATTGGCTTAAAAAATCGGAAATGATAAATGGAGCAAAATGAAGATAAAATGAGTTGCTGTAATTAGAACACTATTATGCATTGTTAATGTGGATTAATGTGGAAGGTGACATAACTACAGTCATGTGCTCCTTAACAATGGGGAAGTAGTCTAAGAAATATATCTTTAGACAATTTTGTCCTGTGAACAACATAAAGGATACTTAAACCTATATGGTATAGCCTAGGCTATATGTTTTAGCCTATTCCTCCTAAACTACAAATCTGTATAACATGTCACTATATCGAATACTGTGAGCAATTATAACATAATGGTATGTATTCATGTATTTAAACATGTCTAAAGAGAGAAAAGGTGCAGTAGAGATACAGTGTAAAATATTTAAAATGGTACACCCGTATAGAGTAATTACTATGAACAAATCTTGGAGAAGTGCGAGTTGCTCTAGGTGAGTCAGTGACAGACAAGTGAATGTGAAGGCCAAGGACATAACTGTACACTGCTATATACTATAAATGCCGAAAACTTATGCTACACTATCTTTCTAAAAAATAATTTTTCTCTCTTCAATAATAAATTAGCCTGAAATGATTGAACACAGCTTAAAACACAAACATATTCTACAGATGTACAAAAATATTTTCTTTCTTTACATTCTTATCCCCGTAAGCTTTTATCTATTATAATTTTTTATAGTTTTTAAACTTTTTTGTTAAGAACTGACAAACACAACCATTAACCTAGGTCTTTACAAAGTCAGGATCATGCATAGGGCTGTCTTCCACATCCACATCTTGTCCCATGGGAAGGTATTCAGGGGCAATAACACCCACGAAGCTGTTGTCTTCTCTGATAACAATGCCTTCTTCTGGAATATCTCTTGAAGAACCTGCCTGGGGCCATTTTATAGTTAACTGTTTTTTTTTTTTTTAAATAAATAGAAGGAATGCACTCTAAAATAACAATGAAAAGCATAGTATAATAAATACATACACCAGTGACATAGTAATTTATTATCAAGTATTATGTACTCTACATAATTCTGTGTGCTATACTTTTATACAACTGGCAGCACCATAGGTTTGTTTACACCAACATCACCACACACATGTGAGCAATGCTTTATGTTATGATGCTATCATAGTTACTATATCACCAAGCAGTAAGAATTATTCAGCTTCATTATAATCTTATGGCACTACCATCATAAAGGCAGTCTGTCATTGACTGGTCTTTGTAAGGTACACGACTGGATTTACATAGTTTATTAAAACTAAGATGATAACTGGCATTCTCATCTTTTTTTCTCATTTAATAATATATTTTGAATATAATTTTAATTTAATTAATGGACTTTTAGAATATCATTATTTTATGGCTATACTATATCCAATTGCCTAGAAGTAATGGAGTAAATGTGTTCCACATCTGTTTTAAATAAAGCATTTTGGTCATTGTTTTCAGTACATTAAAAATATATGTGAGAAAGCCTAGTTGTATCTACATTTTATGGCATCTTTATTGTGATCACAGATCAATTTCACAAAAAGACAATTGCACAGTCAAATTTCATGTACATTATTCAAATTAATAAATTATGATTAATTTTGTTTTAATGATATTGCAGTTATCGTGAGCTAAGAAGATTTGGCCAAAAGACCATTAAATATATAGTTAAAGTTACCAAAATAAAGGCAAGATACACACGATAGACCACATGATTGTTGACATGATAACTCAAGGAAAGCAAGGGAAGAGAAAGAACACAGGAGAAGAAGGACAAAGAGAAAACTTTAGGGATTATCCACATTTAAGACAAGAAGAGGGAACTGGTAAGGTAAGTGAATGAGATGGTGTACTTTCCATAAAGTGAAAAAGAGAGAGTTTCAGGAAGGATGTGGACAATAGCCTGAATGATGTATAAACATCCAGGAACTATGAGTAGGCCACACGTTCAGTCATTGACAGTTCTATTTTTTTATTCAACAAGTATTAATTGAATGCCAATTATATATTAAGCACCTAGAGAAAAGTGCAAAGATAAACCAGAAATGCACTCTGCTTTTCAAGAAGCTTAAAGTCTAACCATTCCCATTAAAACAGGAATGCAATTAACTCTAATACTAGAGAGAAAAGTAAATGTGGCAGAATAGTGACACTACTACATATGCAAGGAATTCTGAGGTCACATAGATAAAGGAAAAATATGACAAATGGCATTAATTCTTTTGAATAAATGTTTGGTATCCACTAAGCAAAATCCTTCCACTTAACCAGTCAAACCATAGCACTGTCTCACACTTTTTATATTTCCCCAATGACAAGCTTTCCAAAATACTGTTAACTGATTTATTGATTTATTGTATTGATTTATTGTATTATCAACAAATCTAATAGTAATGCATTCACTGAACAACTTTAAATATTATTGAATTATAAAAGGTCACGAGTTTACACAAAACAAAACTGAACGTATTGGTAAATGAGCCAAAAGAGGAGAAAGTCTGTGAAATAAAGTCTAAGAAAAAAATAATAGCATAGTTTTAAGTTGATTTGTCTTGTGTTACATTTATTAGATGATTCCCAAATAGATTCCATATTATTTGTAGGTAGAATTTTTAATATATATATTGTATATGTATGTAAGTATGTATTGACACAGGGTCTGCTGTGTCACCCAGGCTGGATTTCAGTGGTGAGATCATGGCTCACAGGAACCTCTGCTTCTTGGGCTGAAGCCATTCTTCCACCTCAGCCTCCCAAGTAACTGGGACTACAGGCATTCACCACCAGCTCCGGCTAATTTTTGTATTTTTTGTAGAGATGGGATTTCACCATCTTGCCCAGGCTGATCTCAAACTCCTGAGCTCGAGTGATACACTGCCTTTTTACACATCTTAAAGTTTATTGTTCTTTCTGAAAGGTCTTTTCAGAGAACTATAAATATAAGTGCTCAAAAACCAATAATAAATTGAAGAAAAGTAATTTCAGAAAAATATGCACCAAATCTTCACTGTTTCTACTGTTTGGGTCAAAATAACTCTCATTTGTCAGTGTTTTTTTTTTTTTTTTTTTTTAATATATGAGAAAATAATAAAAATAAACAAAGTAAAAACCAAACGCCTCTAAAAGCATTTGAAAAGATTCCCCAATATTGGTGATTTTTACATTCACTTTGTTCTCCTGCCCTCATCATTTTAATTTATTTTTTAATAGAAATAGTTTTGCAATGATATTTTATTCTTCCAGTTACACAGACTGACAAGTACATGCTTATATTTTCATTTTTCTTAAGTTATATATTTCTGATATTACTCTACAATTCAAAGCTTTAAAAAATAAATTTTTTGAAGACAACTTATACTAATTTTTAGGATCAAATTTTTTAAAACTACTCTCGCTAATACGTTAGTTGCTTAAAACTTTACCAGTGAAGTGACTGATAAAGTTCAGTGTTTCAAGTGACATGCTTTGGAGCTTAGCTGGGAAGTTTCACAGGACTTACTATTTAACCTGTCAGTCCTTTAGTCTTGAAGAACAGTATTTATCAAATTAACAACAAAAGAAGAGGATGTTTAACATTCTGAGAATGAGAAAAATAAGAATTTTTTACAAAATGTGTCTTCTTTTTCATAACTGTAAAATGGTTTTAGACTTAGATCCATAAACCTAATTTTGTGGTTCTTTGTTACACAATGTGTTATTTGTTATGTCAAGAAAATGATAATGCTTTGGGCTTGATTTTAAATTTTGGACATGACGTAGCTTCTATGAATACCAAAGTAAAGATATTTTAACAGAATTTCTATTTCCACAACAAAACTCTTGAAGAATAATTATCAGCCAGGTGTTGACAATTTCCCTTGCTGGACTCTTCTCTCATGCTCTTTAATGTGATAAAGAAGAAGAAAAATCAAGATACACAATGATTTCCTGAAAACTTATGTATTCTCACACAAGGCCTACTGAGAACTAAGGAGAAAGTCCATCCCCAAAAGGAATTACAGCATCCCCAAGACAATATTTACCAGGAATTGCACTCTTATAAAGTGGGGGAGGTAGAGTTTGAACCAAGCAAATCTGACTTTGGAGATGATATTATTAAGAAGAGTTCCACAAAACCCTCAGTAAAAATCTTTTTAGTTGGTTCATTTGTCCTCATTTATTCATAAATTATTTGTAAGGTTTTGAAAATAGAGCTTGACCTTGTTTCTACACCCGTCATATGCTTTAAAGTGAAGTTTTTATTTTTGCAGTCTTGGAAAATTGAGGGAAGATGTCTTAGTGAAGGACTCTTCTATTGCATGTTGTACGGGTAAATGCTACTTCAATATCTCTAATAGAGGTGTAAGTGTCGAAAAGCTCATTCCTTGATGTTTAAATATGCACTTTCATTACTCTTCTTTTGGCAGATTCTTATCCTTTATAAGCTAGATTTTATTTCTGCTATAAATTCATTTATGCTAATCTAACAGTGGGAGGGCTATCTTAAATCTTTAAGGTCAAAATACAGTTCCAAACACCTACATCTAAGCTGCCTAAGAGACTTGGTATTTTACCCCACATATAGATATGTTTTTATATACTTAATGGCAAAGCACAAGTTTGAGAAAAAATGACCTATGTGTAATACATAGAAAAATAAAGAGGAGAAAAAATGACCTATGTGTAATACATTGAAAAATAAAGAGAATACTTGACGTGTTGGTATAATGTTCCAAAAGCCTGAATGAATTGTAGTTTCTAATATTTAAATTAAATGAACATTTTTACGTCCCCAAATTTTGATTTAAAAATATTATTGTGATTTACTTATAAACGTGGCATTTCAGATTTGTACGGAGTGTACTTCTCTTGCCAATCAATAATGTGTTGATTATTCTGACAATGTAACACTGTTATAAACAGAAATGTGCTACACTCACTTATATCACTATATCTAATATTGTTTGTAAAATGTACATTGTGTAGGTAAACAAGGCACTATACATTGTAATAAGGGACATTTTTACCTACTTTTCACTTGGATCTTAAGTTCTAAAATCTAATTATTTGTCCAAATCACAAGTTATTTTTATAAATGTGTAATTCTTAAAGAAAAGTGTACACTTTAAAGAACGTATTTTAGACATCCATGTTAATAAGTAGAAATATATGCATATTGAATATGCATGTTTTTAAATAAAAAGGAAAGCACTCAACAAAAATATATTTTGTACAATGCTGATTTATGCTACCTAAATACATGTGGGGGAATTAGCACAATATAATCTTAAGTAATTATGTAATGGCTCACAGAATAGTTCACTTGTATTCTGGAAATATTTTGGAGAAAAGCTTTGACATGCTGCAGTAAGGTGTATAAACTAGATTGCTGCTCAGGAATATTTAGAATATTTCAGATAGTAGAAATGGCATAGTCTTTGTGTATGGTGTGTCTTTAGTACAATTTAGACCACCATTTGTCCTCAAGTAGGTCTATTTAAAGTATAATTGACTGCCCTAGCAATTATTGTGAATAGCAGCTGTCTGCTGGTAAAAAGGCATATATGTAATGAGGGAGAAAGGATCAAATACATGCAATAGAAAAGAAAAGCATAAAGAACATATCTATATGAGGTATTTTAGTCCAGATTTTATATTTGAAAGGGACAAGGCCTATTAGCCATTTCCAATTAGGGACTATAAAAAAATGAATGAAAGTACTCATCTATTTATGAAAAGCAGCTGGGACTCCCTAAATCCAAAACTAGTAAAAGTTGATTCGTTCTAAAATTGTTGCAGCTTACAACATTTCATTTATTTTCATTAGCTATGTTAGGGCTTGTGAAAACCTTTCTTGTATCATGTACCTTCTGCAACACACAAAAACACCTTGCTTTGTTTTTCTCCTAAATAGCTACGTAATTAGGTGGATTATTTCATGTGTCTATGCCTGTGTTTGCTGAAGAGAACAAGCCAGATAAATTAGCACTTAGCAGAACTCACAATAGCACATAATATGCCCTTGTGTTTCATATAAAGCTTTATTTGTCATTCACGGCTGGTTGGCAAAACTGACTTTGCTTTTGAAAATGACAGGTGGTACTCTGGTGAGCTCTGTATGGAGAAAAAAACAACGTTCACCAAGACAGTTTCTGTCAATAGCTTCCATGATTTTGTATTCAATCTGGGCCTGTGTTTCTTCTAAAGTTCTGTTTCATTTGCATCTCTTAGGTCTGGCATCACCAAAGCTCTTTAACAATTGGGATTCTATACCACAAGGCTACAATCGCAGGCTTCCTCTCTTCTCCACAGGCCTGATTAAAAGACAGGTGAAGTTCAGTATATTTCAATAAGCCTCAACATTCCATGTCAGGAATCAATAGCCCTCCTTCTTTTTTTAGGGGTTATTAAATTGCAGCTGTAACATTAGCCTTCTTTATCTAATTGATTGTCTTTTCACAGGGCTAAGAAAATCAATAGCAGTCAATGGGACTGCCCTGTTTTTACCTAATAGATGTTTTCTCCTAATTGGCTGCCTGGGTGGCTTCACCGAGCTCAGTATGTTTTCAGAAGTCCACAGTATGTTGCAACCCTTGTAAACTATTTTACCCTGTGCAACAGTTATTGATTTTATAATGAAATCTAGAAAAATCAATAGCAATCAGGAATATAGATCAGGATTCCTAGGTACGTTATGACAAAGGGCAAACTCACTTTGCTACCACTTCAAACTGTGATTCAATTAAACTTGTCCTTAAAACATTACATTTTCCAAAGATTTTGATCAAAGTCACTTGAATAGTTGTCCAAGACCTGGCTCAAAATCTAAGAATCAAAAGATGCTAATTTTAAAAATACTATACAAGTTTTTAATGGACTATTTCCTTACAAAATGAGATAAGTCAAAATTATTAAGGGTAAATGATAAATTTTCTAGGGAAAATGTGACCTATCAAAAGTCATTGTACACAATACAGTTAACTATATTAATTCCTGAGAATTAACAATAAAATGTATAACTTTAAGAAAAAAGATAGATTTGGTTGACTTGCCAAATTCTTTACATTTATATGATCTCAGTGAGCAACACTGCCCCAATATGGGCAAAACACAGGTGTTTTCCAACTGGTCTGACATTACAGAATCTGAGTGGAATTTGCATTCCTTCTCTGAATATTATTAGATTTTTGACTCTGAATCTATTTTGAACACTTACCTGTATAAGTAAGACAATGTTATAAATCAGTCTGTGTTATAATCAGACTGCAAATTTCCTAAGAACACAACCATTTCTGTTAAAAAAAAAAAAAGAAAAATTCACAAATTAAAACACATAAATATTAGTTATGGCTTTAAAAATGTTCAATTTCTCTCTGGAGAGAAATAAATGGTCTCTACTCCTAACAGGCAAGGAGAATTGCTAGCCTGTTATATTTGTTCTTGCACATTTGCTTTGTGATTGCTGACTTCTAGTGTTTGTTGCTCAGTTTTATACAACCCTGATTTTGGAATCTCAGTTTTCTTGACATCTTGAATTCTAGGCTGGATATATCTTTCAGATATATTCTTAGTATTCATTTTTATTCCCACTCTGGATAACATTTTCATGTCTATTCTTAAATCCTACTTTTTAAATTCATATTTAATAATAAACCAAAGAGTAAAAAGGCAGACATTTCTGTATAAGGCTTGCAATTTTGTGAACAATTCTCCTTTTTCTTTTGTCATAGTAATAAACTGAACATTGTCATATCTCAAACTAGAAACCTTGGTTGCAAAGCAGTTTCATAATACTTTCCAGATTAGCATGCATGTAGCTTAGTCTTTATCATTCTTCACTGACTTGACATGCCCTGCTAAAGAGTCATGCCATTTAATAGGCCTAACCATGATGGGGATGACAGTTCCATAGTCAGTGACAGTCAATCCATATCTGTGGAGCTGTCTTCTGCTCTAAAATCACACATTTATGGTATATTTCGATTTGACCTCAGTTCTACCAGTTGATCCTCCATTGTCTGGAATATGAATAATTAATTAAATAAATAAATAACACCATAAACAAACACTCTTACAAGAACAGGACTTTCACTCATACATACTATTGTGAAATAATACAGAGTCCAGAAAATACCAAGTAAAAATCTCTTTATTTTATCAGGATTTATAGAAAGGGGGATAGGTGTTGAGGGTGGGGGAGAGCATTGACGATAATGATACCTTTCTCAAGCTTAACAGAGACAAATGTCACAGAAAAGCACCAAAGTGTCAACCAGACATTGTCAATACCTTCTAAATGCCTCAGAAAATAAAGCTGTTTTTTCTAGTTTAAAGAGTAAGTCAGGGTCTTTCCTTGCATTGCAGCATGGACTAAATAACAACAAAAATTGGGGGAAAAAAACAAAAAACAGTTAATTTCCAGTTTCCTTTCCCCTGGCCTATGGCAGTTTGTAATACCCCTGACACTGTGCATTATGGTGTGCATTTGCTCTCCTGTCTCCTTTTTTGTAGATTCTTGGGACAGAGCATGATAAACTAATTCATGTTAAGTATGAATGTCATCTCTCCTAAGCACAGTAAGATTTAATAAAGATTATTACCTAATGCCAAAAATTGAATCATTAATACTGAAAGTTTAGATCTCTCATAGAGGTCTTGGAATTTTTCAGGCTCATTTTATATACAAACTGTTAAGTTTTCATGGCATTCTGGAAGTAAGAACACTGATGACTATATTTAGAAGGTTACAACCAAACATAATAGAAATAAGTATACAGGAAACTAAAATATGTCAGTTTTTAATGGGAGATATATATAGATAGATATAGATATAGATATATCTATATAGAGAGAGAGTTGCTGTTTTATTGATCAAAGCTACTTACAAATGTGTGCAGTGCTTTTTGCCTAAAATAATTTCTGACTTGCTTTTTGTGCTAGTCAGGGCCTTACACATCATCAAATGTGTTAAAGTTTATGAGCCAGTAAATTAACTTTAATTACCCCAACATTCCTCCTCATTTTGATCAGTAAATGACAATGTGGACTCCTGAAGCAAAGAAAAAGCAAATCCTGCCAGATCTGACTGTCAGTCTTTGCCATCAGAAGATTTTGGCTGGACCCTCTCTCTATTTCTTTCCTTTATGCATGCGGTATTCAATAAATCAAACTCATTCCTCTTTTATCCCCAGATTGATGAGAGCCCTTTACAAACAAAAACACTATTTTAAGCCTAAATCTAAATGAATTAAACATACATGTGGATGCGTTGTATGTATGTATACATATATGTGTATTGAGGTATATGTATATAGATAAATATTTCACTAACTGGATGTATGCACATGTACATACATATATTCATATAATAGTTACTAAGACTATTTAGACAAGACAAATTTTAATGAAAAGTTTATTCCCCCTACATTTACACTGAAAAGTTAATAGCAAATACAAAAATGATATTATCAAGTTATAAAATAATGTTCGCACAACAGCCACTACTTCATCTCCTACCCCTACTCCATTAACACCATCACTCTCATAATTATTGTTATAAATTCAATGTGATTAAAGTTTTAATGATAAGGATGGTGATTTCATGGCTTATTTCATTTGAAGGACTGTAGCTATCTTTTTATACATTTTCTCACCTCTCAATTAACCCAACTCAAGAGACATCGTTAGATCCCAAGACATTAAATATTTGTATCAGAGAGCAGGGGTAAATGAAGGGAAACACTCATCCTTGTTCTTTTTTTCTTCTTTGAGTGCCCTTTTTAGGATTAGAAACAAGTAAACTATGTTGTAATCCAAATAATTGACAAAATTTTACTTGCTTTTTTAAAACTTCTCTACATACAAAAATGGATCATCACCCTTAAACTTTTATGGAATTGCATTTTCACTTTGGAGAAGAGGAAAACAGTTTTAAACTAAGCAATTCTGCCTGTAAGCTTAAATTGAAGTCTTATATTTCAAGTCTTGTGTGTCAGATTAGAAACACTATCTATCACTCAGTCATTTTACTTGTATTTCTAAAACAGGATGCTTGTTATGCTTTCACCAGAAGCATATGAATTGGTGACTGTCATGCAGTTATTCACTAGTGCCTGCCTCACCATAATCTGTAAAAGAGCAGCTTCCAGAGTAAACAAGGTCATAGGAGGTGGCTGTAAATGGACAAGGTGCACAGCCAAGGAGATGAATGAGATACTTTAAATGCAAGACCTTATTGCTCCTCCATAGAAGCTAAGTAAAAACAGTGTATTCCATTTGGATTGTCTTTCCTCTTCTTCTGTTTTCTCCATTCATATTCTTTGCTAGATGAAAGCCATAGGTAATTTGAAGAATATAATCATTCGGAAAACATGTTTATTATGCCGAGAACTAAGAGGAAGAACCCTTAAAGAATAAACAAGAATAAGGGATTTATCTGAGATCTCTGGAAAAAAAAAAAAAAGCTGGATAATTTAGGAACTGAGACAAAACGATGACAGTGTCATGGCTAAATTCTAACCTCTGCAAGCTGGATTGTCACAGGTTATTGAAAAGCCTGTTGGCAATAACACAGTCTGTCTTGAGTTGGAAATAGTTACTGAATACAGGTCTCTCTTTGACAACATAATGAGCCATAATTGTTACAACACTTGGACTTCACATGAAAATTAGAGTAACCTTATGCAGTATCAATCCTGAAGTGGGTGTTCATGATTTTTAAATATTTCTTAGATTTTTGCATCCAAAAGAATTATAAATCATTTGTCTAGCTGGTGTATCAAAAGAGAACATGTTGGATCATGGCCCTTAAATGAACATAGGCAAGATATTAAAATAGTAAAAATAAATTTTCCAACAAATTTCTTTATAATCTGCTTGTATCACAAAGGGAGCATGATTTCAAATGAAATTTATAGTTCCATTGGGATACAAGCTGTGACAAAGACACTTTTTGACACTATGTTGATGCCGTGTATATGTTGAAAATGGAAGTAACACCTCCCGGAAAACTGACATTGAGAGATGTATTAGAATAACTGAAGATTAAAATCCATTCCACCTTTCATGAAAAATCATTTATTATTTTAGGGATTTGATTCCATGTACACTAGAAGGTTGGTGTGACATGTAAAGACAGAATTTGTCTTTAAATATGAAATAAAAATAAATGCTCTGTAGAAATGAAAAAGAAAAGCAAACTCTGCTTCCAACACGGAAAGTGACAGCTATGTAGGCTTAAATCCCCACAAGATCTATTATTCCTTGGATCTCTAGAGATTAAGACAAAGTGAAAAGAAGTGGAAAGTGCAGGAATAGTGTAGGGGGTCAGAGTAGGGCGGTATGATGATAGGGTAAAATGAAATTCCAGATGTTCTCTTACTTCTGAAGGGCAATCATTCTGTCTTAAAAACCTCAACAACTGATATTTTCCAGTGTAGTATTATGTCTTATTATTGTTTTAATATACTTATAATGTTTAATATGTGTGACGATTTGGTGAAATATTTGATGGGAGTTCACTAGCATTATGTATTCATTCATTTAATATATACTTATAGCACGCCTAAACCTCAGATACTCTTCCACATACTAGGTAAAGATCACAGTCTCCACCCTCATAAATCTTACATTATAAAAGGTTATTTTGAAAAAGCATATTGTCATTATTAACAAAAACTCACTGTTCAATGACCATGAGCAAGTCAGTATGTCTCTTAGTCTCAGTTTTAGACTCTGTGATATGTGAACTATTTTTCTACTCTACTTCAGCACATATTATTTAAATAAGTATGTGTTAAGTATCTATGATATGTTAATACAACTCTGTCTGGTAGTCAATACCATAATCTACCACTTTGCCATAAGTCAGACCACTTTTCAGGTTGTTGTTATGGTATTAGTACTCTTCTGTAATCATACATGCAAATCCCAAATTATTTGAAATTGCTCTCCATTTGCAATATCCATAAGTCCATCAATGATCAATAACTATTTATTTCTGTAAAATTATTTTTGTATTCCATTTCATTTTTATGGCAAACATCCTTTTCAAACATCGTGAATAACTTCTTCAAAAGGCTCAAATTAGTATCTTTAGAAATTTCAAATGATTTTCCAAGCAAGTTTTCTTTCATACTAAGCAAAATCTACCAAGCAATTGAGATTTGCCTGTATTCTCTACTTACCTAAATTTTGTAACATGTCTTCTTTAAATAAATGAATATATTCTGTTTTGAATTTATCAATAACAGTTATTTTTATCTAATGGATATACAGATTCAATAGAGGAAACTGGGAAAAATCCCCTGAAATCTAGCAGAATCAAAATTATCTATAAGAACACCATGAATTATGATAAATGTTCATTTTTAGTGAATGAATTCTCAGCTTAATTTTACACTTACAAAAACGGGGATAATGACATATGTATGAAATATTTAAAATGCACCATTTTAAGTAAGTAGATTGATGAATATTGAAAATTCTATACCCTTATATAACCATCATTCCAATCAATATCTGGAATATTGATATAATTTCAGGAAGCCCCCTTCTGTTATTTTTAAGTTAACACCCACTCCCACGTTCTACCCAAGACAACCACTGATTTCCGTCACTAGAAAGTATGATAGCCCTTTCTAGAGTTTATATAAATGAAATCATGCAATATACACTCTTCTATGTCTAGCTACTTTAGCTTATCAAAATATTTTGAGACTTATGTTGATGTGTTTATCAATAGTGTGTTCTTTTTATTGTTAATTAGTATTCTATTATATGAAGGGAACACAGTTGTTTATCCATTCACCTGTGGAAAAACATTTGCATTGAGCCAAAACTTAGTATATTTCATCTTCTAAATTTTAATTATTCTAGCATGTGTATGTTGCCAACATGCATTTTGCTGAGACCCAGTGGAGTATTTGTTTGTGTTTATCGGACATTGATTCTTTTGTGAAGCACTTTTTAAAGTCTTTTGCCAATTTTTATTGCATTGTCTTATTAATTTTAAGTACTATACACATATTCTAGGAGGAAGTAATTCTTTCAAAATATATACTTTTTTTCAATTTGTGGCTTATCATTTCATCTTCTTAATAGCATCTATTTAAGAGCAAAAGATTTTAATTTTGATGATATACAAAAATTTTCATTTTTTTTTTTATTAGTACTTTTTGTTTTCTAAGAAATGTTCTTCTACCTCATGGTTGTGCAGATTTTCTCCTATGTTTTCCCCTAGAAACTTTGTACTTTCTGCTCTATATTTAGTTATATGATTTATTTCAAAACAACTTACTTTTGCATATGATGTGAGGGAGGGGCTAAGGTTCATCATTTTCTTCCATACTAATATCTAGTTGTTTCAGTACAATTTGTGAAGAAGACTTTCCTCATTGATTTTGATATGTCCCTTCAACAAAAATTAATTGACAACATGTCATATCCCTTGAATTCTTTACTCTGTTCCACCAATCTGTCTGTTTGTATTTTTTTTAAATAGTTGATTATTTGTGGTCTTTTGAATGTCTATATATGTTTCACAATCCACATGTCAATTTAGAAAATTTTATTTTTTTACTTTTTTATTATACTTTAAGTCGTAGGGTACATGTGCACAACGTGACGGTTTGTTACATATGTACACGTGCCATGTTGGTGTGCTACACCCAATAAACTTGTCATTTACATTACTTATTTCTCTTAATGTTATCCTTCCCCCTCCCCCCATCTCACAATTTAGAAAATTTTAAAAAACAACATGGGAACTTGGTTGAGATTGATTTTATTTTGCATATCAATTTCCAGAAAATTTGTATTTTAATAATATGGGGTTTGTCTAATCCATTAATACGGTGTATTCCTCCATTTATTTAGATCTTCTTTATTTCTCCTACCAATATTTTCTATTTTTTAGTGTAGATGTTTGCACATTAATTTTTATATCAATTCCTACTTAATATTCTTAAAACTACTATAAATTTTAAAATTTATCTTCAAAGTTTTCTTTTCAAGATATAGAAATGCAATTGATTTTTTTATATTGAGCTTATATCCTTTGACATTGCCAAATATGCTTATTAAATTTAGTAGTTTTTTAAAGATTCCTTAAGATTTTCAACATAGACAATCATGTTATCTATAAATAAGGACAAATTAGAATGCTAGCTTTTCAAACTTTAATTGTTTGCTTTTATCATTATTTTTCAATGACACACAATATTTATATATATTTATAGGGTATAGTGTTATAGAAACATATAGATAATATGCAACAATAAAATCAGGCTGATTAGCATATACATCACCTCAAACTTCTATCATTTGTTTGTGTTGGGAACATTCAAAATCTGCTCTTCTATTGAAAATATACAATAAATTGTTAATTATAGTCACTGTTTAGTGCTATGGAAGAACTTATTCCTTCTATCTTACTGTACTTTATTATCTGTTAACCAAACTTCATCTTTCCCTCCTCCATCACTTCCCCTGCCTCTAGTAACCACTAGTCTACTCTCTAATTCCATGAGATCAACTTTTTAGCTTCCATGTATGAATGAGAACATGTGGTATTTACCTTTCTGTGCCTGGTTTATTCCACTTAGCATACTGACCACCAAGCTCATCCATGTTGCCAAGAAGGATATAATTTTATTCTTGTATGGATGAATAGTATTCCATTGTGTAAATATAATATGTTTTCTTTATCCATTCATCTGTGGATAGACACTTGGGTTGATTCCGTATCTTGGCTATTGTGAATAGTGTAGACACCACTTTCATACACTGATTTCCTTTCCTCCGGATATATACGCAGTAAAAAGATTGCAGGAATATATGGCAATTCTATATTTAGTTTTTAAATTTTTCTTTATTGTAATAGTTTAAACCTTCAGTACAATATGTAATGGAAATATGAACAAATATCCTTGCCTTGTTCCCAACTACTGGGGCAAGATTTATAATTTCAATGTTAATTATGTAGTTTTCATATATTCTTTTTATCAGTTTGAAAAAAAAATCCCTCCTTTTATTGATTTGCTGAGTTATAAATAAGTGTTCAAATTTGTCAAACAATTTTCATGCATCTTTTGAAATGAACACATTCTTTAATAAATGTGAAGATCAATATTGATTGATCTTAAATGCTAAACAAACTTTTATAGAATAAGTCTTACTTGCTTATGATCCACCATGCTTTCCTATCTATTGTTGGATTCCATTTGCTAATGTATTCTTAAGGACTTTGTTTCTAGGATTATTAGAAGTATTGGTCTCTATTTTTTTTTTTTTTTCCTCTTTTGGCTTTGCCAGATTTTGGTATCAAGGATATGGCAGAATCATAAAATTACTTTTGATTTTGATTTTCTTCTTTAATGGAAATCTCTGGTGAAGTTAGCTTAGTCTAGAGTTTTTATGGGAAGATTTGGTATTATTAATTGTATTGTTTTAATAAATATTAAAGGTTTGGTTAAATTACGTAGTTTTCTCCAGTCAACTTTGGAAAATTATACTTCTCAAGGATTTTGGCCTTTTCATCTTTGTTTGCAAAAGTTGTTCATAACATTTTCTTATTTTTCTTTTTGTGCCTGTCAGATCTCTAATGATATTTTCTCATTTATTTTTGATACAGGTAATTTATACTTTCTCTTGTTTTTCCCTTCATTGGTCTTTCTAGGGTCTTTATCAGTTTTTGATTTATTAATTTTACTTATTATCTGTTTTCTATTTCATTGCTTCCTGCCTTGTAATTATTTCTTTCCTTCTACTTACATTGGGCTTAATTTGAATTTTCCTTTTTGTGACTGTGTTCTTCCTTCCCCTCTTTTTTAAAAATAATTTTCAATTGTTTCTCTGGAGCTAATTATATGCATCCCTCAGTTCTTACTTCTGACTTGACATTGCCCATTTTCCAAATGTAATAAATTTAGTGTTGGTCTAATGACAACAATTTTTTCTCAACATTTGTTCATTAAAAAACATTTTTATTTCTTTCTTATGTTTGAAAGATATTTTCTCTACTTACAAGATTTTAGGTGACATTTTTAGCATGGTTTTTAGCAGTTAGACTAAGAATTGCTTAAGTACAGAGTTTTGTTTGTTTGGTTGGTTGGTTTTTTTTTTTTTTTTTTTTTGTACTTTATGTTTTAGGGTTTTGCTGAAATCTTGAGTCAATCAGTAAATATTTTCATCAAATTTGGGAAGAATTTGGACCATTACTTATTCAAAATGTTTAGCACAGTTTGTTGTTATTCTTTTCACTATTGAGACTTTTGAAAATATGTTTTGACTCTTTTTGTATCTTAACTGTCTGTTCATTTTTCTTCAATCTCTTTTATCTCTTTTTGAGATTGCAGTATTTCTATTGATCTTTTGTAAAGCTTAGTGACTCTTCCATCTGCTTTCTTCAATCTCCTGTTAAGCACTTTCAGTGATTTGTTTTTTCATTTCTGTCTTATAATTTTCAATTCTGAAATTTCCTGTTGAGTTGTTTTACACAGTAGCAGTGCTGATATTCCCTGTTCCTCACTAAGACCTTTAATTTTCTGAACACTTTATCCCTTATTTCTGTAAACATATTTATAATAGCCTCTTTAAAGACTTTCATTGCTAAATCCAATGTCTGGGCTATCTCATTGTTGACTGCTACTGAATATTGCTATGAACTTTTTATTTTTGATTCTAGGTCACATTTTCCTGTTTCTTTCCATGTGTTACTTACTTCGCATTATACTTTGTTGATGACATGTTTAGAAATTCTAGTTCTATTTTGTTCATCCGAAGGAATTTTTTGCATTTGTTGGCAAATCTACAACTGGATGATCATCTTGAACTGATTGCAGCCAAATTATGCTTTTTTAGAGCAATTCCATAGACATCTAAGTTTTCTGAAGTCCCTCCCACTTGAGGAACTAGATGTCCAGAATCCATCTCCCCAAAGGTTTTTCCAGGATTTGATTTTAGACTTAGTTAGAGAAGAGGTAGAATAGGCCTTAATTGAAGACATTGTCTTTACTCTTTAATTCATAGCCTTTCTGGTTCCTAAGCTGAATGCCCAGATTTTTCACAGTGTGTTAACTTAACCATGTCTGCACACTGCATGCACCTGAACTGCAAAGTTTCCTAGCATTATTTAATCTGTACTACCTCTGTGCTTTTCTGTTCCCAAGCCATAGGAGCCACTTTCTGTTGAGTCTTGTGTAGTTTTGCTATGCTTTTGGCCAAGGACTCACAGAAATTTTCTGATGCTTCTCTCTGAACAGATCTCTACCACCTAGAGCCTTGCCCAGCCTCTTAAGCTACTTCAAACTGTTGGGGTGTATTTAGACCCTACTTTGTTGTGACATGGCCAAGAAATTATTCCCTGGAGGAGTCTTGAGGATCATAGTCTTGTTCTTTTTTGTCCAATATATTGAAACACATACCTCATGTAGTTAATCAATGTTATACTTTTCAGTAGGAGAGCTAGTCCCATAATAGCTACTGTCATAGCTCAGAACAAAAGTCCATATTTACTATTTGAACATTTTCTACTTGTCAAGAGATAATGACTATTTTATCCATGGTAACATGATTTTTTAAAGTTTGCATTCTATTCTATTGCATTCTATTCTATTGTAATGGTGAACTCATTTATATATTTCCTCTATGTTTGGGTATGTACGTTAAATCTAGTAATTTTGAGTGTTTTCTAAGTGCCATGCATTGAAACAAGTGTTTTACAGACACAAAAGCATGTAATCGTCACAACAAACTTGTGAAGCAGAAGTATAATAGTATTCTTAACATTTCGGATGAGAAAACAAAAGCATGGAGAATTAAAATAATTTACTCAAAATCATCAAACTAGTAAAGTGAAGCCAAGATTTAAGCTCAATTATAATATGCAGTTTAACTCTTCTATGTTCAACTATTAAGCTCCACAACCATTTTGGTAGATAAAAATAATCTCTCACATTTATTAATTTATTAATAAGATGCTTAAAATTTTTCATAGTTTAGCTGGCCCTATGTGTTTCAAATTTTATGACTTAGATATTTATCTCATTTGCTCAATGTTCCCTGGGATCTTCATGTTTTATTTGTTTCTATAAGTTCTTTATGTGTAAAATATTAACCTACCAATCATTTCTTGTTTGCTTGTATACTATCTCTTCTTTTGGGGGAAAAAAAAGATCATATTGTGAAATTGCATAAATAGTCATCAACATGTTTTTAGGGTATTTTTATTTGTTTGATTGATTGATTTAATTTTTAATCTTTCTCCCTCCCATCCCAAATTTTTAGTTGATTTAATGTGATAACAATTGCATTTATAAACCATTTAAATATTTGTAGATATGTTTCTAAGCTTTCTATTTTGTGTGATTGATCCAGCTATGTTACGTCTTTAGTACATAGTAGCACATTTTTAAATTTTTGTATTAATACATCTTAATATCTGAAAGTGAATGTCCCTTTTCAGTAATTTTTGTCAAATCTTTGATTCTTTTTGTCTTTTCCACCTTTCATTTGAATCTGGGGATAAGTTTGTCAAAGTATCTGTATATATGTCTGGGCATTTCTTTATATTGTATTTCATGTTTATATCTCTTGTTAAAGAATTAGCCTTTTAACTTCTCAGATGAGAAAACATGCATTTCTTCATATACGGTATTCAATATGTTTTAAATTTATACACATCTGCCATTTTTTGTTAAGGTTATTCCCCAGTTTATATTTTTGATAGCTATGGTGAATGTGATTTTCTTCATTTGCACTTTTTACAGATAACTAATAGCATGATGAAAAGTGATTTCATTTAGGATTTTAGTGATATAGCTGGTCAATTTACCGAGGAATCAATTTTTCTTTTAAATTTTAAATTGACTGTCTTATAATATTCTTAAATGAAACGGATTTTATTTATAAATATATTTTTAGCAGATACTTTATTTTTCTTACAAACATGCAGTGGCTAAAACTTAGAAACGTGTTTAATTACAGTTGTGGTAGAAGACATGATTGTCTAATACAGTCATGTGTCATGTAACAACATTTTGGTCAAGGACAGACCCCATATACAATGATGATCCCTTAAGATTATAATGAAGCCAAAACTTCCTATTGTCTAGTTATATCTTGATGATTAACTCTGTGTAGGCCTAGGCTAATTTGTGTGTTTAAGTCTTCATTTGTTTTATGTTTAAAAAATTTGTAAAGCAGTTAAAGACTTTTATAATTAGGATATAAAGAAAAATATTATATTCGTACAGCTGACCAATGTGTTTGTTTTTTAAGCTAAATATTATTATAAAAAGTTAGAAAATTAAAAATTTTATAATATAAAAAGTTACAGTAAGCTATGATTAATTTAATATTGAAGAAAGAAAACTATTTTTATAAATTTAGTGTAGCCTAAGTATACAACATGTATGAAGTCTACAGTACTATACAGTAATGCCCTTGGCCTTCACATTCACTCACCACTTACTTACTCACCCAGAGAAAGTCACAGTCCTGTAAGCTTCATTTATGGTAAATGCCCTACATAGACACATCATTTTTAAAAATCTTTTGTTGTTGTTGTTGTTGTTTGTTGTTGTTGTTGTTGTTGAGATGGAGTCTCACTCTGTCACCCAGGCTGGAGTGTAGTGGCACGATCTCAGCTCACTGCAACCTCTGCCTCCCAGGTTCAAGCGATTTTCCTGCCTCAGCCTCCCAAGTAGCTGGGACTACAGGCCCATGCCACCATGCCTGGCTAATTTTTTGTATTTTTTTAGTACAGATGGGGTTTCACCATGATGGCCAAGCTGGTCTTGAACTCCTGACCTCAGGTGATCTGCCTGCCTCAGCCTCCCAAAGTGCTGGCATTACAAGCCTGAGCCACCACGCCTGGCCTTGAAAAATCTTTTGAGTCATATTTTTACTGTACTTTTTCTGTGTTTAAAATACTTACCATTGTATTACAACTGCCTACAGTATTCAGTACAGTAACATGTTGTACAGGTTTGTAACCTAGGATCAATAAGCTGTACCATATAGTCTGGGCATGTAGTAGGTTCTACCATCTAGGCTTGTGTAATACTCTCTATGATAGTCACACAATAGCCAAATCCCATGATGACACATTTCTCAGAGTGTATCCTTGTCATTAAGTGATGCATGACTGTATTTGATTTTCATGAGCATGTTGCTAAAGTCACATTTATAAAGATAACGTTGGCTGGTAGTTTAAAACATAGTATTTACCATGTTAAAAGTATAAACCCAAAGGATTATAAATCATTCTACTATAAAGACACATGCACACATATGTTTATTGCAGCACTATTCACAATAGCAAAGACTTGGAATCAACCCAAATGCCCATCAATGATAGACTGGATAAAGAAAATTTGGCACATATACACCATGGAATACTATGCAGCCATAAAAAAGGATGAGTTCATGTCCTTTCTAGGGACAAGGATAAAGCTGGAACCATCATTCTCAGCAAACTAACACAAGAACAGAAAACTAAATACCACATGTTCTCACTCATAATTGGGAGTTGAACAATGAGAACACATGGACACAGGGAAGGGAACATCACACAGCAGGGCCTGTCAGGGGTGGGGAGTTATGGGAGGGATAGCATCAGGAGAAATACCTAATGTAGGCGATGGATTGATGGGTTCAGCAAACCACATGGCACATGTGTACCTATGTAACAAAATAGCATGTTCTGCACATGTACCGCAGAACTTAAAATATAATACAAAATATATATATTTTTTTCTTCTATATCTAGTTTCTATCATAATGATACATGAAATTTACTCAAATTCATTTTAGCATTTATTTGAGTGGTCTCATAGATTGACATCTTCTATTTTATGATGTGGTAAATTTTATTAAAACGTATGTTAGGCATTCTCAATGTAAACATTAAAGCTTAAAATATCCAAAAGTTTTAAACAAAAATAAAATAATTTTATTTTTATTAAACTAATGAGTGTAATATAATGAAATATTATAAAATTAAATTACCTATTGAAAAAGTTCCCTTTATATTTTAAGTATATTATATCACTCTATGTTGTAAGTATATTCTTTTACTCTTTGTCATTTATATTTTCTTTGTTAATGTGTGTTTTTTATTATATTAGTTGTTTTGTCTTTCACAATGTTTTACCTTTTACCAAAAGTGATATCAAAATGCATTTATCAATTTGTAGTATTGTCCTTAACCTGCTTTTTAATTTATACATCTTTTTCTCCTGCTTCATTTAGGTTTATTTTGTTGCTCCCTTTCAAAGTTCTTTAGATGGATGTTTAATTATTATTTTATTTTCATGTATTTTTACTTGATAAAAAATCACATTTGTGTCTTACTTTGTATCTAGCTCATAGATTTTATGTGGCCTTATTAATTTTCATGTGTATTTTTTATTTTATGAAAAAATGCTTGAAAGTAGACCTAACTATGATTTTTCTCTTAAAATTTATATAACTTACCATTTTTGTTCATCTTCTTAATTCTTAATTTTATGTCACTAGTGGCAACATAATTATCTTGTAAATCTTGCTGTTTGATTTTTGTGGCTTATTACATGCTCAGTTTCTGTAAATGTACTATGAGTGTTAGCAGCAAAATTATACTTTCTGCTTGAAGGACACTTCATTCAAGTCACATACCTGTTAATTAAGTTAATTAAATCTATTATAATTGTATTTATTGTTTTACTACATGATCTGTCAATAACTAAGAGAGCTCTAAGAAAGTATTGAAGTATTACTGGGTTTCTATTATTTTCTTCATTAATTTTTTCTTTGGTTTTCTATACTTTGCTGCTAGATTATTTAGGAAGACTGTATGGGAAGTATAGCTTTCTGTACTTGAATAGTACGAAATGTTATCTTCACATGGAAATGATTATATGTCTAAGAGTAAGCTTATCAGATTACAAATTTTCAGTTTGCACATAACCAATATTTGTAGTCTTCTGATCTTTGCTGTTTTAAGTAGTACTTGATTTATACATTAGGATGACAGATTATTATTGTACTTTAATGTGTTTTTCACACTGTGGAAACATTTGAATATTTCTGTGAGTATTGTAACCATATTTTCAATTTCACCTCCCTCCTCAACATTATAGACCTCAAACTGCTCTTCACCTGTGACCCTGCAGGAAAGCCCTGCGTTTGTTGCTCTACTCAGAGCTAATCACAATAGCATGCAATTCCCAATGTAGCCAGTCCCTCTAAGTTGAAGTTGATCTCCCTGTTATCTGTGCAACACATCAGTGAGCAAAAAGAAAAAGAAATTTAGTGTTTTCTTTTTTTTTTCTTTTTTTGTTTATTTGTTATTTAACTTTTATTTTAGGTTCAAGGGTACCTGTGCACGTTTGTTATATAGGTAAATTGTGTGCACAGCTATTTGGTGTACATATTATTTCATCATGCAAGTAATAAGCCTAGTATCTGATTTTTGATCCTGACCCTCCTACCAACTTCCACCCTCAACTAGGCCCCTGTGTCTGTTGTTCCCTTCCTTGTGTACATGTGTACTCAATGTTTAGCTCCCACTTATAAGTGAGACCATGTCGTATTTGTTTTTCAGTTCCTGTATTAGTTTGCTTAGGGTTATGGCCTCCAACTCCAACCATGTTGCTGCAATGAACAAGAGCTCATTTTTTTTTTTTTTATTGCTGTGTAATATTCCATAGTGTATATGTACCACATTTTCTTTATCCGGTCTATCATCAGTGGGCATCTTGATGAATTCCAGGACTTTGCAATTATGAGTAGTTGTGTGATTAACATAAGCATGTATGTATTTTTATGGTAGAAAAATTTATACTCCTTTGATTATATACCCAGTAATGGGATTGCTGGGGTAAATGGTAGTTCTGTTTTAAGTTCTTTGAGAAGTTGCCAAATTGCTTTCCACAATGGCTGAACTAGTTTACATTTTCATCAGCAACGCATAAGCATTCCCTTTTCTCTGCAACCTCACCAGCATCTGTAATTTTTTGACTTTTTAATGATAGCCATTCTGACAGGTGTGAGATGGGATCTCATTGTGGTTTTGATTTGCATTTCTCTAATGATTGGTGACGTTAAGCATGTTTTTATGCTTGTTGGCCATGTGTATGTCTTCTTTTAGAAAGTATCTTTTCATATTCTTTGCACAATTTTTATGAGGTTCTTTGGTTTTTGCTATTTTGTTCAAGTTCCTTATAGATATTAGACCTTTGTCAGCTGCATAGTTTGCAATTTTTTTCCTTTTCTGTAGGTTGTCTGTGACTCTGTAGACAGTTTCTTTGGCTGTCCAGAAACTCTTTTGTTTACCGAGGTTCCATTTGTGAATTTTTGTTGTTGTTGCAATTGCTTTTGGCATCTTTGTCACGAAACCTTTGCCAGGGCCTATGTCCAGAATAGTATTTCCTAAGTTATCTTTTAGAGATTTTATAGTTTTTGGTTTTAGATTTTAGTCTAACCCATATTGGGTTGATTTTTGTATATGGTGTAAGGAAAGTTTCCAGATTTAATCTTCTGTATTTGGCTAGCCAGTTATCCGAGGACCACTTATTGAACAGCGAGTTCTTTCCCCATTGTTTGTTTTGGTCCACTTTTTGAAGATCAAATGGTCACAGGTGTGTGGCTTTATGTGTGGGCCCTCTATTCTGTTCCATTAGTCTGTGTACCTGTTTCTGTACCAGTACCATGTTGTTTGACTTACTGTAGTCTTGTGGTATATTTTGAAGTTGGGTAATGTGATACAGCTTTTCTCTTTTTGCTTAAGATTGCCTTGGCTATTTGAGCTTTTTTGTGTGTGTTCCATATGAATTTTAGATATTTTTCTAACTATGTGAAGAATGTCATTGATGATTTGATGGGAATAGCATTGAATGTGTAAGTTGTGTTGGGCAGTATGACCATTTTAACAATATTGATTCTTCATATCCATGGGCATGAAATGTTTTTTCCATGTTTGTGTCATCTCTGGTTTCTTTGAGCAATGTTTTGTGATTCTCATTGTACAGGTCTTTCATTTCCTGATTTAACTGTATTCCCAGGGATTTTATTATTTTTGTGGCTATTGTGAATGGGGTTGCATTCTTGATTTGGCTCTCTGCTTAGATGTTGTTGGTGTTTAGAAATGCTGCTGATTTTTGTACAGTGATTTTTGTATCCTAACACTTTGCTGAAGTTGTTTATCGGATCTAGGAGATTTTGCACAGAAACTATGAGGTTTCCTAGGTATAGAGTCATAGTGTATGAAAGCAGAGATATTTTGACCTCCTCTCTTTCTATTTGGATAATTTTTATGTCTTTCTCTTGCCTAATTGTTCTGGCTAGGACTTTCAGTACTTTGCTGAATAGGAGTGGTGAGAATGGGCATCCTTTTCTTGTTCCATTTCTCAAGAGGAATGCTTTCAGTTTTTGCCCACTCAGTATGATATTGGCTGTGAGTTTGTCATAGATGGCTCTTGTTATTTTGAGATGATTCTTCAATGTCTAGTTTGTTGAGGGATTTTAAACATGAAGGGATGTTGAATTTTAGTGAAAACCTTTTCTGCATCTATTGAGATGGCCATGTGAATTTTGGTTTTAGTTCTATTTATGTGTTGAATCATATTTATTAATTTGCATACATAAACCAGTCTTGCATCCCAGGGATAAAGACCACTTGATTGTGGTAAGTTAGCTTTTTCATGTGCTGCTGGATTTGGTTTACTAGTATTTTATCGAGGATTTTTTTTTTCTATGTTCATTAAGGATATTGGCCCTAGACATGCACACTGTATTGATTAATTCTGTGTCATCTTGACTAGATTCATTGATACCTAGTTAATTAGTAAAGCAGTACTTCTGATTATGTCTGTAAGAGTGTCTCCAGAAGAGACTGGCATTTGAATCAGTGGACTGAAGAAAAAAGATATCCTCTCACCCAGTGTGGGTGGCCATCATGAAACTGGCTGAGGACTCAAATAGAACAAAAGGACAGAGGAAAGACAGATTCACACTCTCTAGTGTCTTCTGGAATTGACACTCTTCTTCCCCTGCTCTTGGACATTAGAGCTCCAGGTTCTCTGGCCTTTGGACTCCGGAACTCACACCAGCAGCCCCAGTTTCTCAGACATTCAACTCAGACTGAAAGTTACACCATCAGCTTCCCTGAGTTTGAGGCCTTTGAACTTGGACAGAGTCATGCTTCCACAAAAGAGAAGTTATTGCTATCAGTTTTGTATCATTGCTCTGTAATTTCAAATATAATAGGCTGGCCATTTGCAAACCATGTTTTATGGACGCTACTGAAGGTTTACTGTTTGAGCTTCATGACAAGTTTTACAAATTTTGAATGAAAATATTTCTAAAGGGAGGATTTAAAATACTTGTGGTATACTAATATTTAATCTATTTTTTCTCTTCTCTACAAATTAAATTTTCATTTAGTTTCACCAAGTAGCTGAACATGAAAGATTAAGCATAATATTCAACCTGAAGTAGACAAAATAATGCCTGCCCTCTCCCCACAAAAGATATCCACATTCTAATCCATGGAACCTGACAATATGTTACCTTACATGTCAGGAGGATATGGCTAATGTAATTAAATTGAAGACTTTAAAAAGGGAGGATTATCCTCGATTATCTGGTGGGCTCAGTATAATGATTTTAAGTCTTTAAAAGGGAAGAATCTTTCCCAGCTGTGGTCAGAGGAAGATGTGGCTATGGAAGAGTAGTTGGAGAGATACAATAATGTTGTTGGCTTTGCAGAAAGAGGAAGTAGGACACGAGCCAAAGAATGTGGGGAGCTTCTATAAATTTGCAATAGAAGGGAAATGGATTCTCCTCCAGAATTTCCAGAAACAAAGGCAGTCCTGTGCACAACTTGAACTTAGCTTAGTGAGACCTATGTTGAACTTCTGACCTGGAAAACTATAAAAAAATAAACTTGTAGTGCTTAAGCCAGTAAGTTTGGGGTAATTTGTTATAGCAGAAATGAAAACTAAATACATCACTATCAATAGAATGTTTATCACATTTATTTCATAATTGCTCAATTTATATCTCTAATATTACCACATATTAAAATACTTTAATCTCATTTCAACAGTAATTTTCTATATAAGGATAAAAGAGATTCTACATATAAAGGACCCAGTTTGGTTCAGAAACAATTCAGGTGAAAACGCAGGGCATTCAGCAGAGAGTGTTTCCTTGCTTGATAAGTGCTGTGGCTGAAATAGTGCTGATGATGTTGATAGACATGATTCCCCGCATAATGCAATAGTAAATACTGGATGTAAAGGGAATGTTCAGTGCCTGGTAAGTAGGCACTGAGAATAATGGCTTGAAACATGCATGCAATTGCTACTTTAGTACAACCTGCTACATGGCATAGGACAAGATAGTCAAGTTAAAAAAAAAAAAAAACAACTAAACTAAATATAAAAATAAACCATCCATGTTTTAACCCAAATGACACCTCCATAGGAAAGCCATTCCCAATCCCTCCAACTAGATTAGGAAACCCTGTTACCATATTTCTAAATCATTTGGTATCTATTAAGCATATCTCTCAAAACTTCTAATTATTTGATTATATTTATCTTCTGTAATAGAATGTAAGTCCCATGGAGGCAAAGATAGCATTTGCTTTGCTTACAGTTGTATCCCTAGCATCTACTGTAGAATGGCATATAGAATACACTTATTAAAAGACTTTTGTCTAATAGATTGACTGAGTCAAAAGACACAGTTTCTAGTGCTGGCTCTGTCAAAAGGTACATACATGAACTTGGGAAATACAATTGATTTTCTGAGCCAGTTTTCTGGTCAAGAAAATTACAGGGATTTGAAATGTTGAACATATTAATTCTAACATATTTTATGTATAAATATAATATGTTTATCATGTAATTATCTAATTATAATTTTAATATATAACTATGGCACTTATTTCATAAAATCAATAGTATAAAAGTAAACATATGGAGAACTCAGAAATTGTAGGGCCTGACATTTATAATTTTTTTCTAAATGCAAAGGTAATGCAGTTTGTTATAAAAATATTTACTGAATATAAAATGTGAAAATATTTCTCATTCTCCATCTTTACTTTTTAAAGATAAATATTATTAATTATAGTTTCTGTGATAGCCTTTGTGAACCATCTCTTTAGATGACATACACAGAAAAAAAATACTGTAAGAAAATTCAAAAGACAATTTTTTTCCAGCAATTTGGAACTTTATAAAAGCTATAGATCATCTACCGTAAAGATTTACTATTTATTGTGTTTTGTGGTAAACATTTGATAGTAAATTATACATTTTTTTGGTAAGCTCCCTATCACCAAATTTCTTCATAAATGTGCATAGTATATAATATTAAACATTTAAATAACTATCTTTAATTTTTCAAGATTACTGCAAGTATAATATATGCAAAGTATATTCAATCGGTGGATGAGAGCAATGCAAGGTAAATGTGGCCCTGGATGACTACCTTGATGCATCAAAAATGGTGGCAGCTGAAAGCTGTCAGCTAAATTTGCTTTCTGCCGAAGGTTCTTTTGAGGGGAATTCTGAGCACGGAACGTTCGTGGTTGCTTCATCCTAGGAGAATCCTTTCAGCAATACAGTGATTGGCAACATTCTGAATTGAGAATATAAACATATTTATTAACATTAACATGTAAGTTGTAAATAGTTCCTTTAAATTTCTATTTTAAGCATTTGAGTAATTTAAAACCATAATAAAGACTTGACACAAAAGTTGCAAAGAACATTTAAACATTGCCAACAATCTCCAATTTCATCTCAGGCAGAGAGCACCTTTTTCTCTCTGCCCAGCTACCAGTTCTTCTTGAGAGACTATTCTAAGTTCTATCTTTCCTTGAGTCTTCATCTGGCTACTCCATTTACCTTGAAAACACACTTTCTCAGCCCTTGCACACTGACATAACCCCTCAGGGTTGTATCACTCTCTCCTTCTTTGAGTTAGCTTTCATTATGCAAAAAGTTACTACAAATGAAAAACAAAGTCAAATTCTAATGCAATTCAAACATAAATATGAATGCAATAATGGAAAATGTTTTACTGAAACCAATTACACAAGCACTTTGCAAGGGAATATTGTCACTGCAGTTTCCTTTCATCACTATTTTATAGTGAGTCCTATGTTGCTCTGATTCCTCCCGCCCCTGACTTTGCTCTGTTTGATTTTTTGTGAAACTTTCATTTGCAGTGTTGTGTTGTTGTTTGGCCTTAATTCCTCATGTATACCACTCATCTCAGGTCTTTACTTTAGAGCCTGTGGTTATTAAAGAGTATTGATAAATTCCTATTTGATTAAAAATGAAATTATTAACACAAACACCAACATCTGTCATAAGGTCACTAACTGAATGATCTAGATTATGTTTACATATTTTAATATTATCATTAATATTAAATAGATACAATGATTATAACTATATAAATAAAAATCTATAGCTATCTAATCATAATAATACCATTACCTTACCTACTTCCCTCATGTTTGGCCTCTGTTACCTCAACAGTAGTAGCCCCATCATCTCTTTGATTTTAGAATTTTTTGCCTGCATAGAGTAGGCAACATGTGCATGGTATCTTTTTTCCAAAGTATTACCAAAACCTATATATTAAATGTTTCTAATTCCTAAAAGTCATAAAATCCTAAGCTTTATCCTGATTCTGTAACTTGTTTGTATTGCATTATTATTATTTGAAAAGTTTAGAGATTATAGCCATTTAAGGATAAAATAACAATCTTTAAAATTATCTATTTCTGCCATCTTGTTCTGCCACTGAGAAAGGTACGATGATATGCCTTTGAAGAGTCACAGAGTCAACCACTGGCAAAGGAGAGGCCAATGTCCCTGTCTCCTATTACTCTTTTATCATACATGTGAGCCACAGTGTGCAGTGAAATAATTCAAAGGAAGTAACAAACTTTTTATATGATTTCAGACTTTTTTTTGAAACAGGTTCTCATCTGTTGTCCAGTTTGGAGTGCAGTGGTAACATCACTGCTCACTGCAGCCTCAGTCTCCTGGGCTCAAGCAATCCTCCTGTCTCAGCTTCCCGAAGTGCTGGGGTTATAGGCATGAGCCACTGCGCCCAGATAACTTCAGATTTTAAAATTTTTATAAAGGCCCTTTGTGGTCAAAAATGTGATGCCATTTGAGTTAATCTATTCACATTTTCTTAGTGCTTCCATTGTGATAAGAACTGCTGAGACAATACATGTCATTTAGATTCAAAACTCATTTTTAAATATTGTACTTTATACTTGGTTTTAAAATCATAATTACCGTACCCAAAAGGACTGGCAAGTATAAGACACATTTTTTTCTCAGTTTTTATCACACTTGTGTTTGGTAGAAGTGAGAGGAAAATCATGATTAAGTTACTTGAAATCTAGAATATAAATACATAGATGATTGCAAAACTAAATTAAAAAGGAGGATACTTAAGAATGTTTTTTTTGCCCTGTCAAACTCCAGATATGTACTTTTATGTAAAATATAACACCTTCAGGTTATTGCTTGACTGATAACATTTGCAGGCTGTTTTTTAATGTCATGAAAAAAATCAGATATCTGAAACAATTGAACAGCAAATAATTTATGCAAAGTTGTATCTTACTCACTCATAACATATTAATCTAGTTTCTAGAAAACTTCGTGTAACTGATAAAATCTTACTGTGCAGATTATATTTGTTATGTAATATGAATCAAGAATATCCATTTTCCCCCTCCTGTCTCTGTTTTTTTCTATAACAAGGTCAACTGTAGAAAAACAGTAAGCTGCTAGTGTGCCTGCCAAGTTTTAATTGAAATGTTGTGATAAATTTCACTGCCAGGTCAGATGTTATTTTCTGGTTAAGGAGGGTCAAGTTGGTCTCTTAAAGAACCACTTTTGATTTTTATAGTGTCCAGTGATTTGTTCCTGGAAGTTGATTTACCGCAGAGTTGACCTCTGTCCTCTCAGTTGCCCTTTGCCAGCATTGTCAAGTCTCCAGTTCACCTATGGCCACTGGCAGAAAAAAGTATTTTATTAAATGAGGCTTCCCATTTTATTAGTGTGAAAATAGGCCTTTCCTAATCGATAGGACAGGAAGCATTCACTTTATTGCTTTAGACTAGAGACTAAAGGTCATTTAACACAAATAGAATGAGGCACATAACAAAAACAGCAGTAAATATTTGATAAGTCAGCATAAATAACTTGGTTAGTGTAAAAAATGCCTGCCCTCTTCAATGTATGTATTAAGTTAATAAAAAATATTTAAAATTGTTGAAATTTAGAACAACTATATTTTAGATGATAATCTTTAAAAATAGTTAATATTAAATCACAATTTTGGTTTGATTTTTGAATACATCAATCCCAAGTTCCTGCTTAGGATTTAAATAATATCAATACTTATAAAGAAAGTAGCTTCTATTCTACAATTTCCAAGTGCTTTATTATTATAAATACTATAAAAATTTCTTAAGAAGACAGTGTATTTTGGAGAACATGAGTAAACTGTATAGTGAGAGAAACAAAGACGAAAATGGCAATAGTTTTGCATTCACTGATGAAAATATTGTGGAGGTGACATTAGAAAGCAAGGAATATGCCTTCATAATCTATGTCTTGGTGAAGTATTACTCAAGGTTGGTGGACTGGCTGTAATCACTCAGCGTCATCTACCTCAATTTTACAGACTGACTTTGCAAGACCTACAAGATTCCATTGTTCTATTCCAAACATACATCTTAAGCATCTTGGCACCTTAGTAACATTTTCAACTTTTCATTAACACTTGAAAATTCACTTATATTACCTGAATAACACCTTTACTTTTACCATTTTAAGACAAGTTATTTAGGTCCTCTGTTTAACATATAAATGTATATAAATACTAATATGACCATTTTAATCAAAATTTACAATGTATTAATAATATTATTTGGCACATGTTTTATTGTAATATCACGTATGCATACACACTGTAGCAAAAAGTTTCTATGGTAGAAAATACATAGAAAAGCCCCTTTTTAATAGTGGATAGAAGTTACTGCTAAGAGATGCAGAAATTTTAAACAACTTACTTAAAGCTTGTGATTGTTCTTAAGCAAGTGATGATGGCAACTTCAGAATACACACCTTTGAGAATTTGAATTTGAATTATTACTTCTGAATTTAGAATTACATGAGCTAACATACACAAAAATATAAAGAACAATCTGTGTGTTGTTATTTTTATGATTTCTTGGTGGATTTTATTCAGGATGCTTACTTACTAAGCTAAATGTAATGGTTCTTTCATTACCCTAGAACTGCAGTGTGTGCACTTCAATGCTCTTGTTATTTATGTAAATTATTGGCAGTCATAAAAAGCTCAGAAAAGTTTACTATTCAACAGTATAGTAGTGAATAGAGTGCTGTGTCAGACTAATTCTTTTATCGTGAAAGGTAAGCAAGAAATTTGACTGTATAACAAAGGAGCAGAATTTTACAGCCACTGGCATATGGTTCTTCAGAAATAATCAGTCTGTGAGGCTTCAAATATGCAAATTCAGTTTGATTAACTTCCATGAATTCCAAAATTAAAAAAAATAATTATGCTGGCCTACATGAGAGGACACAAAAGTAATAATAATAAATTTTTCATTTTTCACCCACTAAGCATGATGTCATTACAAGCCCGAAGCATGTGGTGGGGAGCCCGTGGCAGTGAACAGGATGATCTTGGGCTCTATTCCCTTCTGAGAGTGGGCTGGGCTGGAGGCCTAGGGAAGTGGGAGTTGGGAGCTGATTTCACAAGAGCTCTTATGGACATAAGGAGTTACGGGCATGAGGAGTGTTCTAGGTCCAGATGACCAAGTGTGACAGAGAATTAAGGAGGTATTCTTTTCTCCATGTCTGCTAGAAACCCACTACAAGACCAGGACGCTTGAATGGCCTTGAATGACAGACACTTGAGATCTTATAATAGCAGTGGCAACAGAGAAGCCCTTTCAAGTTCCTTTGCCAAGACTTTATATAAAATAGGGTGAGCCAAAGCAGGAGGGAAAGTACATGGGGAGTGTCATGTGGTAATTGTAGTGGGCATACTGGTGACATTGTCCTGTAAGTAGACATGAAGGTAAACTGCAAAGTCTCTCAGAAAAGTACTTGGAGGATTGAGAGCATGCCACATGGTGGCATCCATGCACAGGTAGGGATTACTACTAATAATATTTACTATCACAAGTAGGTAAGGTCTCAAAAGCAGCTCAAAAATTCCTAAATAGCTGGTAATTAAAGCATATTATAGCACAGATTTCTTATGTTCCAAGCACCATTTTAAGGGCCAGTGAGTTACTCATTGTTCCTAACAATCCTATAAAGTAGTTATAATATTTGTTCTCAGTGTAAGGTGAGGATGCTAAATCAGAGATATGATAAGTAACTAAGTAAATCGTGAAACTGTGAATCAAATTTAGGTAGTTCATGTTCTAAAGAGGTAAGACCTGTACATGTCACTTTTTAGGTGAAGAACATGAGTTATGAAGTTTAAGTCATCTTTCAAGGCACACAGAAATAGCAATCCACAAAGCATGGACTTGAATGTAGGTCATTCTGAAATCAAAATTCACTACTTTTAACCATCTCATTATCCTGTAAAGCACATGAGGAATGCCTGAAGCGGTGAAGATTCTGGGCCTCAGAGCTTTTGAGTGTTCTTGCCTTAGCTTATAGGGTATCTACTGGTGGAGAATATGACTTGCTTACCTGCCCATACTTACCAAATCAACAATGATTCGGCCCACTCTGTGTTTCTTAGTTGTCTTAAATAGCCAGTTGCCTCAAATGTGACTAATTTATTCCAATTGGCTACCAAAACCACTATTTACTGAAAGCCTAGTATGCCTTGGGCACTATGTTAAATGAACGTATACATTACATCTGTGACTCCTCACACCAGTGCTGAGAGAAACGTATGATTAACTTTGTTTTACATATGAAGAAATTGATTCTAGAAGTCTAACTCACCTAAGGCCATGCCCCAGGTGACAGGAAGCTAACCAGATCTATCTGATGGTGCCATTAATGCTACATCACTCTCCCAAAGACACCCAAATCCACTTGATTAACTGCATGTCCTGCAATTGTATGGACATAGGATTCTATGACACAATCTCATCTGAGCTTGACATAATGGTGTCTGCCACTCCACTCCATTTAACTACTTTTTTTTTTGTTGATTTTCATGCATAATCAATGAAAATTGTAATGACAAAATATAAAAACAAAATGAAAATACATATACACATATCATATATGAAATATAAATATCAATGTATAAATAATATTCTTATTAAAATATTTCTTTTGTGCTATTATATTCCAAGGTAGGTCACAAAAGCCAATGATTATTTTGAGAAATATATCTCGTATTTTATTTAGTTCCTATTTATTTAATAAGGGACCTAAATAATGTCCTTCCATATTTTTCACCTGCTTTCATGTACTTTGTCCTCTGGCTTATCAATTAATAAATTTCCATTTGAGAGCATGTCTTTTTCTCTTCTATTTGATGTTTAGCAGATGCCACCTGTTTCCAGAGGACAGGTTGTTTGTTGTTAGTAGAGCACAATAGTGAGTACAGAGCGTATAAACACAGTTGTTGGAGTATAATTACTTGAGCTCTTTATGGAGGTGGATCATCTCACAGTACAATGCTCAACAGGACAAAGTAAGGCCAACTGACTTTTACAGCATCAGCTGCCACACTGAGTTTGGTGTTTTGCCACGACACCAAGTCTTTTTTGTTTATCAGGTAATTAACAGTAATGATGTCTTGCTGCTTGGCTTTGTTTCAGAACCAAAGCTCCTTCTCAGCAGATTTGGGTAGACTCTTAGGCTCAGGCCCATGGCCTGACTGTCATAAGCACCAGCAGGCAATTCTAGGTTTAATTACTTCCCTGTTTTGTTCTTTACATTGGGCAATAAACATCCAGTCTAAAGGCAATTTGTAGGAGAGAGGGGAGAGGAAAGGGAGGGGGTGACTCCTCTCACAGCAATGCATCCATCAAATAAACTAACTTAAAAACTGTTTTGACCTTGAGTTCTTAAACATTATTGTAATTCCCCATCTTATAAGGAAAAGCATTTTAAAGAAAGTTATTGAAATAAAACACAACCCTACAGATAGGCAGTCTGTTTATGAAATATGAGGGAATTCAATTACCCATGAATGGATGAATGGCTTTTTTTTTTCTCTCTTTGTCTGGTCATCATTGTTACTGTGGATTTCTTTAACAAAAGATATCAAAATAAACAGAAATGTCTCCGATGAACTGTGAGCCTACAGTTAAGTGGTGTATGTATGGGAGAGTGCCTCTTTTGGATGTATTTAGTATAAGTATTATTTTTTTAATGGTACATTATTGAATTTTGAGCAAAGTCACACTAAAAAAAAAAAATTACTACATAAGAATGAGCAAAGCTCTAGAAAAATACAACATGTAGATATTAATTTTTTCTTACACAAAGCAGGAACACATTTCATTAGAAGAAATATAAAATTTTAGATAATTTTGGTTAAATGTTGATTATAGATAAATTTATATGGAAAGGATATACATTTGTTTTAGTACTTGTAATTTTTGAATCTCATCGAGTACTGATTTATAGCTTTTGTGTTATGGAAATTGTATTTTTAAATATTCTTTAATATGCAGTATTTGTAAGTAATTTTCAGTGCTTGTTAGTGATACTTGGCACATTTCAAATGCCAAAATCCTAAAATTGTTCATGTAATCGTATTTATTATATAATATTCTGACTCATATTATTTTTGCTAGATAAATCGATCTCTTTTGGATAAAACGATCAAATATTTAAAATGAATTTGTCTATTCTGTATTTACAAAGCATTTAATTATTCAACAAAGTATTCCATATTTTGGTCTCTTTTCTGCTTAATAAAGTATCTTGAGTTACAAATACCAAACCAAAAAGTCCAATACGTAGTTCAAATAGCAATAGTAATTTGAAGTATGTATTGGACCTTTATGATAATAGTTTTTCATTACAGTTGAAGAATTTAAACAAACCGTATGGAAGGTTTCATATGTAAAGGATGGGCGCGGAAAGTAAGGAAAAGAAAAGGATGGGTATAAAAAGGTGATTTTTATGTTTTCTAAAGAAATTTTGTATTAAATATATTCAGTCTTGTGAAATTCCTCCAGCATGGTTTTTTGGAAGTGTTCCCACTTCTTACAAATGTTCCTCAGATTTTTATGGATAGGATGTTCCATAGAGATGATGCACGGCCTTCTCTACAATATAAAAGCAAAGAAACTACTGCTTTCCTTGGCATTCAAGTAGTCTTTTCCATTTGTAAGTACATTTTGAAAAAATACATTTTACATGCTCTACTAATTGTATTCCATTTTTATATGTGGATTGAAAAGCAAATATTTAAAAACGTTAACAGCACTCAATTTGTTAAATACAAAATATCAGAAATACCAGATTTTCACTGTATCTATAATTTACCAGGTTATAGTAAGACCACTGGGAACATTTATATTTAAAAAGGGTTTAAATTGTTTTTCCACTAAATTTGCTCATTACTGGTTTAGCATGTTTAAAATTGATCTTACTGAGAGAAGAAATGAATAGATTGATTGTTCAAGTGGAATAGTATGAGGAAATATATAGTATATAGTAGTAGTGATTTTGAGAATTCCCATAAATGTGACAGGATATTGATAATCTACCAGAATTTGTCCACAGAACTCTTAAAATATAATGGTTCTCTTTCTCTTTTAATGTGAAAATTTTTCTAGCCTCAAAGTTCGTAAAAGAACCAACAAGCCCTTCACACCATTTTTTCATGTTTCTCATGCATGTAACAAAGGGCTCAGATTAAACTGGCATTTAATAAATTATAGCTATTTTATTATTAATAGCACAATGATTATTATGTATTATTAGTTTCTTTGGGGAAAAAGAAGCATTATAATAATTATCATTGAAACTATATTTCCAACTGGATAAAATAGTTTACATCTAAGAAGAATAGTTGTGACTTTTACCTCTTGGAAATAGCATCGACATCATTGTGGGTCTGGATGAAGATTGGAAAGACAAAAATGTAACTGTCCTTTTCCTCGGACCTATCAACTATTATATCAATTGACATGATTCGAGCAGATTTTTTTTTTTCACTCTAAAGCACAAAACAATACTAGGAATGGTAAAGGATGTGATAATTTTTAAACTAAGAACTTATAATACACTCTGTAAATGCAAGAAAGGGGTCCCTAAACTCACTTCTACCTTAAGCCACTTTTTCTGAGCAACAAAATGTCTTGGCAATTAAATAATTCATTGAAACAATAACAGCAGTCTAGTCAGATGATATTTCTTTGTTTAACCCAATTTTGCAGGATGAAACTATTTAGATGTGGACTTAGTGACTTCATTTGAACCTTCGTAGGCACATGCTTTGTTGGATTGGACCATAAGAGGAGATTCATACGCACCAAAGCCCATATTCACACTCTTATTTCAAAACTTTTTAACTGGAATTTAATTTTAAACTTGAATAGAAGTATGAGACAATTCACATGTGGTCAAGGTGAACATAAAATTACCTAACTTGATGAAGACTGTACAAATTCTTCATAATCAGCAAATATTAAGCAGAAAATTTGAGCACTGTTTTGGGTATTTTTTGTTTTGTTTTTGCATTTCAACACCAAATTCTTTTTACATTTTTTTCACAAATCATGCAAAGAAGAGGAAGTAATAGTAATGATGGCGATGATCCATTTTGACCATCTTATTATTTTCACCTTATTCATCTGGGAGCTACAGTGCAGTCTTAAGCATCCCATAAATACTGATCTAGCAAAAGGAAACAGACTGTATTTTTCCTCGACTCTCTGCATTGATATATTGAAATAGCAGGGAAGAAAAAAAAAGGCCCCTAATGCTTCATTAGTTAATTGTGCAGAGTACAGCTCTTTAGGGGTAAACAAGTGAAGGACATTTGCTGAATGGCCCCTCCTCGTCACGCATATTATGGCCTAATGATGCTAGTAATGGTAGGAGTCTCCTGGAGAGTCATCTGTCAAATTAGCACATTGAATTATTTATTGCCTCAGGATAAAATTGTTGAAAGGTAGCAGCTGAGACATGGTTTTTATAAATCTAAAATTCAGAAAAAAATACTAAAAAACTCATACAGCTGCTTTGAGGGTACATTCATTTTTTAACACTTGCATTTATGAACACAATAATCTTTACTGAGTAAACAGACTGAGCTTATTTCTACCATTAAATCTGATTTTTTGTGTGTTTGTGTGTGTGTATGAAATCCTGAGTATTTTATGTCATTAGTGATATTATAATAACCTAAAATTCAAATTAATTGTTAAGTCTTCATAACTCATTTCATCTATATCACCAATGATAACCGTAAGACAAAATGCCAATTTTTACTAGGCTTTGTGCCCAGAAACTAACATGGAGAGTATTGTTCTTGACTTCCACTTCTCAACTGTTCATGTTTTTGTTCCAGCACAGTGTTGTCTAAGATAGAAAATCTGCCCTCCTGGGACTTACGGAAAAAGGTAAACCCATGCTAAACTCTAAAAACAAAACAAAAAAAAACAAAACAAAAAAACATGAAAGAGTAAATATGATAAGAAACATAAACTCAGAGGAATCTAAACATTAAAAAGTCTAATACAGTCAAGGTCTTTCAAAACATATTAATTATTTGTTCAGTATTTACTTAGTGGATACGTGCAGAAAATGCTTTTTCTATTCATAAATATAACATACAGAAATAAATTCACTTACCAATTTCTTCCACTGGCCAATGACGAGTCACTGTTCTGAAATAAATTAAAACAAAACAAAACAAAACAGTTAACCAATTCTATGTGGTCCCTGTTACCTCTTTACTTATTTATTTATTTATTTTAATTCCTGCTCTAAATAGATAACTAACTTGGGAAGACTTAACATCTCGATTATAAAATAGATCGCTAATTTCAAACAAGCAGAGTTACACTATGTATTATTTGGCCTCAAAGGAGCAATGTAATGAATTTCTTAATAACATTAAATCACTATGAGTAATCGAGAATGTGTATGTGTGTGTATATGTATCCATTTAGTCAGAAACAACTCCAGTTAATTCTAGTAATGTTCTGAGTGGTAGAAGAAACTGGCATCTGGCAACTTCTGTTTGGCTGACCTGCTACTGGGGAAGTGATCATAGAGAAAATAGCATCAAATCAGGGTATTGAAATGTGAATGAGCTTTCAATACACAGGGAGAAAGACATAACCAGTTATCTTGGAGAAAAAAACAGGTTGGACTCGGATATTGAAAAGATATAAAGAAAATTAATCTAAAAACCAAGTTGTATAAGATCATGGAAGGTCTTGACATGTTAAGAAGCATATAATTTCTTTTAAGGAAAAAAATTCAAACAGATGTAGAGAAATAGATTCAGCAGAAGAATCTTTAAGAAAAGTTTAAATAATGTTGGATAAATTCTAAAATAATATATACATTCTAGTTTTCATCATTATCGCCACCATAAATATATCACACGGGAAAGCTGAAGGGAGAGAAAGAGGAAAAGTAGAAGTACTAAATTAAGTGGCCACTGTCCTGGGAGAATGGTGATGCTAATTATCAAGTAAAAGAATCAGGGAGAAAGAGTCAAGTTTAATAATGAAAATAACAAAATTTTATTATTGACATTCAAATTTGAAGATTTTGGTGAAGTATTTAAACTGAAATGTCCAGAAAGTTGTTGAAAAGTCAAAGTGTAGCTCAAAGATAGGTAAGTTAAAAATTTACAGCTGATAAATGGAAATTACTTTCACGTGGATAGAAAGTCATGCGAATAGCTAAATTGGTTACTTGATGTGATTTGGTCAACGCAAATGTTGTCTGCCTGCATATTTTACTTTCTTTTGATAGTATGGGCATCATGTAGAATAATTACTGTTTTTATTACCCCATCAATTTTCTCATCAAGATCTGATTTTTCTTATTGCTATTGTCATTTTAATTCTTTTCATCTCAGCTCTTCTTTCCGAAGTTCTTTTGTATTGACCTTTCTTTTCATCTTTATTAATTTTGTATTTTTCTTTTAAACTTGTTATTGAAATGAGAAATGTTTACTCTATCTTCCAAGAGCTTCCGTGTTTCATAGATACTCTTTAACTTAATAGAAGTAAAAGGATGGGGAAACTGTTATTCCCAGCTTGTAGCAGTTGAAGCAGACCTGCTGATGACCCAGGTCTATGCAATTCCGAAGTTTTGATTTTGCTCTTTTGTTCTTTCTATATCACATTGCTTCCTCCATAGACACTATCTCAGCTTTTTACCTTAATTTCTAATAGCTATCCTTAATCCCCTACTCCTATCTCATTTTCTCTTATCAGTCACCTCTCTTATTGTAGATCTACTCCTCCAGTTGGTACTCTTCCTCATGCTGCTGTTCTGTGTCTTTAAATCCGCTTCTCATACTTCCTTATGCTCATCTGCTCAAACCATTAAGTTTTATCAACCCAATAACATTTACAACAATTTTACCTTTGAAATTGATGATGGAGTGGTCTCAAACCCACCCTTCCTTCAATACCCAAAAGATGGCATTGAAATCCCTTGCTATGTTAAAAAGTCCACACTGTGACAACAGAATGGAAAGTATAATTTTGACTGTATGTCATTTGCTTAGACAAATCACCAACAGTTTTTCTGCTTATATGAATACGTTTTAAATTGTAGTATTATTTTTCTTGTTCACAAACTTGTAATATGTGGTCAAAAATATATTTCAAAGGTGAACATTTTTTAGACAGTAGAACTGCTCTAAGCAGTCAAATTTTTTAAATATCATGCTTTTGTTTGTTTGTTTGTTTCTTTAGAATGGTTATCTATTAGGTAATAGCTGGGTTTGACTGAAGCAGGATATCAACTGATGCCTACCTGGCAATTAAGAAAACCAGAATTTCATCTATCGTTCTCCCAAAGCACTGTAGGACTGATACCTGGAACAGGGAGTAGTAGCAGCTGACTGTTGGAGCAGGTTATATTGAGCTTACTTTGGAGGAAAAATACACTAATTTCATATCTAGGAGTTTGTGTTGAAATAAATGTGGGAAGGTATGTTATTTTAAAGGAGCCATATTTACATCGACCATAAAACCTGAGGGAATGGTGCTGGTGTTCCAGTAGGTGGCAATCTTCCCCCAGAATATGCAGCTAACCAAGGTCCTAGTGCAGGTTTGGGATGTGCTGCTTGCCTAAATTAACACCAAGGATTCTGTCTCTAAAAGTTCAAAACTTCAACAAAAGAACAAACCTCTTTGTATATTAAAACACTTTCCACGCTCTTAGTAGACTAAATCTTAGTGGCTTTATCTTGCATCACCAAACTAAATCAGGTATTCTTTGGGCCTTATCTTTTCTGTTCATGAGTTATATATGTACAGCCATGTAAGTATACCATCTCCATCATCCTTCTCAAATTATTCATGTATATTAGAAACTGCTCTTTGCCAGACATCAATTTATAACATTATGAAGACAGTTAATGAGAACCTGTAAAATGTCATTACCCTTGCAATATGTTTAAGGTAGAAAATTCAAATAATTCTGTGGACTACAAGTGACTCTCCACTATATTTATCTCATCAATTAAGGAATTGGAAGTTGAAGGTTTTGTAAAGGCTTTTGCAAAATAACAAGTGTTTCTCAGTGCAAAGTTTGAAAAATAGATTTTATGGGGAAATACAAAGCAATCAGAATGCCTTACCTGTGGAGAGAAAGTTTACAGGAATATTTGCTATGCTGTGATACTAGATATTTGTAGTAAAATCTTCTAGTGATGTGTAATATAATGGTTACTGCTGTCATTTGGGGATTTTAATGCCATTCTTCCAAACAATCACAGCATAGGCTAGGTGCAATCTTTAGTCTTCTCATGTTTTTTTGTTTGTTTGTTTGTTTTGTTTTTAAATAAATCTATTACTTTATTTTAAGTAATTATTTTCTAATTTGGCATATAGTCTCATAAATATGGGCTAATATGGTAGCATTACTACTGTTCAGTAATATTAGGTCCTTCTTAACTTCTGAGTAAAAGAGAAATGTGTGCTTCCCTGTTCCCTTGATGTCATATGTGTGTGCGACTTACTTTAGCAAAGAAACGAGTGTGGGAGTGATCTATGTCACTCCAAGCAGAAACATGGAATTGTCAAAATGATAGTTTCCACGCTGTGGCTTCTTCATCAGCCTCAATCATTTGGTGAAGTCAAAGTGGAAGAAAATCCCTAGTTTACCAGAAAAGATATGTAGCATGGTCCAAAAATAGATCTTTATTGTTTCAGGCCACTGAGATTTTGTATTTGTATGATAGCTTAATATAACTTAATCAATCCTAATGATATAAAAAGGAATTAAACTTAGTACTATAAAATAGATGATAAGTACTATTAAGTCATATATTCTGCTCAACTCTACTCTGTGAGGACAGTAAATAAATGTAATGCATGTATAGATAAAATATACTATGGAAGTATATACCTGGGAACTAAAATTATCTCAAACTAATAAAATGTTTTCCTAATATGGAGCCAGCAATTGCTCCTACATTCTCTTCCTCTAGGTGAAAGCTGGACTCCTCTATAATTGAGAATCTCCTAGTAAATCATTTTCTAGATCAATATTAGAAAATCAAAGGTTTAACTGAAAGTGTAGACAAGTTAAACTTCAAGACTTACTTAGGTAAAAAATGATTGTAATTGATATGTAGCTAATACATATGCTTTTCAGATCACTACCAAGCTGTATCTCAACTGAAAGACTTTTCAGATACTTCAACATTCATTGTGAATTTCCAAGAATGAAAGATAACATTACTGGCAAAGTCAAAGGCCTAATAAATTCCAGGAAACATAATATCACTCTGTCTTGTATTTAAACAAAAATATTTCCTTATTTAAAAAACAGTAGTGCATTTAACCATTATAGAGACAATTTCCCTCATAATCATTTCCTTTTAGAAGCATGGCCTCTGAAGGAATTACAAAAAATTTAGAAATGATTTTCTTATTTTTAAAATATATTTTCATGGTTATTTCTAAAGATCGTAACTCTTACTCACCTGCATTGTGGTATGTTTCCTGATTAGAAGGGGTAAAAGGGAAGAGTTGGGTTTAGTACCACGCCATCCTAGGTACACTCTTGCTCTTTGTTGAGTATCTAAATCCCATCCTTCATTCACCAGGACATTAATCAAAGGTTTAAACCAACTTTGTTGGAGCATGGCTTCACAGCTCTCATTGATTTCTATATTTGGTTAACAGTTCGTGGTCTAATTTACTCATTTACTCAACAATCCATTATTTCATTCCTAATAAAGACCAGGTTCTGTGTTATGCACCCGAGATACAAAGTTAAAAGTAACACGATCTCCATTCTGAAAAAGGTCATTATTTATCAGAGAATAAAAGTTATTTGAATGTACTATAAATGTCAAAAATAATATATTTTCAAATACTTTGAATACCAAAACGATAGAGCAATTAATGACATACCAGGAAATATAAGCAGAATGATCAGAAGCACATTGTCAAAGTTTATGTCCTATTTGGAGAACTATGTGTGATCTGCTATATATAGTTCAAATGACCCAGGGGCATTTGGAATACAGGACTTAAAAAACAGTATTTATTTATGTAAAATAGTCAAATGTATACTTTGCTTAAGATGAGACACTGTAAGCAATTAAAGGTAGAAAATAAGGATATTTGAAACTCATCAAGTAATATGTCTTGTAAAATACTGACCTCAAATGGTCCAAATAAGAGGCAGATTTAAAAAGTAAGGTGGAAGGAAGGGGACATAGTGGAGATGAGGTAGAGAAATAAACATTTATTGATCACCTAAATTTTCTAGACATTTTGGTGGTAGTTTTCACATATCATCACATATCTTATTCACACCCAGCCAGTCAAGTAGGCATTACAATTCTTACCTCATGGACACTCTTAAAAGCTCTTGGACACAAAAATGAAAAAAAAAATTATTTTTCTTAAACTATGAATAAAGTCCTTTTTCATAAATTTTATATTAGTTAAATAATCTCCTTTTTTACTTATGATTCTTACACAGTGATAATCTGATGTAACTAGGGTATTGAACAATTTCAATGAAAAAAAGTTAGCACTATATATTTTCATAGCAATGATGAAAAATATATGTATCTCATATTTATGTTTCATTTAGTTAACCATATCTAAGAAATCCTCTGGCCTTAAATCAATCTAAACAAACTTTTAAGGGCAGAAATAGCAGTTACCTTTTTAGAAGTGGAAAGGTGTGATACCTTTCATCACCCATCATAAGGGTCATAACTGACACTCCTATGACAAAAGACTACTAAGAGAAGAGTGTAACAAATGTATTTATTCAAAGTTTTACATGACATGGGAGGCTTCAGAAAGGAAAGGCCCAAAGACTCAAAGAAAAACTGTCCTTTGTTATGCTTAAGTTCAATGAAAAATGGATAGTCATGTAGAAGTGTGATTGGACAAAAGGAAATAATCGAATGGTAACAGACTGAGGGGGGAACCAGGAAAGGCCTGGCTATTCAGATTCTTCTTGGCCTGTCTGTATAGCATTCCTTCCCCCCACATATGGTATGGAGCAAGGGTCTTCTGGAACAAGGGTCTTCAAGGGAGAAGAAAGAAGGGAGGGAGTGATCTTTCTAGGTTTTAGGTATTGCTTTTAGGAAAAAGACTTCTAGTTTCTATGATCCCCCTAAGGGAAGAGGAATTCTGGTTTCCATGACTCTCTTCGGATGGGAAAGAGAGACAGGAGACAAGAGGTCAGGAGAAGGTCAGAGAGAACTTGCTTCTGAGGCCTTCTAATCTTCTTTAGTTCAAAGTACTCAGCATGCCAAGACAACATACTTTGGGGTATCATGTTCTGAGCCCCACCACCTTCTTAGACATACTCCTTAACCCAAGATATATTTTTTCATAAAAATCACTCAACTCTATGTTTTAATGCATTCTATTTTTTTTTCTGTTTAATATGTCTTGTTATCACAGTCATTGAAGCAGAAGAAATTACTGTTACCTATCTTACATGTTTTGATCCAATGTAAAAATGGTTCCCTAATAAATATCTACCACCAAACTTCTGTTCAGGTTTTAGATATAAACTTTTATATATAAACCTTTAGATATAAACACATAGATATAAACCTTTCAGATATCAGACTAAGACTTTTAAGCTCTCGGGCTTTTAGACTTTAAAATTGGTAGATTGAAAACTTTTCCTCCATGTCTTATTCCCATTTTCTTCTATTCTCATTCACTGACTCCAATTCCAACCTGAAGCATGAACACCTCCTGTATGTAGGCAACACGTTCCTCATAGTCACACAAACTTTGGCCATAGGTATCAATCCTCGTTTCACTGAGACGTCTTACCTTTGGTTAATGTATCACTAAAGCTGTCTTACCACAACTTGCACACACTGAACAAAATCTCATGATATGTATGAATATAAAGTAATACCACTGGCTGATAGAACAGCCTACAGAAGAGGTAGTATCAAATGGTGGTTATGACTATTGACTGCCTCCACCATAAAATATGGCTTTATAGCAAAGCTGATAATAGAATTCAATAGTTCAGTTGGAGTAGCACCCTCCATACATAATCCATACACTGCCAAAGCAGTCCAGCTCAGGTGGGAAGAGGTAACTATTTCTCAAGTGTTGCCTCTATGACAGTGAACACCCTAAACAGTCAATGAGCTTCTGGAGTCCAGATTCAGCCTCTATCTAGCTTCAGAGAAGATGTGACAAGATATTCCACCTCAGGAACAGGTACTTATAACCCTTAAAATTAAAACAAACAAACAAACAACAACAACAACAAAAACCCAGCCCTTAAAGATCTGTTTGAGATTGCTGGAAGGTTTTGCTTGCACCAGTAAATGTTTTTGCAGGTGATATATAGGTGTTTGCGGTACCTAATGAATCACTGGAGAATGATGTCAGCCCATTTTTGTGTGCAGACATATGAAAAGAGAACAAAGGAGATTCATACAGACATTAAAATCATGCACTAAAAATACAAATTAAAAATCTGATAATTAAATAATTCCCCCTGATTTATTCTTTCACTGCAAATTTAACACTGATAATGATTACACAAACTCTCTCCCTTCAAATTAAAAAATAAACAGCAACCAAAAAATAATTTCATAAATGACATCCAAATATCTAAATAAGTTATTGATAATAAGTACAAATTTGAACACTTCATTCAAATAAATTGAAAACAATTCAAGGAAATGATCAAATACAAGAATCTATGGCCTTGGGGGGCACTGCAGGCCCTAAAACAGGTTTCATAATATTGCTGTAAGAGATCTTGATTTCATGTGCTATATCATGCATTCCTCTGCGTTACTCAACTCTGCAAAACCAAATAACAAACTCTGGTGGAAAATAAATGCATAAACTGATTTATTTGTGTAAGAAGGAAAATGTAAACAAAGTAAAAATTGCTGATCTTAGAACATTTAATCACAATTTACATTTTTAAAAATAAACATTATCAATTGCATAAAATTGAGAATTTCTAATCACCAATATGCTGCAATGGCAAATTTAATTTCTACTTATTTTTAATAATCAAAAATATACAGTTAAACTATTCACTAGGGTTTATAGAATGGGTATGTCTATAACCCCATTTTAGCAATCAGCTACATTAGCCCAATGTACTATAAGAGTGTAAAGAGGACAGTGCGATTATACTGTAATAGGCAATTCTCAGCATGTTTTCAACAAATGTATTTTGAGTCCTTATTAAATACCAGCTTCAATGGGACCTAATTAACATGGACTAGTCCTCATTGGAAGCAGAGAATTATAGTTCAAATGGATATGAAATAAGTTTGAAAAAGCTTATATTTGAGATTATAAACTGGCAGCCCACAGGCTACAATGGAGACTACAGATATTCGGCAGGGAGGAGGGGCCTATAAGGTTTTCAAACATTTGAATGAAATTTGAATAATGAATGATTTCACATGCTAATCTGACTTTCTGGCTTCTTTTGAAATAACGTAAGATGATCACAAATAGGTGGATCTGAATAGCAGGCCATGTGCTTTCCAGTTTTCCAGTCTCTACTTCTTGCCAACAACGAGCTGACTTCATTCCTTTATATCACAGGCCTGGCCCCCTGAGACACTAGAGTTTTAGTTCCTTGTCTTACATAGATTCTTTCATAAAAGATGGAATGAGTTACGCACCAAATATGTGTGGTCTTCCTCTCAGGCATCTACTTCTGAAGTAATATTTCTATCTCTCCTCCTATCCCAATTCTTGTTCAAATATTCCCTAGATAAGAATCAATATATCTGTTAACAATATATTCAAAAGTCTTCATGTGTTATTTTATAACTAAAATGAATTAAAGGTATTATCTAGTAATTAGTTTAATATACGTTAGAAACAAAATTCAAAATAATCTAAAAGTTTCAAGAATTCAAACTGATTTATTTATCACTTTCATTTTTCTGGGCAATCTCTCCCCAGAATATGCAGCTAACCAAAGTCCTAGTGCAGCTTTGGGATGCACTAGGCTTGCTTAAATTAACATCAAAGATTTTGTCTCTAAAAGTTCAAAACTTCAACAAAATAAAAAAGTGATATTTTTATCTCCATAAATCTTTTGGTGTAAAGATTTAATAATTAGTTAAGAGTTGGATCAGGTTAAATTGTTTGCTGTATTGTCTAAAAATGTATCACTGCTGTCTTTTTCCTGCTTGTGCCCAGAGCTGATCCCAGAAGCAGAGGCTGCAACTTAAATCCTACAATATCAGTAGCAGTGGCAAGGTTGCAATTTCTCCTGAAATGCCCATTCACAACCTTATTTTACACCTAAACCTTTACGAACATAACTTCATGTGTAACATTTACCAAAAGCACAGATTTTTTGTGTATGTGCCAAAAGTTAAATGCATAGTAAGGTGTTAGAGTGACTTGTGATCAACGATAGAGAGAGGCAGCAAGAAAGACTCAGAGTGGACTTTGTTCTGGACACAAAGCTAATAGAGAAACTTTAAAAAACATATATATTTGTCATTATACAGACAAGTCTAGTCAGATGAGTAGGTAGAGCTATATACAAGCAAAGTAATGGAATACAGATTTACTTGCTCAACAAAAAGGAAAAAAGGTAGCCAGGTGCGGTGGCTCATGCCTATAATCCCAGCACTCTGGGAGGCCAAGATGGGCTGATCACTTGAGTCCTGGAGGTCAATACAGAAATTTTCTAATTTTCTAGGCACAGTGGCACACACCTGTAGTCCCAGCTACTTGGGAAGCTGAGGTGGAAGGACCACTTCAGCCCAGGAGGTCAAGGCTGCAGTGAGCCATGATCGTGCTACTGCACTCCAGCTTGGGTGACACAGTGAGACCTTGTCTCTAAGAAAAAGAAAAAGAGAGAAAAGAAAAGGAATAAGAAAAAGAACACAAGAAAGAAAGAAAAAAGCAAATGACAATGACCAATGACCAACAAAAAAACTCAAAAAACTGAATGTTAGAACAAGTGAACCGGGTGTTGCACATCTGTGACAACAAAGAATAGTGAGATTAACAACTGAAGGGGAAATTAGTTATACAGTCCAGGCTGATAAGTTTTTAATAAATGGAAGGAACAGCCAAATAGGATACTCAAAAAGCAATAGGAATTGCAGGTATTCAGATCACAGACACCACAATACAGAGATTCACAAAAGGTGGAGTTGAGTCCAAGGAAGCTGTGTAAGCAAAAGGTATTGTTGGATTTGAACACTATTTGGTATGCGTTTTATTCAATCTAACGAAATAGCAAAGTTACCACAACATCTGCCTATGTTCCTCTTCTTAACTTCTAGGTCAGCACAATGGATTTACTCCTGTGGAGCTCAAATAGCGATTCCCGTTTAAAATTCATGGTAGGTCTTCCAGATGCCAGAGCAAGGAAAGCAAAGAGTCTTCATTTTATCAGAGGGTAATGATTACAACAGGGACACTGAGTGTTAGGTTAACAGGGCTTTTATAATCACTCATGGATGTCTATTATGAGTTTGGGACAGTTTCATGAGACACAAATGTCTGCTGTTTCAATACTAAATGATATTTCTTCCCCATTTGGAAATGATGACTCCAATCTGTAGAAAATTGAATTACAGTCTTTTAGGAGAAGTGTAACAAAACACTTTGAATCTCAACAATTATTCCTGCAGGATAGAACTGTTCATCTGGTTCTTCCCTAGGAGCCTAGGAATGGGCTTTATTGACCCAGAAAGTCTGAGTATCTGGAGGTGACCTGGGAATGAACTCTTTGAGTGGAGAATAGCATACAATAGGGAAGACTTGGGACATGGAACTTTTGCTCCCCCTACTTCAGCCTCACCTGTCACTGAAAGCACAAAAAGAAACATTGAGTCTGTCACCATATGTCTCCAGTTTTTAAGATTTTACCAGTTGTATGTAGTTCTCTTTTGATACAGTGTAACCTTTTATCAGGAAAAATACTTACAGGAAAAACCTTTAAATTTAACATAAAATCTAATTTTTTTGCTCCTATTGAAGCTTAGAAGACTGGATCCTTATTAGAGTGCATTTCTACAAAGAGATAAACATTTTAAAAAAATAAGTATGAATGGAGTCCAGGATAAAATGCATCCATTTGTGCAGGAAAATAGCTTTTACTGAAGAAAATGGCACAAATTCATCATATGGAGAAAAATGTCATTTCAAAGCCTATTTCCAAGATCAAAATGCAGAACTTTTAATACACTATATTAGCTTTTTTCTTGCTCTAAATTTACAAATTTTTAAAGCCAAAGGGTTTTTAAAATCTTTTGAAAACATCAGCAAGTAATTATCCCTATTAATAGAGATTTGTCAAAACCAGTCTAAAACTGGTCAGGAATGTCACCAAAAATGGGGTCTTGAACATTGTTGCATACCATGGAGCCTTCGTTGAACAATAGTTTCATCAATATATTTTAATTAATCTCTGTATATACCTTAGTACTAAATGCAAATTGCTAACTCTATGAAACAAACTCTCATGTCTGTCCTGCTAGTTATTATCTCACTCATGTTGAATCCCATTCAACATGCCATGACATATAGCTAATAAAAGGGCAACTGTGACAAGGGACTAAGTACCAAAATCAACAATTTGCATAGTGAACAAGCTTTATATTGTGGTGACTCATGTAGCCTTGTACTAAACAATAGGATGAACACTCCCTTATGGCCTCTAGTAAGTACTAGACATGTGGCCTTAGAAAAAGAAATCCCCTCTCATCCCACTTTTTCCCAGTGGTGCTTTGTTAGATCACAGCAAGGGTTTGACTTCATGCCCTGGTCTCTGTCTGAGAGGAAGTCCAGCTCAATTCAATTTGCATCTCTCTGCCTTTTAGTAATGAAACAGCATCCATTTGAGCAGGCCCCATGATAATGCAGAGCAGATGGGCAGAGTTTTGTCTAATTAGATTGTGGGCAGCCTGTTTGCAATAGTAAATGTGCATGTATTTGCTTATTTCACACTTATTTCAGTAACAACAGGTTAGTGGAGACAAGACAGAAATAAATATAGGTAGATAGCCTCACTAAACAGATTCTTAATACAAATCAATAATTTTAATTCAATTACTCTTTGCTCTACTCTAATGAGTAGGCTGATTGCAGGCTTTTTAATTTTTACTATTTTTTAGATTGCAGGCTTTTCATTTTTATTTTCTAAAATGTTTATATTATATTTATAAATTATTTAGAAATTCATTATTTATAAAATAATAAATTATTTTATGCTTTTCTCCTTCCTTACTTTCTTCCTTCCTTCCTTCCTTCTTTCCCTCTCTCCTTTCTTGCTTTTTCTTTCTTTTTGGTCCAAAGATTATTTGTAAGGTATTTGGATCTGCAACGTGTATAGTTAATTTTAAAATCCAATTAAATTATCTATTTTTAAAAATCTAATACCAAAAGAGCCACCCTGTTCTTTCTACTTTTAGATTTCTCAAAAGACATGTGTGGATATTACAAAGTATACCTACAGACTTATATTTTATGTATCTATCCAACTGATACTTATCATCATCCCCACAATCATCACTTTCAGTTTCCCTCTGGTGTACCCATTCACTGTCCTGTCCGGTGAGAGAATCATCAAAGAGTGAACATTCACGTTGTGACAGTTTCAGGGATTTATAGTTTCAGAAACAGGATTTTCAAACTCCTGTTCTTGACCTTTTCTCATTAACCTTGCTGCTTTTTTATATTTCCTAAACTCTTTATGCACAAACACACACACACAAAGTCTGGAGACTCAGACTGAGAGATAATAGAAATAATGAGACAGAAACAAAGTTTATATTTGGGAGGTTGTAGTCTTATTCTTACTCCAATTATCTCCCCTGATTCAACGTCCCCTCAGGTACCCATGGCCTAAGGACTTTGTCCCTCCACCTTCTCAATCAATTACATCGTAATGTAAATTTAAATCGGTATCTTAAAAGTAGAAAATTAAAGACTGCATCCTTGTATTGTATAACAAAAGTTCACACCTAAAACAATTTTATGCTTTAAAAGGGTCATATGTAAAGGTTTTAAGAAGAGAATCTTCTGGATAAAATCTTACCACATAGTAATGACTTGATATGTCTATGAAGAAATGACACACAGATTCAAAAATACACATTGGAGAAGCCAGATGTTTAATTTGGATTATGGCTATTGAATCACAGGAGAAGATCTATTTTCTGAATACCTGAGGGCCTACAATACAAGTATGATCCTTCTGAGTTGCTTATCTGTGAATATTCTCAAAGCCACTGAGCTGACAACATTAACCAGATCCTGAATTTCAAATGCTCAGCTCACCTCTCCTCCCTGTGGGCTCTTTCAACAGAGAACTGTTAATAACTAGCTCAATTCTAACAACACCACCGAAAGAACAATCAGTAGCACAAAAATGTACAAGATTAGTTCAGGAATCCAAATATTCCTTATGTAAATAAAAAAGATGAAGGGCTCTAAAGCAATTAAATTGCACTACTGACCCTGTTAAAACCTAAAGGAATCATTCCCATACTGCATCTTTGGATGCAGAGAAAAGTATAGACTAATTGCCTTTCTTTCATCAAGTTGAAGATGCAGAGCAGCCATGTCTCTGGAAATGTTCTATAGAACTCAAAGTAAAGTGCTGTTTGCAACTCATTTTTAACATACACCAACATGAATTTATTGTCTGCCCCTCTTCCACCTGAGACCTCCTTCTCTTCCAGTCTTTCATATCTTCCCAAATGACACATCCATTTCATGTCACACAAACCAGAAACCTTCCAGTCTTCCTTGATAGCTTACATTCCCTCTCACTTTCTCCCTCTATCACATCACTTCTTTCTGGTGATTTAACCTCTTAAACAGCTCCAAAATCTGTTCCTGTTTCTCCATATCCTCAGCCAGCCCCAGAGGAGGTCCTCATCATCTCAGTCTCTCATCAGAAGACGGCAAGATTCTAGGCAGCCTTCTCACCCCTTCACTCTCAGATCCTACCACAAAATTAACCTTTCTAGAATGTAAATATAATCCTGTTATTCCCCAGCTCTACAACTTTCACTGCCCCCCATTGCCTATGGAACAAAATCTGAAGTTCATACTATCTTCAGCATCTTCCCTCATCTTCTTCCTCTCTAATAGCTCCTTGGCACAGGGATCCCTGGATCCAAGGTCACCAAATTTTTCATCATGACTCAGAATACTCTCTACTTTTGGTTTTCTCATGGCTGCAAACACTGCTATGTGGCCTTTCAAATGTTTTTGGGAATTTCTGGCATGGTGAGCTCCTTTACTTACTTACTTACTTACTTACTTATTTATTTATTTATTTATTTATTTATTTATTTATTTATTTATTTATTGAGACAGAGTCTCGCTCTGTTGCCCAGGCTGGAGTGCAGTGGCCGGATCTCAGTTCACTGCAAGCTTCGCCCCCCGGGGTTCACGCCATTCTCCTGCCTCAGCCTCCCGAGTAGCTGGGACTACAGGCACCTGCCACCACGCCTGGCTAATTTTTTGTATTTTTAGTAGAGATGCGGTTTCACCATGTTAGCCAGGATGGTCTCAATCTCCTGACCTCGTGATCCACCCACCTCGGCCTCCCAAAGTTCTGGGATTACAGGCGTGAGCCACTGCACCCGGCCAGTGGTGTCTCCTTTCTAAAGTTTTCTTTCTTTGTTAATATTGTCACCATATTATGAGTTAGCCTAGCAGAGAATCATGCAGTTGTTTTGTGGAGGAACATTTTCTTCATGCCCCACATCTTTGCTGTCTCTCTTTTATCATCTTAAATATTCTTTCTGACATCCAAGGCTGTCCGCACTTCTGAATCAGCCACATTTAATGATTTCCTCAAACTTCCACTTAAATTCAACTTTCTTCTCCATTTTTACTACCCCTGAGTTGATAAAAGGGCATTATTGCCTCTTGCTAGAATCACTCAATGGTCTGCCATAGCAAATCATCTGCTGCAGATGCTGGAATTTCACTGGTACTTAGGCAGGGTCCTCACCATTCATGTTCATCAAATAGCACACTGAGTTCTTTCCTTGATGTGTTAGATATTTTTAAACTTATTTTTTTCTATATCATTTTTCTGCTAAAATATAGTCATTGCCTTCTTTTGCCTGTCATGGAAACTACTTACCAAAAATACTTTCTCTGTTTCTATTTGCCTATCTATATTTTAATGCAAACTTAGCTTTCCTGGGCAAACATTCTCAGGAAATGCTCCAGTCCTTGTCCTTTTCTTTTCTGAAATATATGTGCAAAAAATTTATAACTTAATTGTCCATTGTTCCATATGCAAATTCTTATAAATAATAGTATATTCAGGACCAGAGAAATTCTGCAATATGTAATGGACACCCTTGGATATCAGAGGACAATTTGCTGTGCCAGCTGGCCATTGATCCCAGCTAGAGACAATGATGCCCTATGATCAGTTATCTTTGGTTGTGCTCTGTCTCTATCCTCTCTAAAGTCTTCCACAGATAAAATAAACTTACTTCTTTTCATCATTAAGGGGAATTTGCCCACCCAGCACATGAATTGAAATAGTCCTTGTCCCATGGATGCTTTCCACTTACTCTCGGATTTTTGTTTGTTTGTTTGTTTTGAGACAAAGTCTTGCTCTGTCGCCCAGGCTGGAGTGCAGTGGCGTGATCTCAGCCAACTGTAACCTCTGTCTGTGTTCGAGTGATTCTCCTGCCTCAGCTGCCTGAGTGGCTGGTACTACAGATGCACGCCACCACACCAGGCCAATTTGTGTATTTTTAGTAGAGATGGGCTTTCACCATTTTGGCCAAGATGGTCTCGATCTCCTGACCTCATGATCCACCCGCCTTGGCCTCCCAAAGTGCTGGGATTACAGGCATGAGCCACCGCGCCTGGCCTGCTCTAAGACTTATTGTAGCCTCTAGTCCCTTTAAAAATTTAACTAAATTCCTAACTCTCAGTAAGACTAAACTTCCTCATTCTTCATTAGTTTGTGTTTCTGTTATTTTTTTTTTAATTTAAAAAGACTTTGTTAAAATTATTAGCAAAACCTCAAGAAGAATCATAATTGACATCTAATAACATTTCTGGAGTAAAGGATAAAATTCCTCTTTTTATACTTCTAAAAAGATATAGACTTCATTTTATTTGGTATCCATGATAAAGACCAGGAGACATTTTCTTCTGGTCAGAGGGAAATTCTTGGCTCAGGGAAGCTGTTTCTCTGAGTCATTTCTGATTCTTTAGCCCACTATCTTGACCCTCTCCACACATTACCTCAACCATCAGGTGTGACACTTTCTTATCTTTCAGAGCAACTGCTGTTTATTGTGAGTAGCTGATATGCTCCTTCCAGCTTTTTCTCTTTCCAATTTAGATTAAAATAGCACTACTACCAAATTAATTTGACTGCTTAATATCAACAAATAAATGCCAAACTCTTTAGCCTGTCCTGTGGAAGCACTCCCTGATCTTTCCTTTATTTGACATTTTAGCACTACCATTTTATCTCTGTCTGTCTATCTGTCTGCCTATCTATCTACCTGTCTACCTCTCTATCTGCATAGCCATCCAAAACTACAATCAACAAGATTACTTACCCTGTTCCAAATATATCCGATTTCTCTTCAGTTTCTCACCTTTGTTTATACTATCCACTCACTTAACCTATGTGCCCTCTTGTATCCTATTTTTTAAATTGCTATATAATTCACACACTATAAAATTAAAACTTTTAAATGTACAATTAAGTGGTTATTAGCATATTCATAAAGTTGGGCAACCATCATCACTATCACCTCAAAAAGAAATCCTATACCCATTAGCAGTCACTCCCCACTTTTCCTTCCCCCTAGTCTATGGAAACTACACATCTACTTTCTTCTTTTTTTTTTTTTTTTTTTTTTTTAAATTTATTTCTTGAGACAGGTTCTCCCAGCCTGGAGTACAGTGGTGTGATCTGGGCTCACTGAAAACTCCACCTCCCAGGTTCAAATGATCCTCCCACCTTAGCCTCCCAAGTAGCTGGGACCACAGGTGCACACCACACCTTGCTAATTTTTGTATTTTTTGGTTAGACAGGGTTTCTCCGTGTTGTCCAGAGTGGTCTTGAACTCCTGGGCTCAAGTGATCTGCCTACCTTGGCCTCCCAAAGTGCTGGAATTACAGGTGTGAGCCACCACACCTGACTCTTTTCTGTTTCTATGGATTTCTCAACTCTAGATCATTCAAATAAATGAGATCATACAACATAGGGCCTTTGTGTCTGGCTTCTTTCATTCAGCATAACATTTTTAAGGTTCATGCATGTTATAGCATGTATCAGTACCTCATTTCTATTTATGGTTGAATAATATTTCACTGTGTGGATATTGTACATTTTGTTTATCTGTTCATCACTTCATGGACATTGGGGTTATTTCTACTTTGAGGATATTTTAAATAATGCTAATATAAACATTTACGTGCAAGTTTTTGTGTGGGCAAATGTTTTCATTTCTCTTGCGCATATGCTTAGGAGTGAAATGCTGGGTCCTATGTTACTCTATATTAAACTTCTCGAGGAACTGAAAAGCTGTTTTCCAAAGTGGCTACACCATTTGGTATTCCAGAAGCAATTTCCTCATATCCACACCAATGCTTTTCATTGTCTGTCTTTTTTTATTTTAGCCATCACAATGGTTAAAATGTGGTACCTCATTGTGGTTTTTATTTGCATTTACCAAATTACTAAGATGATAAGTGTCTTTGTATGTGCTTGCTGGTCATTTGTGTATATTCTTTTAGATATACCAAGCCTTATTAGATAGAGATTTTGTAAACAGTTTTCTCTATTCTTTGGATTGTCTTTTTATATTCCTGATAGAATCCTTTGAAGAACAAAACCTCCCAAATACCATGCAATTAAAATTCGGCTTACCATTCAAGACTATTTCTAAACACCACATATTTCTTGATAGACTTTTTAGTTCTCACAAATTAATGCTCTCTCTATATTTTTGAATGGACGAATACTTGATTAGTACCTGCTATTATATTTATAAAATATTAACCTCTAGGTATGTTCATTTTCTTTATATTTGGATGCTCAAGATCAGCATTCTTCATGGTATCTTTGCTTATAACAAGAGTCTCACAACAAATTTTGTTTATTTATTAAAGAAGCAAGAGCCAGTAGAGCTTCGACAGGTAGTCTACATATGGTGATATAAAGTTCATATAGGTCTGGGGAGCATGTTTAAACAGATGTCTCCACATGAATGAACTTTTATGAAAACTGCTTCTAGGGTGGGGACGTTAAGGGGAGAAAATTACATTTACATACTCTAAACAAAAATGCCACCAGGAATTGTCCTACCTGGCATTATTTAGTTTATTTCTCAGCTAGATTTTTTTTTTTTTTTTTTTTTAAGTAAACACAGTTAAGAATGTTCTATTTATCAGCACACAACACAAACTGCTCTTGGCATGTTTCTAATCACATGTTCCTATAATTGAATTTTCTTTTACTGTTCACAACTAGAAATTTGCCTTCTTTAAACGTGTGTTTTTAAAACCACGAGTTCTTGATTGCTCACTTCTCGAGGCTAAATTAGCATTGGTCTTCTTTCCCTTATGACTACGTATTACTGTACTAATGAAAAACAGGGCCTCTTTATTTATAATGGCCTTGGGGTCAATTATCAATTTATCATCATGTCCTGCAGATTTAAAATAAAATATGCTGTGCAGTATAACCATTGTACAAAATTGACATTAAGTAGATTCTCTGGGTTTGGACTTAATCAAAAATACAAAGAGTGCTGCCTAAAAGGTTTCTCCAACTATAAATTCTATTAGGTAGCTTTTAATACAAGACAGTAGGAAACTGAACAACTAAATTAGAGGGATTTTTTTCACTGCTGTTTTGTGTCTCATGCATTTGAACAATCATAGGAGGATAGTTGGCTAATTCACAGAAACAATATTTCATATCTCCATAACAGTAATTCAAAAGCTGCCTACATTTTTACTTATGTCAATTCTGTATGTCTTAAAATATTTATATCCAGTGTCAACTTATTTGCAGAAGACATTTGGTTAACCATAAGAAATATGTGCATGAAATATGAGGAACAATCATTTTTTGTGTGTCAAAAATGACCTAATTCCTTTACGTTTACGAGTTAATCCATGAACACTAGCCTCAGATCACTTTGAGACTAGCCACCTGGAAGGTGGTAAGATAACATAAAAGTTTCTATTTTAACTCCTATTGTAGATAACACTAATTTCTGCATAGCTATGTTACTACCCATGCTGAGACAAAGGTCTTGTTTATGGGTCATGAAGATCAGTGTATCCTCTCCATGCATGTGTCACTTAAAGCCACAGACTCAATGAGAATGTAAAGAAAGGCACACACAGACTTTAAGGTTAATTGTACGTTTGAGAGTCTAAGACTTTTTTTCCAATTTCAAGGAAAGAATCAACCTGCTAAGTCCTACCTAGTGAAGACTGAGGGTATTCTAGGTACTATGTGTCCATCCCTCAGTAGCATTCATCCATTTCAAGTGCTCAGAAGGCACATATGGGTGTATTGTTTCCAGCATTAGACAGCAGAGTTATATAACACTTTCATCTTCACAGAAAGTTATATTGGACAGTGCTGATCGGGAAAGCAAGGGATCAATTCCTTATACCTTAGGATCCAGGATTCTTTAGTGGTCTTACTTTGGAGAGTGACTTGGTCCGGAACTGGAATTGTTAATTCTACCAATTTTATGTTCCTGCTTGTACCTTGCAGTTAATGCTCTTTGGGGGTAAGAGAAGAAGTGAAATGTAAAAAAGAAACAGAAGGAAAATGAAGGGCAAGATATATTCAATATGTTAGCGATGCTGACGGACTCTGAACCTTGGTAATTTTTTGTTTTTTTACGGAAAAAAAAAAAAAAAAAAAAAAAACAACTCACTGAGCCCCAAGAGATCCAACTTAGAAGCAAAAAAAAATACATTGAATTATTGTGTTTGTTAGTTTTAAATGTCTGCCAAGGCAGACATTATATATTCTCTCAATAACTAGTTTCTTGTTAATTCTTCTTAATTTTCACATTAATTTAAATGATAAAATACAAAGCATAAGCAAATAAGTAGATACCTGTGTATATAGCCCTGCCATAGGAATATAAATAAAATATCAGGTTTCCACACTGACATCTTATTTAATTGGAAACACTGAAAATATGTTAACATAATTTGGTTTTAGATTTTTTTTAGAATTCAATTTCTAATAAGCCAAATTTTTTAAGTTTAGTAACACTGGAGCAAAACCAAGGCCTCTCCAGACCAAAATATATAAATAAATAAATAAATAAATAAATAAATAAATAAATAAATAATAAATTAATTAATTATTGCAAAGAACCACTTCCAAAAATTGATATATCATAATGAACATCTAGAATTTGTGAGGAATTGTCTAGAAAATGGGTTTAAATGTTAACTACGCAGTTAAAGCTCTACCCCTCACTTTTCCAAAAGCAGCCTAGTTAGGAACTAGTTTTGGTTATAAATGTCTATTGCTTTTGAATGTCTTGTTTCATCACGACTTTCAAAGTAAGTCTTTTAAAAATTACCATAACAATGTCTAACCTTCCCCGAAAGAAAGGCTTTATAGATTAATGGGGGTAGGAATTGGGAGGAGTCTTTCCTTGAAGGAAATACCCATTAATCAGTTTTAGTTGCCTTCTGGGTTCAAACTTTGGGTGTCGTTTTGCAAAGAGCACCAACAGGTTGTCCAGACAAGGAAGGTTTTCTAGTAGCACCTTCTGCTGGGCCCGTCCACATCAAGGGACGCCCCAGCTCCTGTCCACACGATTGATGAATGTACTTCAGGCAGGGCTAGGACACAGCTCAGTACAGTTCTCTAAACGGTGATAAATGACCACCTTTGTGTGAAATGGGTTAGGTGGGAGGGCCACCCTTTGACAAGGCAGAAGATGAAATGATTACTATTGGATTCTATTGACCTGTCTGGTTAGAACAGTTGTGCCTCTTCGTAGAGGTTAATTGGACTTGAACTCAAGAAATTAAGAGGTCAGCTGGGGTCACAGTGACAGCAGGCCCACTTTTAACTTGCTGCTAATAACATTTGGCAGAAGAAGGATGAATCTGGGAATTTTAGCCTAGATACAGTTCATTCTCTTTAAGAGTAATGGTTTATACAAATTATTAAGCAAACCTTAACTTAGTATCACATATAAAAATACAATGTGTTTTCAATTCCTATCAAGACCTCTTAAATTACTATGAATCTTCTTGAAATATAAATATTAGAATACATATTGTCTTGGTTTACTTAAATATGCACACACATTTAGACTAGATGTAGTGAAGACTCCATGAAAAAATTAAGAAATTTGGATTTAGAAAAGAGAGATACAGAAAGGCTTGAAAATAACATTCTAACTTACAAACGTAAGAAAAACAGAGAGAGTTAATATTTTACAATATATACAGTAAGGCATATCCTAATACTGTGTAAACTCTCTGATTTCACAAGTATATTTGCAAGCTTCATACATTTTGAGAACTTAGTAAAACAATTGAATTGTTACTGCTTCCTGAGAAGATATCTAAATTTGGTGACACAAGACTTAACTTCAGCTTCGCTGTTCTTATCTTGGTTACTGGACACTTCAGAGTCTTTTCTGGACAAGGACCCTGGCACTTTCCCTTGTGCCACCTGCTCAACCACTGAACCCCACAATGAGCTCCAGTGTGGGCAGGATCACAGAGCACTTTGCAGGGATTGAGGGCATAGTACACAATGCCAGGAAGGAGAGTCACAAGGGAGACTCGGGCTGGGACTGGGCCGTGACATCCAGATGGTGGGGAACAAGGGACATCACCTAATTAGTGGTGCTGTTCCAGCAGCTGTGTAACTAGGGCAACAGAAGGGAGGGAAGGAGGAACACTTGGAAATCCGCAGCCTTGAAACTGCTCTCCAGTCCTCCAGCTTTTTGGAGATCAGTTTATGCCCATCAGCTACCTGTAGCTTGTACCTAAGAAAGTTGGGCACAACAGAGAAATGGTTTTCCTTCCTTGTGCCGGGATCAACCCCAAAGAATAACACAGCACTGAAGATCATGTACACAGCCCCCTTTTCTATTAAAATCATTTATTTTCTCTTTTATCTTAGGGTTGTCAAATAAGAGAAGTACCATCAATAAAGCTCTAGGAATACTATCATCTCAAAGGAGCATGGTATGGTAACCAGACTCTTTTAACCACTTGACACTAAATCTCATTACTAGTTAACTTAATAAATTACAAAATACCTAAAACAATCATAGAAAATATGCCAGGTTTTGATTTATTTAGTGGAGGGGAAAGTGCTCTGAGCTAGGAATCAGTAAGCTCCTGTTCCAGCACCATCTCTGCCACTTACTAAAAATGATCCCAGACAAATCATTACACTATGCTGGTCCTCATCCCCAGCTGTAAAATGTGGGCATTGGTTTAGCTGATTACTAAAAGCCCTGACAGATTTGAAAGTCTGAGGGACTATGGCAGTGGGGCGCAACCTTGCCTGCACATTAGAATCACCTGGGGAGCTTTAAATTGAATTAATATCCAGGAGTGGGCCTGGGCATTGGCATGTCTTAAAAGTTCCCCCGGTGATTCTAATGTGCAGGCAGCATTGTGACCCACGGCTGTATGATATCACCAAATCCAGGCCCCATGCCTATTATACTACTCACATTTATAGAGCACTTAGCACAGGCACTGTGCTTATCATCAATTATCTAAATTATGTAGGCATTGCAACCAGCTATGGATTGGGTAATATTGGCCCTGCTTTACCCCATTTTACAAATAAAAAGACTGAGGCTTATATAGATGAAATAAACCATCAAGAATGTCCAGCTAGAGTCTGGGAAATCTTGTCTGAATCCAAGTCTGCTTCAGATAACAGAGCCTGTGCTCTTAACCACTGCACTTTACAGCCTAGGAATATTTCTAATCTGTTTCTCTACTACTTAGTATTGGAGAATCTGCAACTGAAAGTACAAATGTCTATGACTGGTGTCTTACATTTCTCCATGCTGGTATCTCCAGAGGCAACCTCCATCCTTTACTTAAACCACCAACCTTCACAGCACCCCATTTGAGCAAGAGGATTTTAGAAGCTGCGCAAATGAACTATGAGATTAAGGGGCTTTCCTCTGCAAAGGGATGTCATCCTGGTAAAATCCTTAGGATCCCTGGTGACAGGGCTGGAGATACCTAGTGACGCTGTACTCCTGATTCTAACTGCCCACAATGGCAGGCTATTAAGCATCTAATTAACTTTTTAATTTCCTATTTAAAGCAGAAATGCATCAGATATAGTCGGGGTGAATCTTAAATAATTGTAAAAACTCCACATTTTCATCATGCCTATTCAGACATAGCTTCTGAAAATTAGATTACATTAAATTAAAACATGTACAAATATAGGCACATTTTGCATTTAGAGGCCCAGTAGTCCAGTGAATGTAGCAATTAAATTCACATCACTGAAATACATTACTTGAAAAAATTTCCAAAATTTTCTGAAAAACATATAATTAAATCACCCAATCCCTCTTTAGTAAGAATGTTTTGATGTACCAGAAGCAGTTTGAGACTTTTAAAAAATGTCTTTAAAGTTTTTTGCTTAAACAGAAAAGTGAAATTATATCAAGAGTAAACAAACCTGAACTCACTATTTGCTAACTTGTTCTCCAGGTATCACATGGAAGGAATGCTTGGAAATGTTCTTGCTGGCTGTTAAATAACATCAATCCTCCTCAGCTGTGTTGTTGTTCTTTGTGCCAGAGGGTAACCCAACTGCTTTACTAAATCCTGACTCACTTTAGAGAGAACTGCGGGCTTGCCATCTACTCAGCTGGATGCAATTCAGAAAGAAAAGCACCAACTCATATTTGAAGTTAGGCCCAGGTGGGGACAAAGAGCTGTCGACACCCTTGCAAGGTGCAGATCTTCCACAAAGGAAAGTGCAGGTAGATTCCTTTCCTTTGAACCATAATTCCTCTACTTTATACTGTGGCCTGTCAACAAAGCATTAACATGTATTTTACCAGAAGGCCTGTTTGAAGGTAAGACAGAAGGCTACAGCTGCCATATATACATACACACACACACACACACACACACACAAAATATATAGATAGATATAGTATGTATATGTATACACACATACATATATATACATATATACATACACACACATATGCATACACGGTCAAAAGCCACATAATGATGTCTCAGTCAATGATACATGATGGTAGTTCCATGAGAACATAATGGAGCTGAAAAATTCCTAACAATATGATGTTGCAGACATTGTAAGATCTTTCTGTGACATGTTTGTGATAATGCTGGTGTAAACAAACCTACTTTGCCTCTAGCCGTATAGCACATGCAAGTATATACAGTACATACTATTTGATAAAAAATGGCTTTTATGGTTTATATATTTACTATTCTGAACTTTCTATTATTTTTTTGGAGTATACTCCTTCATATTAAAAAAAAAGTTAACTGTAAAACAACTTCAGGCAGATGCTTCAGGGGATGTTCCTGAAGAAGGCACTGTTATCATAGGAGATGACAGCTCCATGCGTGTTATTGCTCCCGCAGACCTTCCAGTAGGATGAGATGTGGAGGCAGAAGACAGTGATGTTGATGATCCTGACCCTGTAGTGACTAGGATAATGTACGTATGTGTCTTAGTTCTTAACAAAAGAGTTTAAAAACTAAAAGATAAATTTAAAATTTAAAAAAATAGTAAAAAACTTATAGACTAAGGATACAAAGAAAATACTTTTGTACATCTGTACAATGTGTTTTAAGCTGTTATGACAAAAGAGTCAAAAAGTTAAAAAAATAGAAGTTTATAAAGTAAAAAAATTACAGTAAGCTAAGATTATTAATAAACATTTAAAAATAAATTTAGTGTAGACTAAGTATACAGTGTTTAATAGATCTACAGGAGTATACAGTAAGTAATGTCTGAGGCCTTTGCATTCGTTTTCTCCTCACTCACTGACTTGCCCAGAATAACTTGGTTTTGCAAGCTCCATTCGTGATAAGTGCCCTATTAAGGTGTAGCATTTTAAATCTTTTTACCATATTTTCATGGTACCTTTTCTGTGTTTAGATACACAAATACTTACTATTGTGTTACAATTACCTATAGTGCTCTCTACAGGAACATGTTGTACAGTTATGTACCTAGGAGCAACATAGGCTCAACCAGCTAGGTTTATGTAAGTACGCTGTATGATGTTCCCACAAGGATGAAATTGCCTAACAATGCATTTTTCAGATCATATGTAATGTATAACTGTATATAGAAACCTTAACTTTTTAAAAAATACAATTTACCACAATATAATGAATGCATACCTACCTTCAGGGATTAGAATCACTCTTTAAGTGAAAAAAATGAATTCATTCCACAACTGTTTTAATGCCTACTATGTGCCTATTCCTCTGCTAGGCACTGGGATAATTGCAAAATTAAAATGAAATCCAATGAAAAAATTCAGTCTGGTTAACTTAAATATGCATTCATAATATTTGGCCACTGTACCAGTGATGTCTAGACTTCTATGCTTTGCATATTTATAGTGCTGTTCTGAGAATTATACTCTTCTCTCATTGTGCCATCAAACCTTAGAAAATGAGAATGTTCTGGCAATAATACTTGTATGCTTAAACTGGGAAATTTAATTATAATGCCTTTTTGTACTTTAAGGAGCTGATGCAACAGAAAAAATTACTATTTACTATGTATTCATTTATCTCTACAAAGAAAGTGGTAACTAACAATGGAAGGCTATCTTTCCTTCTGTTTCCCTCCTTTCCATTTCTTCCCTACCAGTTAAGAACTTGGAATGCAAGTTCAGAATTATTAGCTGGAGAATGTTGGGAAGAAAAGATTGGGGTGTCACAGTGCAGTATGAGAGTCTGAGTTACAGCAAGAAAGAAAAAAGAAGGAAATGGAGAGAGAAATTGGAATAACGAAGAGTTACAGACTGAATTGTGCCCCTCCATCCTAATTTATATGTTGAAATTCTAACCTTTTATGTGACTATATTTGGAAATAGGGCCTTTAAGGAAGTAAATAAGGTTAAATGAGCTCACAAAGGTGGACCCTTAACACAATAGGACATCAAACCAATTGGAAAAAAGAAGAGACAACAGAGAGCTCTGTCTCTGCATATGTACAGAGGACAGGCCTTTTGATGACACAGTGAAAAGGCACCTGTTTGCTAGGCAGGAAGAAAAGATTCACCAGAAACTAACCAGGCTGGCAGTTCATTCTTGGTTTCTGGTTTGAAGAACTATGAGAAAATAAATTTCTGTTGTTTAAGCCACTAGTCTGTAGTATCTTTTATGGAAGCCTGTGGTGACTAATAGAGAGAAGGCTAGGTGTAGATGGATGAATGAAAAAATCAGTGCTGCAGGATGATGTGAGGTTCAACATGACTGTTCTGAAAGGTGGCCTTTTGTGTGATGTACTATGAGATTCCTCCTTTCAACTCGCACATCTTCAGTAGAACCTGCTATGCTTACAGATGTTCATCACTTACTCTTAATTTTGTTCCTGGCAATAAAATTTACCATTTTATTTTATTTGATACAGCATAGATGAAGAGGAGGTTGTGGCCATCTGATGCCCATGAGAATACAAGACTGAGGGTGAAGGGCCAGCTTTTGCAGAGATTTGAGGAATAGATTTAGACTTCTAGAGAGCATAAAATCTAAACTTTTAGGTAAAGTTATCTAGCCCAAGAGATATCTCTGCTAAAATAGAGGTTGAATGTTATTAGGAACCTCTGAAGTCATCTCTATCTTTCAATTTAAAGGTGAAGGAATTGGGGCCTTTTGAGGTGAGGACTAAGGTATTCTTGCACTATATTCTTGTCCAGATGGCAAGGGGAACAGGTTTTAGAACTCAAAATCCATGCTCTTTAAATTCCTTTGTTAACTATAATAATAGTTTTCCTTGCTTTGGACCATATAATAATTTTTTTTTAAACCCTAGCCCTGTTCCATCTCTTTTTGAGATAGGATCTTGCTCTGTTGCTCAGGCTACAGTGCAATGGTCTGATTATGGCTCACTGCAGCCTCAACTTCCTGTGCTCAAGCAATCCTCCCATTTCTCAGCCTCTTGAGTAGCTGGCACTATAGGTATAAGCCAACACGCCTGGCTAATTTGTGTATTTTTTGTAGAGATGGAGTTTTCCCATGTTACCCAGGCTACTCTTGAACTCCTGGGCTCAAGCAATCTGCCCACCTGGTCTCTCAGAGTATTACAGGCATGAGTTGTAATGCCCAGCCTGTTCCTTCTCTTTAAGCTACCCTGTCTTTGGGTCATAATTTGCTTTAGGAATTCATATAATAATTATACCCAGCTTTGTTTTGAAAAACAAATAGCTGATGACAAAGTGCCTTCCACACTGTAAAGTTCTATAAAATATAGAGTGTTATTACCTATTACTCAATTGTGTAACAAATTAATAGATCTTTTTTTCACCAGATGAGAAAACATAGATTTTATTTTAAATTTAGACACTGCTCAGACTACTTCTAACTAGTACTCACATTATTGCCGATCATTGTCAAAACACACATATGCATTCCTCAGCCAACTGCTGAGGCAGGAAACTGAAAGGATACTGATTCTGTAGTTAACAGGCCAAAGTTAAAATTCTGGTTACTCCATTAAGTAGTTGCTTATCCTGGAAGAAATTCCTGAATGTCTCCATACCTCAGCTTCCCCCAGTGAAATGGGACTGATGCCTTTTTCTTGGGGTTGCTGTGGCAGAAAAGGAGATTAAAACAGGTAAAGTGTGGTTTCACAGATACCATGTATAGAAATGCATATTTATTCAACGCTTGTAAACATGATTCATGAATGAAACACGAATGGCAGACCATCAACATCACAGAACTGATGAGAAGAAAGGAGAGGACTCGTATAGCAAACATTAATGCCTTTCTGTCTTCTTTAAACCCAACCTTAGGTAGACTTTAATTCTGTAAAGTGAAAGCTCTTTTTTTTTTTTTTTTTTACATTCACAATTAAATTAAGACTTGAGTTCCTTTATGTTATTTAAAAAATAACAGATATAAGAGATAAATGAAGTAGGGTAATATATACAAATATATATTACTATACACACACACACACACACACACACACACACACACACAAAATACATATTTATTTTGTCAAATGGGTTTCCAGTCAGCCCCTAAAGCTGTTTACTTCAGGAAAGAACTGGCTTACAATTGATCTGATTTTCTGTCAGGGGGATCGTGTTAATGTTAACACAGCTCCACAGGGTCTGGCACATGAAAGTGTGGCCTCGAAGGGTAAAGGCAGTTACTGAAAGGGAAAGAATAGAAGGGCTTTTAAACTCTCCAGTTTCTAGTACATGTGAGATCATATTGGATGTGGTACAGACATTGCTTTGCCCTGAACAGTGGGGTAATTCAAAGACTCATATTTTTGCATCACAAGTACCAAAGAAAATATTTACATTTTAATCTATTGCATTTTTAAGCTTTTTAGTGGACATTTAGAATATGGCAATTATGTCTCAGCTTGAGTTAATATAAAGACAAAAAATGTTAAAGGTAAACATTTATTTCAATAAATGTTTTTATTTCATCAGAGATTTAAACAAGAATATCCACAAGTGAGTGGAAAGGTAAACCAACTTTAAAACTGAAATAGTAAGAAAACAGAATTATAACAAAAGTATTTTGTTTCATATATTAATTGATGCTTAGAGCAATTTACTGCTTGACAAGCTTTTAGATATGTAGAAATTCCCTTCCCTGTATGCTATTCAGCATTTGATAAGGATTCTGACACTTTGGACATAGTTTTTAATTGAGTATGATAAAGAGATTTTAAAGTACCCTAAATGTTTTGGCTGAAAATAAATATTAAATTTTTCAGTATCCATATAAGATTGGAATGACTTTAAGACACAAAAGGTCTGTAGTAATCTAACTAAAATTATGTAATTTTTTTAACTTTTATTTTAGGTTCAGGGGTACACATGCAGATATGTTACATAGGTAAACTAGTGTTACAGGAATTTAATGTACAGATTATTTCATTATTTCCTTTTATCAGTATGACAATGAAAATGCTACTTTACTCACTAAAGTACCAGTGTGGAAAATAATATTGCTATATTTATTCCAAAGGGATTTTGAATTAAAAGCCAAAGCAAGAAAACTCAAATGTGTTATTTACCCACTTAATATTAGGAAAATACATCTTGTATCCCCAATATAACTCTAGCTGTTAGCCGAGAAATTAATTAAAAACACTTTAATAAAGTGTTAAATATGCTACTGTTTGGGATACCCCCAAATTTTTTTAAAATCAAAGACCAATAAAGTAAAATGAGGAATCTCTTGAGGCCAAATATATTCTAAGAAATAGCAAAGCCACAGTTAGGACTCATAATAATAAATGGTTCTCAATTGTATCTAGCCCCCAAATCCCGAGATCTCCCTTGTTACTCCAATGCACACAATATTCCAATAATTCACTAACTAACTAACTAACTAAATCTATCCATCAATCAATATAGGCTAGACTAAGTAACTGTATGTAGGAATAGACATAATTGTAATATTGTCCCTGAAGGGGATATTAATTCCTTCTATTAAAGTTATTACAAGGTTGGCTAAGTCTAGGCTTTCAGGACAGAAGGGAATACTTCATTCCATAATATAAACTATGAAGGGTACAATGTGCTCTTCAATTGAAGCTTTTTATCCTGGAAAAAATAAATGGAATCTTACTATTGAAAGTGTTATTTAAGCTAACAGCAATATGTTGGTAGAGGTTCAAGAAAGAAGACCATCTGACCTGAAATTTTAATCGATCTTTGACTAGTCACCATGGTGGCTATGTATTGCTTTTAATTTACCTAGGACCAGTGAATGACTCAAACACAATCAAATGGATTCTCTCTCAAGGGCTGAGGAATACAGAGACCAGAGAGTGGAAAAATGGCTGTCATTTGTTTCTTCATTTCAGCTATAGATGAATCCCTGCTTCTGAGTCTTCAGGAGCTACCTGGTGCCTCAGTATCCCTTTGATATTCTGAATGACCCCATATTCTTACAGCAATTTTCCTTTTGGCCAAGAGTAGATTTTTGGTTTTTGCTAGGAACAAAAGAGCCATAAACACCAAGAGTCAACAACGTCATTCACCTAATTCTTCTCAATCCTTTATCCTCCCAGGCCAGCCATACATATAGGTAAGTTAAGGCACAGGCCAAGAGCTAATTTTGGCACAGAAGTAATCAAATATCACTCAGTTTCTAGTACATATGAGATCATATGGCATATGATACAGACATTGTTTCGTCCTATTATATACTGAGTGTTTATCATGTTTCAGGCACTATGATGAGGACTGGACATGAATTATCTAATTTAGTTCTTATAACAAATGCATAGGGTGGTTTCTATTATAGTGACCATTTTACATTTGTAGAAATTGATCAATTTCTAGTCTCACAGGTGTCAAGTGGCAGATCTAGATGATATAACCACCCCAAAGAGGCACTAAAATATATATATATATAATCAATGTGGCAAGACATATGGATAAATTTCCCTTCAGAGTTTTCTCCTCTACTGTTAGTAGGATAAATGTTTATCCCCCATTCTTGCCATTTATTTCCATGAAGATGGATTCTTCTCTGCCCCTCAATTTGTTACCTGGCTGGTTAATGACAACCCGTGGTCTAGATTTCTCAACTGAATGGATCTAATTCATCAAACATCTACCTTGAGTCATTTAGTCTTTTACTCCTTAATTTTTTCTTGAGTAATCATCTATTCTAAAGAACAGATTTACCAGAAAAAAAAAAAAAAGTAGTAAATTCCTTTTGGTGTTTATTCTAAGTATATAGTTCATTCCACATTTTATGAACACTCAAGACATTTTTTGATGATCTGATCTACAGACACACCAGTATTATTTTTTAATTAGTTCTGAATATAGGTGAGAGAGAAGTACAATTTGATGCATCACTTCAAGATCGTACATTTTATCATCTTCCAGTATCCCATTCTTTACATAAGTTAGAAGATTTTACTATTTAATATTAACTGTGATGAGAAGAATAAGATTGTAGTATTTAATATTAATTGTGATGAGAAGAATGGCAGGTAAAAAAGCAATTCTCACACTCCTCAGCTTTACAGAGAGGATACCATTGGATCCACTGCCATTCTCAGCATTCAGGTTTCCAAAATTATAAATGATCAACTTGCCAATTTTTTACATAGGAGAAAAAAAAAAGCAGAAATCATATAGGAAGATTATATGTTTAAATATCCCTAAAAAGAGGAGAAATCATATACGAGTATTATGTGTTTAAATATCCGTGAAGTTGACAGAAATGAGAGTGACTATCTTTTTTTCCTTGACAGTCCATGCATATGTTAAATAATTCTGATATCTAAGTCTCATGTGAACATGCAATATTACATATGTGAGAAAAAGTAAGCCCATATCAGGATAATTTAGGAGCTCATTGGGGAATGGTCCAAGGAAAAAATCTTAGTCATTGAAAGGTACATTGAAAGATTCTTCCAAGTCATTAGAAAAGAAAAAAAAAAACGGAAGAAATTTTCAACCTAAACAATTTATTATAAGGCACTGCTCCTGTAGCCTATAAACTGTACTCAACTGTTCCAAGGTAGACTGTGCTTAGTTCCTAGAAACAGAGAAATCTACAGATTTCTGAGCCAGGCCAATTGCATGCACTAGAAATGGTTTGCAGTTTAATTTTCTCAAAGACTACTACTATGAGAAGTGGTTTCAAATATTGAATGGAGCACTCTCAATTTTACAGTTAGAAAGTTGTTGATAGTATTCTTCACTTCCTTTTTGAAAACAGGAAACGGATCACCTAAAACTAGCATCAGCTGAATGATATTTCCCGAGGTGCTAGAGAGGATCCGGGTCACCTTCTGGAGTTGAAATGACTTTTCCTTTCCCCTATGTTCTGATGAACTACATGAGTCTAGATCACCAAATAAAGAATATAAATTACTAAGGGATGTCAGGATAGTATCAGGACAAGTTGACATATTTTTTTTTAAAGTATTGTTCAAAACAGCTTTCATTCTAGCCAACTAATTCCTAACTGTATAACATGTCAAGGGACCCACATAAGCTACTCATTGAGAACATCTTCTTTTGACTTTTGTGTACAATTGTAGACTAACTTGGGAATTAGTAAATTAAAATCAGACTCCTATAAATGTAATGGTGTGAGTCACTGTCCCGGGGAAATACCTGTGGTCATGTCAATCTATCAGAAAGACTAGTATCACCTAATGAATCATCATGTTAGGGGCAGTATATGGAGACTTTTTCCGTAAGTATAACTTCTTAGACACTCTCTTCTGACTATCTGAATTTTATTGGTACGATATGTCCAAAAATCTAGTGATACTAATAACAGAATGGTTTATTATACAGGATACATTGTTCAACATATTTTCCTTAGAATTCTCACTCTGACTTGCCAGTTAAGGAATATATTGTTTTAATTTTTCCATTGGTAAAATGGGAATGCAATACTTATTAAATACATTGAATGAAAGCATTTGTATCCAATACTCAATAAACTATAACTAGAATTATATCACTATTTGCAATATCAGGAAGATGAGTTTTAGAAAACTTATATAAGGATTCTGAGTTTTCAGTAGAACTGCAGAGATTTTATCCTTATGAAAGATTAAGGTATGTGTCTCCTGTGTGTCCTAAGCACAAGATTAAATAAATTTTATTTCTTCATCACAGTTCCATTAAAACTAATGTTTTAGAAGTACATTTATTACCATGGAAAGGTGTTTCTAATTTGCTGTTAAATGAGAAATTAGGTAATATAAAATATATTTTATTAATAAAAATTAGCTTATTTTTCCTCTTTCCTCTTAACTTTCTCATATAAATTTTGCAGTTTCAGCATTTAAAGTATACTTTGACATTAATTTTATCATATTTATAATTAATCTTTTTTAATAATCTTGTTTTATATTTTATTATTGCTCCTTAAAATACTTATTCTAAATAAAAAGGAATGATAAAATCATGCAAATTCATGCAAAAATATCTAAAATAGAAAGTGACCCATCATGCAATGTTAGCTACTGTCAAAAAAAAAAAATTGGCATTTTATCACAGAAATAAAACATGTCAAAGTAAATTGAAACTCAATAGAAAATAGAAATAGGATTCACTCCTTTTTCTTACCAAATATAGATCTCAACCATAAGTCTTTGCTGTGTTCAATGAATTAATACTCCACGTGTTTCTTCTAGAGCTTATAAATTCCAAAAGAAAAACCCTATGTTTTCCATAATGGCACAATAATATTATAATATAATTATATTCATCTCAATATAAAAAAACTATTACATACTTCATACTTTCTAGTAGCATAAAATCATATTGCAGTTTCTCTTGATAAGAAGTTGGTCTCACAGAAAAGAAGCTCAAACACAGTAAAGATGATTTTGTTCTTTAAAACAAATTTTGTCTCTCTTTTTTTAACGATAGGAGAGTGTATGCTCTGGAGACCAAAATACAATCACGATTTAGAAACAATAAGAGGATTTGGGCCGGGCGCAGTGGCTCACGTCTGTAATCCCAGCACTTTGGGAGGCCGAGGCGGGCGGATGACAAGGTCAAGGGATCCAGACCATCCTGGCTAACACGGTGAAACCGTCTCTACTAAAAATACAAAAACATTAGCAGGGCCTAGTGGCGGGCGCTTGTAGTCCCAGCTACTCTGGAGGCTGAGGCGGGAGAATGGCGTGAACCCGGGAGGCGGAGCTTGCAGTGAGCCGAGATCAAGCCACAGCACTCTGTAGCCTAGGCGACGGAGCAACACTACGCCTCAAAAAAAAAAAAAAAAAAAAAGAAAAAAAAGAAAAAGAAAAGAAATAATATGAGGATTTTAGGAAACCACATTAAAACAGGATATTTTCTATTAATTTAATAATTTCATGATACTGATAAATATTTATAAAATGGAAGGTCAAATTAAAAATACATCAGTAAAAGGCTAAACTTGGTAATTAGCTATTTTCTATATATTTGTGGATGATAAAAAGCTTCTCTATTTACCTTTATTAAATGGACTCTAAGCCGTAGTGTCAAATTGCCATAGCCTTGTCCCAGCGTCATCACTCATGCCTGTAATCCCAGCACTTCGGGAAGCTGAGGTGAGAAGATCGCTTGAGGCCAGCTGGTGGAGACCAACCTGGACAACACAGCCAGACTCTGTCACTGAAAATAAAATAAAACGCAGAAAACAACAACAACAACAACAAAAATGATCACACAGGTAAATAATATTTAAAAATATATAAAATAATAAAATAAAATAGTTGTAGCCTTAGCTGGCTAAAGTTGCTGGCTTCTACAACATTGATAAAAATGATATTTTAAAACTTTTTTGTCATTCAATAGCAGAAAACACATGATTGTTATTTTAATAGTTAATATTTTGGGTGTGATATTTGTGTTTGCAGGAGAACAAGGCTCCAGATAGCCTTGGACAGCCCAACTCTTCCCCTTCTTGCTTTTTTAGGCAGAATATACCGAGGTTGCAACATCCTAAAATAATGAAGAAATATCTGAAACAATCTAGACCATGTCCTTATTCCTCCTAGAATGTAGATATTCTGCAATGCTTGAGTTCAGTGAGCCAGGTGGAGCTCAAAAGATATAAAACCAGGGCAGACTGCTTTCAAGGTCTCTCAGGTGTGGTACAACATGGGCACATGCACAGGAGACTGTCTGCCCTGGGCAATCTCCAGATTCTTAGGAGAAGAGCTTGCCACAGGTGCCTGGCTTCAATTTATCCTTGCGGCCTATCTGAAAGTAATAAGGTAATACATCTGCTTTGCTTGACTTGTTACGCAAGAGTTCTATCTCACCAGACTCACTCAATTGCTATAGCACTTTTGCAGTATTCATTCAAATAATATTCTTACTGAATGCAGAAGTACAATATCAAAGATTCAGAAGTATTAACATGGCAGCAAGAGAAGGAAAAATAGATTTTTATGGTTATTATTACCAGCATTAAAATTTTCTCATAATAGACATTTACTTCTTTAAACATGTATCTCACGCTTTTTCACCTGATTCTTTTTTTCTGTGGTTTTACTACCACAGTATTCAATGAGTAGTAAACCAGAATTTAACATAACGAATGCTCTGGAAATGTTTCTACATAATCTGAAAAGAAATCCTGAGTAGAATAAATGTGATTTTTTATACCTATTATCTCACTGAAATATTCACATCTCAAAATAGTTGCTGTAAAATGCCTACATTGGTACGAAAATAAAATGTGCCCCCTATTCCCTGTGAATAATTGCAAAATAAGCTAATAACGAAATTGTATGAAACTGTTGTTTCAGGGAGAAGATTCTGATTCCTCACATTCTTTTGTAAGTAGGTTGTGTGAAGGGAGGTTTTTGCTATCATTCTCTTCTATTTTTAAGAGTTGGAGAAAAACTGTTACTGCTTAAGGTGACCAATGAAGTCTGTTTGGGTCATGTAAGAAATGTGATCCTGTGGTTCTAAGAACAACAGTAGAAGCAGAGAATGAATGCCCTTTGGAAACAAGATCCATTGTTTTGCCAATGGAGATTAAACTAACTCGGTGTAAAGGTAAGAATTGTTCTTTAAAAACAAACAAACAAACAACAACAACAAAAAAACCTCTCCTTAAATACATACATGGGCTATTCAGAAGCTTTTTCCTCTAAGATATCATTCAATTTTTCACTCAACCCACTTATTAGATGTTAAGCTCTGTGCAAAATACTGAAAATGTAAATATAACTAAGACGTGGTCACCATCTTTGTAGAATCTCACAAAGGTAGGAGAGGCAGACAGCTAAGTGAATGTTGGGTAGTACATTTTGATAAGTGACAGAAAAAAAAAAAGGCAAGGAAAAGGTACAAAAGAGAAGCAATGGACTGAGAGAGATCCTTTTTTCAGGTGAAGGTTCAGTCAAATCTGTTCAAAAAAGCAACAGAACTTATTTTGCAGGATAAATTGGATTTTGCCTAGCTCATATGTATGGAAATATTATAATAAACCAAGCAGAGAAGAACATGCACAAAAACGACATATAAAACACCAGAGAACCTTTGGTACTCCAGTGTGGATGGAACACAACACAGTGTGGTAGACTGACTTTAAGGTCTCTCCCTCCCATGATCTCTACCTGCTGGTCTTCATACCAGCATGTAATCCTCTCTCCTTGACTATGGGCAGGAACTGTGATTTGCTTTTAACCAATAGAATATGACGAAGGTGTTCTCCCCTGAACTCTAATCCCAGACATTCAACTGACTAGCTGGCAATTCCACATGGGAAATCAAGCCTAATTCCTACACTTAATAGTTCTACAGAGTATTACTTGGTTTAACAGCCTGCTGGGTAATTCATTATCCCAGTTGAGTCTCATGTTCTTCATCTCTTAAAGGGAGTAACAATAATACCCAGCTCATACAAGTGTTTTAAGGATTAAGTGAGATGATACATGTGAAGCACTGGTAGTTGCATCTCACAAATTAGTCTCAATTAATGCAAAGATGGTATGGAAATATAATGATGTTGTCCCAAAAACACTTCTAACAAAATATTTCCAAACCTAAACTGTGTTCCTCCATATCTTCACTCATTCTGTGGCCGCCTTCTAAAATATCCTTCTTTTTTTCCCTGTCCGCTTCAGATGGAATATCATCTCAGTATTCAATGAATTAACCTCTCAACACCCATGGATTACTTGATTCTGAACCACTAGAGTTACTAATACAAATGTGCATTTCTGATGCACAAGCTTCGATACCCTGTGCTCTAGACTAGGGATTCAATGCTCAATTTTATATGAAGGCATTTCAGACTTGCAGAGAGGCACCCCTCAACATAAGCCTTGCAGAGACATGCTTTTTGATCAACACAAACCTTTAGGACAAAACAAGCCTTGCAGAGACACGCTTTTTGATGAAAAGATGATCCACCCTAACTTTTTTTTTTTTTTTTTTTTGAAACGGAGTCTCGCTCGCTCTGTCGCCCAGGCTGGAGTGCAGCAGCGCGATCTCAACTCAATGTAAGCTCCGCCTCCCGAGTAGCTGGGACTACAGGCATCTGCCACCGCGTCCGGCTGATTTTTTTTATGTTTTTTAGTAGAGACGGGGTTTCACCATGTTAGCCAGGATGGTCTCGATCTTCTGACCTTGTGATCCGCCCGCCTTGGCCTCCCAAAGTGCTGAGACTACAGGCGTGAGCCACCGCGCCCGGCCCCTAATTTTTTTTTTTTTTTTTTTAATTTACACCAAAAAGTACTATCACCAGAGTAAGAAGGCCACACACAGAATGAGAGGAAACATTTGCAAATCATGTATCTGATAAAGAACTAACTTTCAGAATATATAGAAAATGCCTAAAATTCAATAACAAAAACAAAACAATCCAATTCAAAAATGGGCAAAGGAGTTGAAAAGACATTTCTCCAATGATGACCAATAAGCACATGAAAAGATACACAATATCACCGACCAATAGGGAAATACAAATCAAAACTACCATGAGATAGCACCTGACTATGATTTAAAAAATACAGAAAACAAGTGTTAATAAGGATATGAAGAAATAAGAACTCTTGTTTACTGTGAGTGGGAATATAAAATGGTACAATCATTGTGGAAAAATAATGTCAGTTCTTCAATAAAGTAAAAGAAATAGTTTTACCATATGATCCAGCAAGTTCACTTCTAAATATACCATATACCCCCCAAAATTAAAAGAAGATTCTCAAAAACGTATTTGTACACCTATGTTCATGGCAGCATTATTCATAATAACAAAAACATGGGAGCAACACGAACATCAATTGCATCAGCAGATGAATGGATAAGCAAAATGTTGCATATACTTAGAATATTACTAAGCCTTAAAAAGGAAGAAAATTCTGGCATATGCTACAAGATAGATGGAACTTGATGACATTATGCTAAGCGAAGTAAGTCAGTCACAAAAAGAAAACATTATGATTCCACAAATATGAATTATTTAGAGTAGCCAAAATCTTAGAGACAGAAAATAGAATTGTTATTTCCAGGGGCTGGATGAAGCAAGTAATGGAGAGTTATTGTTTAATGGTTATAGAGTTTCAGTTTTATGAGATGAAAAGAGTTTTGGAGGTGGACGGTGGTGATAGTTGTACAACATTATAAATGTATTTAAAACTACTGGAGGAAAAAAAAAGAAATATGGCCAAGGTGATGGATTGTCTCTATTTTGAATTCATTCTATTACATAAGACTACATTTTTTCTAGCAGACATGCTAGACTTTTTCTACTGACTGAAGAAACCATTTTACAAAAGCCAACATTTGCAAAGCATCATGGGAAGCATCTAAGAGTTGCAGAATTTCTCCAACCAACACTAGAGAGAAGCTAGAATCCTTCAGTCCTGCAAATAAATTCTGCCAACAGCTTGAGTGACTTTGAAAGTGGATCCCTTCCCTGTGTAGTTTTGAAATGAGAACCTATCTCTGGCCAATACCTTGATTGCAGCTTTATGAGATCCTGAGGAGAGGATGGAACTACTCCAGGCCAGGCTCCTGACTCATAGAAACTGAAATTTAAAATTTCTCTTATTTTTCAACTGCTACATTTGTGGCAATTTGTTATGCCACAATTGATAACTAATAAATGGTTAGGAGGAAGTAGAGAGAAAGACAAGGATATAAAGTATAGAGAGCCTTACATGCCATGCTAATGATGGATTGGACAATGTTTTAGTAGAATCAGTAATACCAGATAAGGTCCTATTGCACAGCCTAGTAAAGAAAGGCTAACGCCTTAAGAGACATACCTTTCAGAATGATGGTTGGGGAAGAAAAGGGAAGACTTTAAATATATTGCCCCCACACATACAGAATACCTATTTATACTAAAAACATAGAATAATTAAACAATCATTCATTTAACATATGATATGGCTTGGCTGATGTCCCCACCCAAATCTCATCCTCAATTGTACTCCCATAATTCTCACACATTGTAGGAGAGGGACGCAGTAGGAGATAATTTGAATCATAGGGGCAGTTTCCCCCATACTGTTCTTATGGTAGTGAATAAGTCTCTTGAGATCTAATGGTTTTATCAGGGTTTCCACTTTTGCATCTTCCTCATTCCATCTTGCTGCCAACATGTAAGAAGTGCAGGTGGGGTGCTGTGGCTCACGCCTGTAATCCCAGCACTTTGGGAGGCCGAGAGGGACAGATCACTAGGTAAGATGATAGAGACCGTCCTGGCCAACATTTTCTACCAAAAATACAAAAATTGGCTGGGCGTGGTGGCGGGCACCTGTAATCCCAGCTACTTGGGAGGCTGAGGCAGGATAATCACTTGAACCCGGGAGGCGGAGGTTTCAGCCCAGATCTCGCCACTGCTACTCCAGCCTGGCGACAGAGCGAGACTCCGTCTCAAAGAAAAAATAAATAAATAAAGAAGAAGAAGTGCCTTTCGCCTCCCGCCATGATTCTAAGACCTCCCCAGCCATGTGGAACTGTAAGTCCAATTAAACCTCTTTTTCTTCCCAGTCTCAGGTATGTCTTTATCAGCAACATGAAAACGGACTAATACAACCTATATTTGTTAAATGTTTACTACATTATAAATACTATATTTTTAACTACCTGGAAGTGGTAAGGAAAATGACTAATACCTTTTTTTAAAAAACACGTTTATGGCTGGGCACGGTGGCTCACGCCTGTAATCCCACCACTTTGGGAGGCCGAGGTGGGCGGATCACGAGGTCAGGAGATCGAGACCATCCTGGCTAACACGGTGAAACCCCCTCTCTACTAAAAATACAAAAAATTAGCCAGGCGTGGTAGTGGGCACATGTAGTCCCAGCTACTTGGGAGGCTGCGGCAGGAGAATGGCGTGAACCCGGGAGGCGGAGCTTGCAGTGAGCGGAAATCCAGCCACTTCACTCCAGTCTGGGAGACAGCGAGACTCCGTCTCAAAAAAAAAAACAAAAAACACGTTTATACAAGTCTGGATTTAATGAAAAATTTAGAAATTTCACCATGTGGTTGATCAAGTCTATTTTCTCTGGCACTGGCTCCAAGGGGCACCCTGTGTGAATGTTTCTGGGATCCACTAGTTTTCATTAATAAATTACTATATTAATGATATGAAAAGGACTCAATAAAAGATATCAAGGAAATATTTTCACCCAGGAAGAGGGTAGATTCATTATACTAAACCCAGTGAAGAGTTGCTATCTCGAAAATATAAGGGAAGCAACATTAATTAAAGAAGCTAAAAGGATATCAAGAGTGAAAAGAAAATTACAGCTTTAATTTTCTCCAGGGATGCTGTTTCCTCCTTTTAATTCTAGATTCCAGGTTAATTGATATGTGCTTAGACAACTTGCTTCCTTTCTTTTTTATGATAATTAAGTTGTTTGATTACATTTAGAAGATATATATGTGTATATATATATATCTTTGGTTTGTAGATTATCACCTCTTAGATATGAGCTTCCTGATTTTATTCCCCACTGGTCAAGCAGAAGTAGTTACCAGATTTCAGTAATAGTCCCAACCATTCAAGGGTCAGTTTCTTCGAATTTAGCAGATAGAAGCAAGCGGTAAATAAATTTAAGAAAATAATTGTCCCAATATATAGTCAATATAAAATGGGTTATTTTTTTCTTTGGTTTCACACAATTTTGGAGGCCAGGCTCATTTAATCATAAAGATTGCCACGTTATCTAATATTAGAACAGGCTGCTTTGTTTTTGACAACCTAACTCGACAATATCAACTCTGTTTAATAAAGATAGAAATGTATTTTTCATCTCCTTCCTGCACACTGATAATACAGATATTTACCAAGATTTTTTTTCAAAGTTTCCGATTCATGGTACATGTGTTACTATCGATTAGCCCTCTATTCTATGAGCTCCTTAAAACTATAAAACAAGTTTTTTGTGATAGCTGATCTTCAAAGATCCTCCCAATACTCCATGCCTTCCAGTGTTTGTGCCTTGAGTAGGCCCCTCTCCTGGGATCTGCCTGATGCAGTTGAAACCATCTCTATAAACTTTATAAAATTAATCAGAAAGAAGATGGGAAGCACTGAAAATAAACCAAGTTTGCAGCATGTTCAGCATTCATCACTGGGTCAGCTTGTCCCGTAACCTGCTTCCTCATAGTTGTTTCCTGCCTATTGTCCTAGAGTTTCACAGACTTTAAATTGTAGTTTCCCTTTACTGTTCTATGGATAACAACTTGAACATAAGGGAATATAATTTGCCCTTTGGGATTTGCCTTCAGTTCCTGCATGCTGATGAAACTACTGACTCAGCTGTTCTGAAGGACCCCACCGATGCCAGCAGATCTAAAGGACCCCACGAGGAGCTGATTTGCCAAAGACTGCAGTTTCTGCATTCTGATGATTTCATCTCCCTTATCCTGAACCAGCCAACAACCCCAGTTTTTCAGCCCTCACCCTCCATGGTTCCCTTAGAAACCCCAGACCAGAACTCCTTGGGGAGATGGATTTGAGGGTTTCCTCCCATCTCTTACTTTGGCACAACAATTAAAACCATCTCTGTGGCAAACCCTGCTTTCTCAATGTACTTGGTCGAGTACTGTGACAAGTTTACAGCCAATTCAATTTAACAGAAATTAATTCCGTGTGATGGTCAAGGCTACAATAGAAGAAACCTTGCAATTTGGGCCTTGGTGTCATGGGATACTTGTGTGGAAGGCCAGCTACCATGTAAGATGTTGTAACACCATGAGACCACCAGATCGTAAGGAAATATAAGTTGTCGATGTAGAGGCCGTGTGGAAAGATAGATCCCCAGCCAACTCTGAACTCTTCCAGCCAAACCAGCCCGACTGCCAGACTTGGGAGTGAAGAAGACACCTTAGTCATCTAGCAAGGTTCATCTAGCCACCCAAATGCGCCAACATTTTATTTCAATCTCATGGAAAGGCTCCAACAACGGACCAGCTGAGTCCAATCAACCCACAGAGTTGTGAGAGAGAGGAGAAATTGATATTTTAAGCCACTAAGTTCTGGGATACTTTATCATGCCATAATAGATAAATAAAATATTTACCCACTGAAAAAATTGGTTTATTACCTAGGCTGGTATATTTGCCACTTGTAACTTCATGAGAAGGTTAAGAACAGAAACCTGAATTTTGTGTAAATCACATTTTTAAGAGTAAAATTTTTATGAACCTGTATAAGCAAGAACTTTTCTGCCTTTCTGACTTTCAAATAGTTTTATTTCTCATTGGATGAGAAATTTTAGCACTGGCAGATATTCACAAAAAATATTTCAAAAATTTCATTCTCTTATTTCTGAAAAAAATCACAATGTGGAGTCATTCATTTAATAGATGCAGGCCTCTGTCAAAATTGATTTGCCTCTCAAAATTTATCCAGACCTTCAATTTTTACCAAGAAACATATCTTTCTTGGAACACTCAGTTTCTCTTACTTTCCATGCCTACAGTAGTGGTTGGCTTACATATCACCACATCATTTACGTCATTTGATTTATTGAATACAAGAATTCAGCAAGTATATTTGAGTGGTAACGATATACCTAGCACTACAGTAGGTGCTGGGAATGGAACAGTAAACAAAGTTGACTTGGTCCTTAACCATTTAAAGCTTTCAGATTAGTGGATGTGACCATCACTAGAGGATTCCAATTTTTTTTTCACAGACTTCTTAGCTTCTAAATCATTTTTTTCATGATGCCCCTAGACAAAATAAATACCTAACATTCTGTTTAGTAAGTGAAGTCTACACATCTTAGTAAATATTTTTGTTCTGACTACTAGTAATTGCATAAAAATAATACATAAATTTAAGGAAAAATGCTGCTACTTCATTCTTGAATAACCACAGTAAGTAATGAGACTTATGCAGCCATTGGGCATTGCACAAGTTCTCAACTGCTGGAATCATACTGGATACAACTACCCTCATCTTCTATTCTACATTGATTTATATGTGGTACTTTCCTTTTATTACAAGAACCACTGAAAACTCAGCTTTTCAAGGATATAATGACATCAAAGGGAATGCAGCACCGTCTAATAATATACAAATGGAGAACTATTTTGTTCTTGTGGTTCATGTAGCTCCCACTGGTGGGTTATCATTGTTTTTCTTTCAAAAATTTAAAATATCCTGGTGCACCCCTGTGAGTTTACTACAGTGTGCCAGTTCTTCTGCATGGGCACTTTGGGAATCAAGGAAAAGATGAAGAGTACGTAATCACTAGCCTGGTTGAAATGGAGGAGTTGGATGATTGCATGAATTTCTCTCATAGGGTAAGCATACGTCTGCTACCAGATTAAAGTGTGACGCAAACTTACTTCATCAAAATAACAACATGGCAAGGTTCATCAACTTTCTGAATTATTTGTGAGTAGGCAAAATCATATCTATTAAATTCATAAAATCTAATGGTCAGTTACATCAAAGTAAAGTTTGTAATTAAAATGATTAATTATTCATGCCAGAGACTATAAATGCAGGAGAAAAAGTTACCTAAAATACAGAAAGTATACATTTCTCCTCTGGAGACAACATTTTATCTTTTAATATAGAAAAAAAAAATCTTCAGATTTCAGAGATTCAATAGGATTGGGGATATAAAAGTCCTGACTGACTAGATGGTTGTACCTAAAGAAAACAAGCTCCAACTCAGCACTTTTGTTACCCATTTATTATACAATGTAGTACACAATTTATGACATGTCTTATACCTGCTTGAAACAAATTAGTCTTTATTTTTCAAAAGTTAGTCAGGTTTTATATACAAAATAAAATATCAGGCTTTTGTTATTATAGTAAAAAACAATTCGATGTACAAAAATTTCATGACAAGATACTTTAGGTAATTTTATATTGCATCACTTAATAAAAAAGAGAACTTGAAAAAGAAGAAATTACTTCAGCTGTTTGTGAAATATCAAATTACCTTAGCGTGTATTTTAAGAGAGCTTGTTATATGTTAGGCTATTAACATGTATTCACAGCTAACAATAAAATGTTTGCTATTATTAGCCAATTAACTTTTCTAGTATGGAAATTGCACACTGCCAACCCATGGGCCACCTTTACTTAGTGGTGATGTTCTTGGGTCTACACCATTGATATATTTTTTAAAGTAAAATTAGCATTTCAAATTGTGTTATTTCACAAGGAATTCTGGATTACCAGCTTTCCTTATATACTTTGGAAGATCTTGGAGACTTGGCCTTGAATGATTGAGCTGGGCTGTGTGAGACTGTGCCTTTAAGTGGAAAGTTCACTATGTAGTTTATCACATTCCCTATCACACCATATTTTCTTACACCTGACTTATTTAACTTGTTCATAATTTATGCCTATCCCTGTAGGTATTTAAGTTTGTGAGTCCTGCTGCAAAATAGAGAATTTATCCAGATGATGTCTAAATCCTGAGAATGATTACAGGATGGTAGTAAATATTTTTAACATATATATATATATATGTTCATATATATACTTAGTTTAACAATACATACCCATAAGTCAATATTTTTCCCACCTTTCTGGGAAAAGTGCAAAAGGGAATGACAATATTTAATTTAGCTCTTCAATCCCAAGGAAGTTTTATAAACTCCATTTGCCGTGGAAACTTCTTGGGTGGAAGATTTCTAGGAAAATAATTAATGAGAAGTAATGATCAGAGAAAAAAATTAATATAATACCTGGATTCGTTGTGTATATCCTAAGACAGCTAAAGGCAAACATTATTTTCCCAGGAAAACTGTTTTTAAATTACAGATTAAATAAAATATATGAGGACGTAGAGCTACAAATGAGTGAAAGAAAATAAAAATACTTCACCTCCTCCCTGCACAAAACTTATCAATCGTTTTAACCATACAACATACTTTAATCCTTATATTTACTTTTTTTGCATTGTTATTCTAATTTAAAAAAACGATTTGAAGTGAGTTGCAAAATAAAATACAATATGGAATAAGGTCATTAAAATGCAGAAAAACATAAACACAAGGGCACAGGCATCTTAGTTTATTCAATTGTATTTGTGCACTGAATTTAGAACTGTATTTTGTTGCATCTACAACAAAAATGTATGTGTATGTGTAGAGACTTGATAAACAATTCTGCCTATACTAGAATGTATGCAAATGTATCTAAACAAACATTTCTTCATAAAATTTAAATGTGGGTATACCATGTGATACGTTAATAGTGAGTTTTGACAATATGTTAAAAAATAATAACAAAAATAAAATAATGAAAGTTGAAACAAGTGTAACAGACAGAATTCTAAGATGGCCCCTATGATTCCCTCTCCCTGATGTATATTCTCTGTATAATCCTCTCCACTTGACTGTAAGTATAATGGATTTTAATCTCATGATTAAGTTATTCTATAGGGCAAAGGTGAAAGGATTTTGCCGATGCCATTAAAAAACCAAGACTATTGACTTTGAGTTAATCAAAAGTTTATTCCAAGTGGGCCTGATCTAATCAGGTAAACCCTTAAAAGAGACTGGTCCCTTTGTAAAGGAAGAGAGTTGAGGCACCACCCCAGAGAATCTCCTGCTAGATGTGAGGAAGTACCATGTTGTGAGAGGCCCTGCAGAGAGGACTATGCAGTAAAGAGTCTGCAAGACTTAAAGCATCAGCCCTGGCTGATGACCAGCAAGAAAATGTGGAACTTCAGTCCTACAACCATGATGAATTGAATTCTGCCAACAACCAGAGGGCTTGAAAGAAGACTCAGAGCATCATATGAGCTTGCAGCCCAACCAACATCTTGTTTTTAGCCTGGTGTGACTCTGAGCTGAGGGCATAGCTAACCCATTTCTGGTTCTTGACCTATGGAACCTGTGACATAATAAAGAGCTGTTGTTGTTTAAGGCTATCAATGTGTGGTAAATTGTTATACAGGAATAGAAAACAAATACAATAACATAGAGTTTATTTCTCTTTCATGTAAAAGTAGCCTAGAGGTGAGTAATCCAGGACTAATCTGTTGTCTGAGTCATCAGGATCCTTATCTTGCTGCTTCGCCATTCTTAGTATGTCACCTTATGGTATAAAATGGTGCCTCAAAATCAAGCCATCACATCTACTAGTAGACAGTAGAAAAAATGAGGGTAAAAAGTAGACATTTTTCTCTGAGAAGTCTAGGAATCACAAAACACTTGTGATTTTATCTCCTTGGCCATTATTTAGCTACATGGCATGTGCAGTTGTGTAAAGTAATGATTTTGACAATCTGAAGAAACAGAAAATTAGCATGTAACTGGTGTATCTATCTCTTTTAAATGAAAGCTATCTTAAGAGAATAGATTCTAACAAATTTGTGGTTATTCTACTATTTTGAAAGAGGAATCCATATGCTTTACAAATTATATTATATATGAAGCTCAGACTTCATATCAAATCACAGTTCCACAACTTAATATGTGACTTGAGAGTCAAGTAAGTTTGTTTTTGTAATCTGTAAAATTGAGGCAATTATTCCAATTTGTAGGCACTCTTAGATTAAGTGAAAATACATAGAGGTATAGGAGATGAAGGTGCCAATTATGCAATGTTACAATACAGTATGGTAGCTGCGTTCACTTACTAAGGAGTATGGGTCATCAGGTTGCCCTACTGAGTGAGGAATACTATTTTTCAGCACTTGGACATATATATAGTTAAAACCACAGATTACTACAATATGTAACATGAATAGGAAAAGAAACTAAAGAGAGGTTGTTTTTAATCCACCACTTTGCCCATTATTTTCCTAATACTATAGGAAAATGAAATGGAATTGCAGTAGACTTGAGTATCAAAAGTATCACTACATAAATTAACAAAATAATCTATTCGATAAGGCCACTTAAGATAGCCAATTTAAATATTAAGATTTAAATTAAAGGCCACTTAAGACAGCCAATTTAACTCTTAAGAGTAATGAATTATGGTAAATGGATACTCTGTTGATTCTCATTCTCATTTTCCATATGGATTGCTTAACCAACTATTTCAACTGCGACTTAAGGTTGGTTACTCTTGTTTGTATGTAGTTCTGTTAACACTGAGAAGGTCTAAATTTCCTGTTTGCTAGTGCTGGTAGATATTTGCCTGATTCCTTATTAGATAGTATATATTTTGTTCACTGAGGTTAAAATGAAATTCGGGGGAGACCGTTAAGACAGAGCTCCATTTTCTTTACGAGAAATATTTACATCAACTGTTTCATTTCTCAACAATCGTTTCTCTGATTTTAGCTGTAGTATCAGGAAATAGTCTTTAAAAATGTATTGATGGACTGAAAATTGTACCAGGTTTTGTGATGCAGATTTCAGATACTTCCTGTAAGTTGAATCAAATCTGATAAGAGGTTTCTGAATGCTACAAATACATATGCCACCATATAAGTATTCATTATTCTCAAGTAATTGCTCTATAAGATGAAATAATGTACAGCTAACAATCAGAATTAGAGCCACCTTATACCAAACTTGATTCTTTTTCACACAAAATATGAAATTAAATGATCTAATCTGGTGATTGGTTTTAGAAGAAAGGTAATATGTTTTGAGGGGATTTACAGAGGACTACTTGATCATATATATTTTGAATTTATATGTGTGTGAATTGATAGTATTTCTGTTGAATATATGTACACATATATAGCGCACATATATCTCTATATATGTATATGTATTTATATATGTGTATATGCATATATCTTATAGACATCTATATATGTACTTGTGTACCACATATGCTTTCATTTCAAGAACAATAGCAATAGCAAATTCTTTTGCAATAAAAGCAAAGAGAAATTTTAGGAAATGTACATCTAGTTTTGTTTCATTCAATTCTTTTTCTCAGTTTATGCTTATGTACAAGACATCTGGAAATTAAAGACCTATAGATAAAAGAAAGTAAACATTAAAAACAAAACAAATTCAGGCCAGGCGTAGTGGCTCATATCTGCAATTTTAGCACTTTGAGAGGCCAAGGTGGGTGGATGGCTTGAGCCTAGGAGTTTGAAACCAGCCTGGACAACATGGTGAAATCCCATCTCTACAAAAGATATAAAAATCAGCCAGGTATCGTGGTGCACACCTTTAGTCCCAGCTACTAGGGAGGCTGAGGTGGGACAATCAACAGAACCTGGGAAGTCGAGTTTACAGTGAACTGAAATCACACCACTGCACTCCAGCCTGGACAACACAATGAGACTGTCTAAAAAAATCATCATCATCATCATACAAATTAAACAACAAAAGAACTGTTCATAATATGAGTTTATATAAATATGTAGAGGAATATCTTGCTTAAGATTGATAAATCCATGAAGATCATATTTTAAACCCACAGATTTTGACTAAAAATATCAAGTAATTATGAACAAACTTAGAATAAAATACCACATTCATTTTTATCATGTTTTTAATTATGATTTGTCTTTGTTACATTGAACATAACACAAACTATGATCACTGAAAACTCATATATTTCCTGATTATATTTTGTTAATAATCTGTTTCCTAATGATAATAATTTTGAGAGTTTCAAATACCAGTTTTATAGAAAATTCCTTTTTTAAAGGGAAAAAAAATCTGAATTATAAATAATTGAGCCCTATTATTGTCTGCACGTGGGCCGGCGAGTAGGCGAAAGTGGAGTAGTTAGCCTTAATTATCTGGATAATTTATTTCTGTCAACCCAGCCTTGGTGCTCTTTCCTTTCAAAACTGAAAAGTTATATTAGAAATTATAGTTTGTCTTAAAGGAACTATAACATTAGAGATGACATTTCAGCACATTTGTGGATAAGTTATTTTCACTATGTCACCTTTTCCTGTGATAGTTATGCAGTGTCCCTATCCTAGGCTAGAGATTGAAAGAGTAGATGACAGGAGGGTCAGGGGACTCTTCTCTCTCCCTTGGAGGCTCCTACCATTGCGGTCTGCAATCAGATTGTTAGCATGTCAGCTCAGTCTGTCAGAATCCCCTTAGTGCTGCTCAGCCAGCTAAGAGAAAATACCTTGTGTACTGGCCGTGGATGTCCCTTAACAACACCCAGCCACTCAGTCATGCAGCCTAAATGGGGCAGCAGACAGCACCTTCACACCAGTGTACGGTAACTGAGCTTTCCATCGATGTGTCTTGACCTTATAAGAAGCGCCACAAAGGGCCAGGGTGAAGAGCCCAGAAAGGCTTGATTGCTACTAACCTTCTCTTGTCTGTTAAAAATGGCAGCTTCTTTTACTCCAGTCACTCAGAAACAAATGTAATAAAACAATCTTTACTCGGAAAACCAATAAGGCATTTCTTTTATGCAGTGATGAAACACAACCACTAGATGACACCAAGAGATAGTTTCTATGTCTGATTAATATCCTGTACTCAGTTGTCTGTTCAAAGGTGACATTCTTGCTAAGATTTTCACTGAGATCACAGATGCAGGCCAATTAAGTGATCTAAGTTTTTTAAGTTGTCTTGCTTTGATATTATCAATTATCATCTAATCAAGAAGACAAAGTCAAATAGGAACAAAATAAAACAAAACACAAAGCAAAAAGCAGATGTGGCGTCATTTGGACACTCAGTCTTAAACATTTCCACTTCCGTTTCTTGCTGTCTGTACCATTAATAAGATACTCCTAGTGAGTCATTACTGTAATTTAGAAAAGTTCTGCCAAAAATCTCTATCATAAATCCTTCTCAGGGGCTTGAAATTCAATCATAATATTCTCTCCACACTACACGTATAAGCCAAGTCTCAGCAATATGCTAATATATTTTACATAGTTGTAAACAATTGGCCTGCGTATGCATCCCTGTCAGAAAGAGAAAAACTGGACTAATAAGATTTAACTTTCAAATGATTATCTGTATTTCCTTCAAAAAATAACCAGTTTCATCTCAGATTTTATATGCTGATGGTTCATTGCAAATTGACATAATTTGTATTTTGGGAACAGTCTTAAACTTTAAAACATTGGCTTTTGTTTATAGTAGAATACTGTTGTAAGAGCAGGATATCTATACAATAAGAGTTGCATGCAAATTTCAAAATCTACTACTTGACGACTAAAATTCTTCAGAAGTCCAAGAGCATAAAGAAACAGTTAATATTAAATACATAATTCTAATAACTGCTGCTTGAAACTTCTTGGTAAAGTTTCTATGTGTAGCTTTGAAAATATAATGGATTTCATTATTTTAGCCATTTCCATATGGCAAACAAAATTGCAGTTTTTCAAAAAATATATTTACTATCAGAAAAATTGTATATCGATTAAATAATGGGAAAACTCAATGTTCTTGGTCATAAAAGGCATATGATTATCTCTAAAAGTAAAATGTGTGGAAAGTAACAGAACACAAGGTCATACTCATGTATTAAATATTAATTTAGTAAATCACATGTACATCCATTAATTACAAAAGTAAAATGACAAGAAAAAACAAATATGACTTCAATCTGAAATAACTGTTTTTTTTGAGAACCACTACATTCTGCTCTGATTATTTAGGACATCTTTTCTGTTTCCTTTGTGGTTTTTGGAACATTATATATGTGATTTTACTGAATTTTATGTGATTTTCTGAAATTATGGCAAGATTTTCTAATTTAAATAACACTTATATCTTGGAGTCAATATACAAAGGCATATTTCACATTAACTCGTTAAAAAGTCTTAGTTAATTGGCATAAGAAATGTGTATACCTATATAGACCACATCTTTTTTGTTGTTGTTGTTTTCTCAAGTGAAAAGCTTAGGATGGATCCACTAAAATCTTGGTTTGTTTCCAATGGTAAAATGTTAACTTTATTATAAATTGTGTGTACTTATTTTTCATTAGAATTCCTCTGAAATTCCATAAGATTGTAGAAAATTAGCCACTTAAAAATATTTTACTTTTAGAATAAATTTATAATTTTAAAAAGTTAGCCATTTTGTTTTATTGAAATATATAGATGGGAGGAAGGTCTTACAGTTTTATACCAATCATTTATTTTCCCTGAGGTTCTATTGAGTTACTTCTTCTCTGTTGAATTAACTGTATTAACTTTGCACTTCAGAGAAAAATGTGGATTTCAAGTCTATAAAATGAAACACACACACACACACACACACACACTCTCACACACGCCTTATTCTGAAACACCATGCAGAGCACTACAGCTTTGTAATGCCATGATGTGTTAACTCTTCCTTTGTGTTGAAGTCCTGGATCAGTAGGTGTTATCTTCAAAATCCCATTAATAGAAGTTATATAGAGACAAGGCAACAGAAAGAAAAGTAGCCCGAAATATTGTAATGCACAGTTGAAATGAGTGTATTAAAGATGAAATATCAAGTTTAATTAGATATTTTTTGCTTGTTTTGCATCTTTTGTTTTTTTATGTCCTAACCTTTTCAGTTATTTAAGCAGAAATTTTTTGTCATTTGATTATATTTATGGAAAAGCTTCAATTACTAACCATCTGAGTTTTAGAGGGAGACCTCACAAAGCAGCTTAAAATAATTTGGCTGTCTAATTTATTTTTCTTCCTTTTTTTGATAGAGATATTTTCTTTATTTTTCCCTCCATTTACAGGTGCAGAATTAAAGAACATGTTCGCTCACTATATTATTGATGCACTTAAGTGGAGTGTTCCAAAGCATGTAATTACCATGTAGGCTTATGGCCCTGAAGTAGCCCAGGATAGTGGTGCTGCATATCCATGATTTGAAGGACATACAGTGATGATTATAGAGGCAGTACTCTACATCCATTCTAGCCCTTTTGTGTTTAGCTGGTTGTCATGGCAAATAATTGGATAGAATTTAAGCCACTTTCTTCCAAGTGGGAAATTCATAATTTTACCCTTCACCTAATTTTGTAGATACTTTTAAAGAATCTTAAAGTTTCTACAGGAATGACGTAGAGCAGTGTGGGAAAAATTTTTCACATTCAGCAGTCTCCTCAGAAATTAAACTTCTGTATAGGGGGTAAATAAATCAATTTCCATTTTCATTAAATGGCTTTATTTTCCTATAACTAAGCCACAGACTTTGAGTTCCTTCATTAAAACAAGGCCAATGTGGTTTACTTTGACAGCTTCCAAGATTAATGGAAAAACAGAGTAAAATATTGAAATCTTAATAAATTTAACTAAAATGACATTTTGCCTACAGTCCTGTCTGCAAAAGCTTAAAACCTTTTCAAAACACAGCTGATGGAGGAAATTGTAACTAGAAATGGTTTATGCTAATAGCATAATAGGGTTTGTCATAGGGAGGGTATTAATTGACCCAAAGGGTATGTAAGTCAGGTAATAATGATACATTTCATGATTACTTTCTGTTTTAATTGTATAATATTCAAAGATAAATGTTTTATAATATAGCCTCCTTTTATTTGTAAAATACAGTTATAAAACCTTCAAAAATTTAGAATTGATGGATTTTAGTCATTATTCAGACCAATTATTATCTGAGGTATCATTCAGCCAAATTTTATTTAATGAAAACCCTTTGAATACTAGTTCTCTGTTAACAATTGAGAATAATGAGATAAACAATCTTTTAAATGAATAAACAAAATAAAATAGTCTTGCCCTCAAGAAGCTTACATTCTAGAAATATCAAGATATGAAAAATTATGGCCAAGACAATTGTAGCCATTTAATACAGACCAGAATCCAAGTTCATATTTCCAAAACTGTCATTCTTTGGACAAAAGTCCCCTGTGTCAAGGTTCCCTGCTGTTTAATTACAATGTTTCATAATCCCTTTTACATTTATCAGGACCTGAATGCTAAATCACATAGTGGAGAGCACAAGGTAGAAATTGTATGGAATCCTCAGGGACGTGTTATGTTTCTCTAAGATTAGAATTCTTGTTCATGTCCAGAATCACTTACTTCTAAGTAAAGGTAAGGAAAATTTTCATAAAGAATTGGGAAACCATATAAACGGTGGAGAGAAGGCATAAAAGGTAAAAAAGGGAGACAGAAATTGAACCAAAAAGCAGATGATCTTGACAGTAATACTTAAAATACCTATGTTTGTACCTATAAATTTGAATTAAAGTTTTGACTTACTCCATGTCTGACAGCCCACAATATTTAAAGAAATTATAAAATCATTCATCAGGAAAATACTAATATGATGTAGTACAATTTGTAAATGTCTAATCTCAATCATGCTGTGACATGTGGAAAAAAAAAACAGTATAACACCATTCAAGATACAACTAAAATTAGATCCCGGAGGTCCTGTTACAGCCTAAGAGTAATACCAGGTCATTGCTACAAAAAGTTTTATTGTACAGTCACTAAAAGATATATTTACTCTGCAAATCCTAACAAGAACAGACATCATTGTATACATAGTATAGTGTGACACAGTAGAAACAAAGTTCTTGCAAGCTAGGAAATCTCTTTTTCCACAAATATGCTAGTTATTATTCAGTCATTGGAAAACCAAGTGTTCTTTTATTTCCTACTTAGCATTTTGAGTTTCTATTTGCCCTAACTTAAGTATTGTGATGAAAACAAAGGTAGCATATCAGATATGGGCTCTTTGAGATCCATTAAATAAAAGCAAAGTATAATCAATTATCACAGTGTTAAAATTAAACATTATAAGAAAGGACATAACTATGAAAAACTAACGAAGAAATACAGCAAAGAACAAAATGTCTTTGGAAAGACACGTAAAATATATGTCCAACAAGGAGAAACAGAAAAACTATTCAAAATTTTAAGTCTTTTATTTGCAAAGGTCTATAAATGACCACCAAGTGAGCTAAAATATTATTATTATTGCCCAGCTGAATTTATGCAAGTATCATATTATTCTAGTTTGCTGGTATGGGAGACATTTTTCCTAGGACAATTTAAGGTTAAGTGTAGAAACTAAAACGTGTAAGTTTTGATAGTAACTGAATTGCATGCCAAAGAAGCTACACACTGTAGTTCACTAACACAGAAAAAAAAAATTGTTTATCATGACTGGCATCTTTTTACTATAACATGTATCTATCTTCATTATTCTTACCCATGGGTAATGTTTGTTTACATAACTTTTGTTCTCATTTGTCATTTGGGATCTTCAGTAATGGAAGACATTTCCCTTAAAGATTTACCCCAAATACATACTTTTAAATTAACATTATGTTATTGCTTTATAAGTATGTATTCAGGATTTTAAAGATCATCTTGTCAGAACATAAAAGAAATAAAGGTTGGATGATCAGAAACCATAAAAACAAACTACATTTGCTGCAAAACAGTGGCAGTGGGGCAAAGGTTTATGTTCATTTTTAAATAAAAAAATTTTATTTCATACAAAATTCTTAGTTTATATAAGAAAATATTCAAAGCTTACTCATAACTTCTCACACCCTAGTTGTAAAAAATCCTATGTAGGATTTGCTAGATCAGAGCTTTAATAAACTTGAAGCTTCACTATGGTAAAAAGGTTGAAGTATTTATTGAATTGGTGAAATATTGAAAAGTTGATGTCTTATAGTTTTAACTCTTACGTTTGTATTTCACCCATTTTGAATTAACAATGTAACATGAGTTCAAACCTCCCTGAACCACCTTCGTTTAGATGCTCCATGTAAACCACTTTAAGTAAAATCAAGAAAATGAAAAAGTTTGACATAGGAGAGTAAGAAATATGAATAACGTTGTTTTGTGCACATAAACATCAACTTTTATATGACATGCATGGTGGAAAAATAATTTATAGAAATATTTTAACAATAAAATGCTTTTCCCTCAGGTGCCATTATCATTATTATCATTACCATTATTATTTCACAAATGGAACTGGCAAATACAGACCATGAGCCAAATAAAGCTCATGGACAGCTGTAAGTTTTTTTAAACTTGGGATATAATTTATGCACTATAAAATTCACACTTTAAAAGTGCACAATTCAGTGCTTTTTAGTATATTCACAATGTTGTGCAACTATCAAGATTATTCCAAAACATTTGTATTACTCCAAAAAGAAATGCCGTATCTATTAGCTATTACTCCCCATTACCCTTTCACCTCATACCCAGATAACCACTGATCTACTTTCTGTTTATATAAATTTGCCTATTCTGCACATTTCATATAAATGCAGTCACACAATGTGGCCTTGGTGTCTGGTTTCTTACACTTGCTATGCATGTATCAGTAATTCATTCCCTTTTATGGCTGGATAATATTCCACTGTATACCTATATCATATTTTAATTTCTATTCATCAGTTGATGGGCAGTTGAGTTGTTTTTACTTTTTGGTTATTATTAGTAACACTGCTGTGAACAAATGGCCTGTTATACATATTGTTGTGTGAATATTGTTGTCAGTTCTCTTGGGTATATCTCTAAGAGTGGAATTGCTGCATCATGTGGTAACTCTATATTTAACTTTTTCAGAAATTGTCAAAATGTTTTCCAAAGTATCTGTACCATTTTACATTCTCATTCAGCAATCTATGAGAATTTCAGTTTCCTCGCATCCTCACTAATACTTTTATAGTTCATCTTTTTGATTATAGCAATCTTAGTGGGTATAAAGTTGTATCTCATCAGGGTTTTGATTTGCATTTTCCTGATCTATCTTCTTATATGCTTATTGGATATTTATATATCATCTGTACAAAAATATCTACATAAATCTTTGTCCATTTTTAAACTGAGCCATTTTATTGTTAAGTTGTAAGAGCACTTTATGCATTCTTGATAATAGTCTGTTATCAAATACATGATTTTAAATATTGTTTTCCATTCTTTGGATTATCTTTTTACTTTTTCAAGCTATCTTTTTCAACAAGATAGCTTTTGAATCTTCAAGATATCTTTTGAAAAGATATCAAATAATATCTTTTCAAGGTATCCTTTGAAACACAGAAATATTTCATTTTGATAAATTTCAATTCATCTGTTCTTTTTTGCCTTGGTTACTTTTATTTTAGCTGTCATATTTTAAAAATCATTGTCTAAATACAAGGTCATGATGATTAATATATTTGTTTTCTTCTTAGAGTTTTGTAGTTTTAGCTCTTACATTTAGATTTCATTCATTTTGAATTAACTTTGTGTATGGTGTGAGGTAGGGGGGCCAGACTAATTCTCTTGCTTGTGAACATCCAGTTGTCTTAGCACCATTTATTGAAAAGAGTATGCTTTCCATAGTAAATTGTTTTGCACCCTATTAAAAATTTATTGCTTGTAAACATAGGGTTTTATTTTTCAGGAATCCCAATTCTATTCCATTAATCTACATATCTATCTTAATACTAATAACAGACATTTTTTCTTAGTAAAGCTTTTGTATTATGTTTAGAAATGGAGAATTGTGAATTCTAACTTTGTTTTTCTTTCTCAAGGGTATTTTGGCTATTCTGGGTCCCTTCCATTTCCATATACATTTTAGGATCTGCTTGTAAATTTCCAAAGAAATACAGCTGGGATTTTGATAGGGATTACATACATTATGTATATAGATTAACTTGAGGAGTTTTGCTCCTTAAATAATAAAGTCTATTGTGCAAGAGATACAATTCCATTTATTCAGATCTTCTTTAACTTTCTTCAACTATGTTTTGTCATTTTCAGTGTATAAATTGTTCACTTCATTTGTTAAATTATTCCTAAGCATTTTTATTTTTAAAACTATTTTAAAACAAATTATTGCCTTAATTTCAATTTTAGATTGTTCATTGCTGGTCCTTAAATATACAATCAATTTTTGCATATGGACTTTGAATCGTGAAAATCTGCTGAACTTGTTCATTAGCCCCAATAGTTTGCTGTTGATTTCTTAAGATTTTCTGTACACAAATAATATTGTATACAAGTAGAGAGAGTTTTATGCTTTTCACATTCCAATTTGCATGCCTTTTTTCATCAAATGTCCTTTATAAAACCTCTAGCACAATGTGGAATAGAAGTATTAACAGTGGATATTCTTGTCTATTTCCTGATCTTAAGTAAAATACTTTGAGTCTTTTACCATTAAATATGATGATAGCTCTGAATTTTTTTGTAGACATGTTTATCAGATTGAGGAAGTTCCCATATATTAATGGTTTGTTGAATGTTTTATCATGAAAGGGTGTTGGATTTGTCAATCTTTTGAGAAAATAGTGAAGGTTTTGACCTTGATTCTTTAACATGGTACATGAGGTATTACATTGATTGATTTTTAGTATGTTGAACCAATTTTACATTGCTATAATTAATTGCACTTGGTTATGTTGTATGGTACTTTTTCTATATTGCTGGATTGAGTTTACCAGTATATTGTTGAAGAAATTGCATGTAAGAGTAATTGGTCTATAGTTTTCTTTTATTGTGATGTCTTTGTCAAGAATTGGTTTTAGAATAATAAAGCCTTTAGATATTGAGTGAGGAAGTATTCATACTCTTCTATTTTTTGGAAGAGTTTATGAAGGATTGGTATTTGCACTTCTTTAAATATTTGGTGGAATTCACCAGAGAAGTCATATTGTTTTGGGATTTTTCTTTATGGGAAGTTTTTAGACTAAAATCCCATCTCTTTATTTGCTATAGGCCTATTCAGATCTTCTGTTTCTTCTTAAGTCAGTTTTGGTAGTGTACATCTTTGTGTAATTTTTTTTCTATTTCATCTGATTTATTTGACTAATTTTCTAGTAAATAGTTTTTCATAGTATTTCATTATAATCCTTTTTATTTGTATAAGGTTAGTAGTACTATCTCTTCTTTCAGTTTAGCTTTTAATAATTTGAACCTTCTCTCTCATTTTTTTCTTGATTATTCTAGCTAAAGTTTTATCAATTTTGTTGATCATTTCAAGTAACCAACTTTGGGTTTTGTTGCTTTTCTTTACTGTTTTTCTTTTCTCTTATGTACTTGTTTCTGCTGTAATCATGATTAAATACTTACTCGTGCTTATACAAGTTTATATTAGTCCATTTTCACACTGCTCTGAAGAAATAGCCAAGATCAGGTAATTTAAAAAGAAAATAGGTTTAATTGACTCACAATTCCACACAGCTGGGGAGGCCTCAGGAAACTTACAGTCATGGCAGAAGGCAAAGGAGAAGGAGGCATCTTCTTCAGAGGGTGGTAGGATGGAGGGAGTGCAAGCAGGGTAAATGCCAGATGCTTACAAAACCATCAGATTTTGTGAGACTCACTCACTATCATGAGAGCAGCAGGGAGGAAACCACTCCCATCATCCAATTACCTCCACCTTGTCCTGTCCTTGACATGTGGGGATTACTGGAATTATTGGGATTACAATTCAAGATGAGAGTTTTGATGGGGACACAACTAAGCCATATCATTCTGCCCCTGGCCCCTCCCAAATCTCATGTCCTCACATTTTAAAGCACAATTATACATTTCCATCAGTCCCCCAAAGTCTTAACTTATTCCAGCTTTAACCCAAAAGGCCATGGCCAAATTCTCATCTGAGACTAGTCAAGTTCCTTCCATCTATGAGCCTGTAAAATTAAAAGCAGGTTAGTTACTTCCTAGATACAATGGGGGTCCAGGCATTGCATAAATACACTCATTCCAAATGGGAGAGATTGGCAAAAAAATGGGGGAATACAGGCCCCATGCAAGTCCAAAATCCATCAGGGCAGTCATTAAGCCTTGAAGTTCCAAAATGATCTCCTTTGACTCCACGTCATCCAGGTCATGCTGATGCAAGATGTGGGTTCCCACAGCATGGGCAGCTCCACCCTTGTGACTTTTCAGGGTACAGCCAACCTCCCACCTGCTTTCATGGGCTGGCATTGACTGTCTGCAGCTTTTCCTGGTGCATGGTGCAAGCTGTCAGTGGATCGACCATTCTGAGATCTTGAGGACAGTGGACCTCTTCTCACAGTTCCACTAGACAGTGTCACAGGGTGGACTCTGTGTGGGGGCTAAAATTCCACATTTCCCTTCTGAACTGCCCTAACAGAGGTTTGCCATGAGGGCTCTGCCTCTGTAGCAGCCTTCTTCCTGGACACTCAGGCATTTCCATACCTCCTCTGATCTAGGCTGAGGTTGCCAAACCTCAATTCTTGACTTCTGTGCAAACACAGGATCAGGATCATGTGGAACCCACCAAGACTTGAGACCTGCATACTCTAAAGAAATGGTCTGAGTTGTACCTTGGCTCCTTTTAACCATGACTGGAACTGAAGCAGCTGGGATGCAGGGCACCATGTCCCAAGGCTGCAGACAGAAGGGGGGCCCTGGACCCAGTCCATGAAACCAACTTTTCCTCCTAGGCCTCCAGGCTTGTGATGGGAGAGGCTGCCTTGAAGATCTCTGACATGCCCTGGAGATATTTTCCCCATTGTCTTGGTGACTAACCTTTGGCTCCTCTGCAGTGGGCTTGAATTTCTCCCCAGAAAGTGGGTTTTTCTTTTTCTACCACATCATCAGATGCAAATTTTCCAAACTTTTACATGCTGATTACTCTCAAATCCTTTGCTGCTTAGAAATTTCTTCCACCAGACACCCTAAATCATCTCTCACAAGTCCAAAGTTCCACAGATCTCTAGGTCAGGGGCACAATGCCACCAGTCTCTGTGCAAAAGCATAGCAAGAGTGACCTTTACTCCAGTTCCCAACAAGTTCCACATCTCCGTGTGAGACCACCTCAGCCTAGACTTTATTGTCCATATCACTATCTGCATTTTGTTCAAAGCCATTCAACAAGTCTCTAGGAAGTTCCAAACTTTCCTACATTTTCCTGTCTTCTTCTGAGCCCTCCAAGCTGATTGAACCTCTACCTGTTACCCAGTTCCAAAGTGGCTTCCACATTTTCAAGTATCTTTATAACAGTACTCCACCTGGTACCCACTTATTGTATAGCCTGTTCTCACACTGCCATGAAGAAATATCTGAGACTGGGTAATTTATAAAGAAAAGAAGTTTAATTGACTCACAATTCCACATGGCTAGAAAGGCCTCAGGAAACTTATAATCATGGCAGAAGGCAAAGGAGAAGCCGGCACCTTCTTCAGAGGGAGGCAGGACAGAGTGAGTGCAAGCAGGGAAAATGCCAGATGCTTATAAGATCATCAGATCTTGTGAGACTCACCCACCATCACAAGAACAGTGTGGGAGAAACCACTCCTATGATCTAATTACCTCCACCTGGTCCCACTCTTGACAAGTGGGAATTATTGGGATTATGGGTATTACAATTCAAGATGAGATGTTGGGTGGGGACACAGCCAAACCATATCAAGGCTTTAGTTTGCTCAATTGTTTTCTGAATTTTTAAGGTAAAATGCTAGTTCATTGATGTGAGGTTTTCTTTCTTTTTTAAATAGATATCATTAAAGATATACATTTCACTCAAGGCAATTTTTTAGATTATAGTCCATAAGATATGATATGTTAGGTTTTTGTTTCACTTATCTCAAAGTATTTTTAATTTGTCTATGATTTTTTCTTTGAATCATTGGCTATTTAAGAGTTTTAATTTTTACATATTTGCGAATTTCCCAATTTTCATCTACTATTGAAAATACTACAATTTAATCCCATTATAGTCAGAAAACATATTTTATATGATACCTACTCTTTTAAATTGCCGAGCTTATTCTTTTAACTAAACTTAGACTATCTTTGTAAATGTTTCATGTGTAGTTGGGAAGAATGCATATCCTGCTGTTTTTGGGTGGATTGTTCTATAAATGTTTAGGAGGTGTATTTGGCTGGTAGTGCTGTTCAAGTTTTCTTAGTGTTAATCATCTGCCTTTTCCTATCCATTATTGAAAGTGGGGTACTGAAGTCTCCCATTGTTATTGTTAAATATTATATATCTCCCTTGATTCTGAAAAATTTTTCTTTCATGTATTTCAGGGATCTTTTGTCAGATGCATATATGTTTATAATTTTTGTAAGTGTTTGATGGTATAACCCTTTCATTATTACAAAGTATCCTTATTTACTAATAACAATTTTCACTTTAAAGCCTATTTTCTATAGCCACTCTAGCTCTCTTTTTAGTTATTTTTGTTTACTATTTGCAGAATATATTTTTCCTCAACCTTTTACTTTAGGTTTACTTATGTCTTTGAATCTAAATTGTCTCTTTTAGACAGTATATAGTTAGTTTAAAAAAAAAAAAAAACTTCTGCCAATTTCTAGTTTTCGATTATAATAATGAATCCATTTTCATTTAATGTAATTGCTCATAAAATTGGATTTATCTGTTATTTTTTTCTGTATGTCTTATTTTTGTTCGTTGATTCTATTGCTGCCTTTTTGTGTGTGTGTTAATGATTTTTCTACTTTGTAATGCTTTATTATAGTTTTCATAATATGTTTTAGTTGTTTCTTTCTGCTTGCCCTAGTAAATATAATTTATATTTTAACTTAGAACAATCTAGTTCAGATTAATACCAGTTTAACTTCAACAAAGTACAAAAACATTATATACTGTTTTATAGTGTCAGCCCTCCTTTACTCTAGTTGTCATACATTATATCTTTAAATATTTTGTGCCAATACACATAAACTTTTAATTATTGCTTTCTAAAGTTGTCTTTTAAATCAGAAGGGAATGTTACAAAAAATAAATATATTTATACTATCTTTTGTGTAACTGATGTAGTTACCTTAACTGATGCTCTTCATTTCTTCAAATAGGTTCAAGTTATTATCTAATGTTCTTTCATTTCACCCTGAAGGATAGGATTTTTTTTAGTATGTCTATTTGCTAACAGCATATTTTATGTATTTTTTAAGGCTAATTATGTTTTAAATTTTTATTTTTGGAGGATAATTTTGTCAATCTAGAATTCTTGGTGGATAACTTTTTAATTTTCTAGTACTTTCAATATGCTATCCTACTGCCTTCTGGCCTATAATGTTTCTGATGATAAATCAAGTGTTGATCTTATTGAGGATTTTTTATGTTATGAGTCCCTTCTCTCTTGCAACTTTCAAATTAGTCCTTTTGTTTGGCTTTTAGCCATCTTCTTATGATATATCTACGTGTGGATCTCTTGGAATCTAGTGAGATTTTTTAGATGTATAGATTAATGTATTGTATCAAACTTAGAAAGATTTAAGCGATTATTTCTTCAAATATTTTCCTATCTTTCTCTTTCATGTTCTTTGAGTTTAACATTATATGTATATAGATATGTTTGATGGTATTTCCTAGGTCTCTGAGACAATATTCATTTTCCTTTTCTTTTGGAATCATAGTACATGGGGGTTCCCATGCCAAGGAGTCCCAGAAACGTCTTTTCCACCCTTTAATAATTTTACTCATATAATTTTATTTTAACTTTACCCCCTTGATAGGGGTCTGTAGGTTATGATTCAGACTGGTAAAGATATCAGCCAGGTACAAAGTCAGCATTTACCTTATGAGAGTTTTTGTTTTTATTTTTATTTTAACTTTACTTATTGGTAGGAGAGTTGAGGCAAGAAGCTTTAACTTGAACCAGCCAGAATCCAAGGTTGGCCCAGTATCAATATCCACTTCAATTTTCTCCCTTTCTTTAATTTTAGCTACTATAGATATCAATAACCAAGAAATTGTAGATTTAGTTTATTTATTACTACTTTGCATATCATTATGCATTCAAACTCTTCAAGAGTTTGATCCATTATTTCTGAACTCTATTGGTAACTTTTGCTTTTATTAATTGATCACAACACATCTGCAGCTCCATACTATTGGTAACCCCATGACCATCGAAAAATTCTTTATCCTCTTACCACTATTCATTCTTTTTTCAAAACACATGTTTCAGTGAGTCAGGGTCATTCTTGGAAACACCCACTCCACTCCTGTTACCAGCTACCTAGAGTCAGACAAACTTCAAAGTTTGAGGGCATTGCCAGGTCTGTCTATTCAAGATGTCTGACACAAACTGCAGGTTTGGGAAATTTCTAAAACCACCCTAAGTTTTGATGATTTGCTAGAAGCCTTCACAAAATCCATTAAAAGTTATTTTAGTCGTGATTTTACTTTAGTATAAGGAAAAAATACAAATTAAAATCAACCAAAGAAAAGGTTGTTCAGGGCAAAGCCTGGAAGGGTTCTAAACATGAAGATACTGTTATCGTCAAGAAACATTGTCTTTCCAGAGTTAACATATGACAATACACATGTAGTGCTGCCAACCAGAGAATCTCACCAGAGATATGGTATTTGGAGATGGGGGGGGGATTAATTACATATGTATGATCGAGTGATTATCCATATGATTGAATTCAATATTGAAGTCAACAGATTATCATATGACCCAAAGACACCCCCCAACTTCTTAATCACATGGTTAGAGTTTCTGGCCTTGCCATTTCATACCCTAAAACTGTTAGGTGTTGCAAACCTCATCCCATCCTAAGATCTGGTACGGCCAACCCTTCTCTCCTTTGATGACAGAAGTGTATGATGTTGATTACTTCCCAGAATGTGAGGCAAAGGCCGGATCTCTTTCTGACCAACAACAAATTGTTTATGACATGTACTAGACAGATAAGTAAATTACAATTATCTGGAAATGAGGTTTGGATTATTATCAGAAAAACCTAAGGCACAGTTCCCTTCACTAAAGCAATGATAATGCTTTATAAATAAAATTCAAGGATTTTTTCCCATATAGGCTTTTTTATACAACAAACACCTGAAAACTTTGTGATTTAAAACACCAATTATTTTTTATCTCATGAACCTGTGAGCCTGCAATTTGAATTAGCTCATCTTGATATAACTTCCCAGCTTGACTGCATTCACTCAATGTGTCTGCCAATCCAGCTTGCAGCAGGCCAATCTGAAATGGCTTAGTTGAGAGAGAACATCATTGCCCCATGTGATGTCTCATTCTCCAGAAAGCTAGTTTGGACAATTCAACTGGCAGCTGGCCATTTAGACTTCCAAAAAAGTGAAGAGAAAGTATGCAAGTTCTCTTAGGTTCTGTACTTATACCTGCAAAGTCATATCACAAACATGATGAATACAGAGATAGGAATTAATGTGGCCATTGTTTTTGCAATCTAACAAAGGAGGTTATTACCAGAAGCAGTGGGACTACACGCTGAATTAGTGAAATTAATACATGTCCACAACAGTGTGTGTAATGTTATTATAACCTCTGCTTTATAAATGAGAAAGTAAAGTTTATTAAGTATCTTTAATGAGATCATATTATTAGTGAGAACTGAGACCAAATAGATTTTCTGACACCAAGTAGATATTTCCATTAGATATATAAGTATACAGATATGCATACACATATTTCTTTATTGTTCATAATTCATGTCAATTAGTCTTTATTAGAATATGGGATGTATAAATGTAAGATAATTTTTATATTAAAATTGACAGATACATTTTAGAACAAGTTTATGAGCTACGCAAAACTTTTATCCTATACAGTGTTTATATTTAGTACACAGAATTAACATATTTCAAAGTATAGTAACATTATATCTAGTAGGATTATTTCTTATGTAAAGCAAACTGTCTTTCAAATTTGGATTAACCATATCTTTCATAACCCAATATAGAAAGTAAAAGCAGTAAAGCTAGTAGCATACATGGGAATATGGACTCAGAGGATGATGAACAGAAAAAGTCTGTGTAATTAAAAATAGAAATAAATAAAAAATAGACATTGATAAGTATAAATCTAAGGTAAGCTAGTCATAACTCATGCAAATTTTACATATGTGGCATAAGAATAATCTACGGTGCAATTATTCAGCCATGAGAGCTTCTAAAGAGTTTATTCTATATACTTTTAATGCAGGTTCTATCCATAGTATTTATTTCTAAATCTTGACTTTAAAAGTGAGTGCATATCTAATCTAACCAGCTTTCATCTTACTATAACTTTATGAGAAAATTATTCTCCCTACAATCATGGAGCATAATTTGATTTCTTTAGGATATGATTGGTTGATGTTAATCAAATTATTTGTCTTAAATTACTTATACTAGTATACTCAACAATCTTTTTATACAGATACCTATTAATTTATTTTGATCATTATAGCAGACCCATAAAGACTAAATATGGCAATACAGGCAAATGACAATCTTGGTCTGATTAAATGATAAGGTGCTCAAAATATCTTATAAAGCAGGAAATTTTTATTTCAATTTTTAGGAGAAGAAATTTAGAGATTGAGTTTTATAAGGTTGCAAGATCAGTAATCCATAAAACTGGAATTCAAAAAAGTTTGATCTAGCAATAAAGATTAACTCTTTCTAACTCTTTCTACTGGAGTACAGCAGAAAAAAGACACATATATCAAAAGGAAAAGTAAATCAGTTGGGTCCAGTATACACATATAAGCTGATGGGATGGGGATTGAGCAAAGGAAGTAAAGAAGATTCTTCAACTACAGAAAAATGTTCCAGTCAGGCAACTTTGTTAATTCTTCCTGATATATGAGGAATCATGTATAAAACGTTCATGGCAATCTTACTTATAATGAACAACATTAAAAAGAACTGAAATGTCCACCAACAATAGAAAGGTAAATAAATCCTAGCAAATGCACATAATGATACAATGGAATATTACACAGCAGTGAGAAACTACAAACTGTTAATATTTACCACAACATGGGTGAGTCTGACAGAATAATGTTGTGTGAAATAACTCAGACAGCAGACGACTACCTAACTCCATCTGTATGAATTTCAAAACCAATATCCCTAGTCTGTAGTGACAGAAGTTGGAATGGTGGAGGAGGACATTATGTATCAGTCTGGGTGCTGGTAGTGTTCTATATTTTTACCTAGGTTGTAGAAAATGAGTGTCTAGATGTGAAGAACTTAATAAAGCTTTACTTAATATTTTTGTACTTGATATAAATTATTTTTGTGGGGGAAAGTAAAATAATGTTGCAATGAATTCTCAAAGTAATAACATATTTGAGAAAGTGCAGTGATTCAAAATATATTTTCTAAAGTACAGTGTCAATCTTCATTGAATACCTTAACATCTCAAAGCACTTATAACTGGCCAGAATTGTTGTAGCTCTAAACCTGAAGATTAGCCAGAGTCAGAATGGGCATGCAGAAATCAGTGAGTTTTTTTGTTTGGTTGGTTGGTTTGGTTGATTGTTTTGGTTTGGTTTGGTTTGGTTTGGTTTGGTTTGGTTTGTGAGACGGAGTCTCACTCAGTAGCTCAGGCTGTAGTGCAGTGGCGAGATCTTGGCTCACTGCAAGCTCCGCCTCCCGGGTTCACGCCATTCTCCTGCCTCAGCCTCTTGAGTAGCTGGGACTACAGGCGCCTGTCACCATGCCCAACTAATTTTTGTATTTTTAGTAGAGACAGGGTTTCACCATGTAAACCAGGATGGTCTGGATCTCCTGACCTCGTGATCCACCCACCTGGGCCTCCCAAAGTTGGGATTACAGGCGTGAGCCATTGCTCCCGGCCAATCAGTGGTCATTTCAGGAATACATCATTCTGGTCATACAGCATTAGCTGCTTCTTTTTCTCCAAAGTGAGAACTGATCGAGAGGATTTGAATGGAAATCCATTGTCCTGTGACGTCTCATCAGCTCCAGAGAAAATTGGGCACTTTACGTAAAACAAATGTTTTAAATTCTTAACTGACTTTCTGAAGTTTCATGGTTAGGGTCCAGGCATTTGGTATTTACAAGCTCCATACAGGTTTTGATGAGCAACCAGGCTTGAACAACACTGTTCTAAGAAACGAAAGTTAAAAGGAAGAACATACAGGGCTTCTTGAGGGCAATGTCTTCACTCCATTTTATCCTTTCCATCACCATGTGAGAGCAATGCTTATCTTCAGTTTAATGATGTGTATCTTCAGTTTATAAAGGAGGAAACTGTACCTACAAAAGTTTATACAACATGCCCAAATACAGACAGGGAGGACGTGGCCAGATCGGGATTCTACATCATATCAATCATGCTCCAAACAGCTGATTTGTTATACCAGGCTGCCTCCCAAGATAAATGGACACTTTGGGAAATTCATTATTATGAACCATCAACCCTACTAATTTACTCATAAATTTTTGTGAGTAAGTATAGGAGAGTATAAATATAAGAGAATCTAATACTCATTTCTTATTTGGTGAAAGCGAGAAATGAATATTTGATTCTCTTTTATTTAGAGTCTAAATTCTATACTCTTCCTTCACAAGCACAAACAAAGTGGTATCAGTCTTGTACCACACTGGCTGAACTCTCTCAAAAGATCAAAACTGTACCAAGGGTTGAAAGAGGACAGTAGGTGGCAAACCCACTGCTTCAGTTTTAAAGGGTTGGCAATGAGCAATTTTCCTGTTTCTTATTTAAATTCATGAAGTAGAAGAAACATCATGTTAGTTAAGTACATGCACTCTGGAGCAGTCTGCCTGATTTGGACTCCTGGCTCTCCTACTTCCTAAGTGATGTGGAGCAAGCTTCTAAACTCTGTGGACCTTAGTTTAACCATATATATGATGGGAATGGCGATAATAATAGCACCTATTTCAAGGCATTAAGTTCGTATTTGTAACGGATGTATAACAATATCTGGCTCATGGTCTGGAGGTCATTATTCTTAGCAAACTAACACAGGAACAGAAAACCAATTGCCACATGTTCTCACTTATAAGTGGGAGCTAAATGATGAGAACACATGGACACATAGAAGAAACAACACACACTGGGGTCTTTTGGAGGATAGAGGGTGAAAGGAGGGAGAGGATCAAGAAAAACAACTAATGGGTACCAGGCTTAATATCTGTGTGATGAAATAACCTATACAATGATACAAGTTTATCTATGTAAGAAACCTGCACTTGCGCCCCTGAACATAAAATGAAAGTATTTTAAGCCTTTTTTTTTTTTTTTTTTTGAGATGGAGTCTCGCTGTGTCACCCAGGCTGCAGTGCAGTGGCGTGATCTCGGCTCACTGCAAGCTCCGCCTCCCAGGTTTATGCCATTCTCCTGCCTCAGCCTCCAAGTAGCTGGGACTACAGGCGCCCGCCACCACGCCCGGCTAGTTTTTTGTATTTTTAGTAGAGACGGGGTTTCACCATGTTAGCCAGGATGGTCTCGATCTCCTGATCTCGTGATCCACCCGCCTCGGCCTCCCAAAGTGCTGGGATTACAGGCTTGAGCCACCGTGCCCGGCCAAGCCTATTTTTTTTAAAGTAAAGGCATGCCAAAATGAAGTTATAAAATTGTGGTATACATTTAGCAAAATTATGCTTTAAACATTTACAACACATTTATTTATTCACAAGACAAAGGATTTATTTAAAAAGTCATCATGCTGGGAGTCTAGTAATTGGACATAAATTTGAATGAACAGTGCCTTCGTTTTTCAGTCATGTCGTTGTATTTCTAACTGTGTATAATTAATTTGGAGATTATAGTCTAAATGAGAATCTTCCTGAGTGTGAAGCCCGTATTAGTTTCCCATTCCTACTATAACAAATTACCACAAACTTAGTAGCCTAAAACAACTTGAGTATATTATCTTATAGTTCTGCATATCAAAAGTCTGAAAGCAGGATGGTAGGGCAATATTTTTTCTGGAAGCTTTAAGAGAAAAGCCTGTTTCTTTGCTTTTTCCAGCTTTTAGATGTTGCCTGCATTTCCATTCCTTCCTGCACTCTGACCACTGCTTCCATCCTCATACCTCCTTCTCTAACTCTGACCTTTCTCTTACAAGGACCCTTGTGATTACATAGGACCCACCTAGGTAATTCAGGCGACTCTCCCCCATCTCAAAATCTTTAACTTAACCGCATCTGAAAGCCTCTTTAACATTGTAAGGTAACATACTTATAGGTTTTAGGGATAAGAACGTGAGCATCTTTGCAGAGCTATCATTCTGCCTACCACGGAAGCCCAAAATAAAAACCACCCCAAGAACATTTCTGTTCTGCACTTTCTGCATTGTAATTCAGGTTGGTTTTTTTTCCCCCCTAAACTTTTCAGCTGATATCTTAGAATGATTATTACCAGTGAGTCACAAAGGATTTCAGCCCAGAGGATTTCACTTTCCAGCGTAAGTATTTTCATATGCTTGATGCAGAGATGATGTTCTTATAATGTGGCTGTTATAACTTAGTATTAAATAACAAGGAAGCTACTTCTGTTACCCAAAGTTTGCATAACATGGAACTAATTATTTACATTTATATGAAAAATACACAGAAAATATACGTTGCTTCATATTGTATATATGAATGAATACTATAGTCTGACTTTTTTTTTCACCACAAGTTGGTCTTCTAGACATTGTTAACATACAGTATGTAAAATCTAAGGATCTACGAATTCATGTAAGATCTAAATTGATATACTTGCCCTGTAAAGAAAACTAAATCAGTAAGATAAGATTCTGGTTAAAAAAGCAACATCTGTCTCGTGGTAAGTATTTGATAAATAGATTTGTGATGATGATGATGATGATGATGATGATATGTGCAAACTTAGATTCTCACAGAAAGCATTCAAACAATGCAGGTGGCATTTTATTACTTTTATCATCTTTCATAGTCCTGCGTCACAAATATATCACTCTCGTCTCAAAATGCTTGGGGGGAAGTTAGCAATGTTTTGCAAAATTTTGTTAAAAAATCACACAATTATTCTACACAAAACAATTCTTCTTATGCTGCTGCCCCTTTTTTGTTTTTGAATACACAATCTTTTATGGCATGAATAAGAGGAATAAATAATTACATCAAATCTCATATTACAAAGCCTCATTAAAAATCAATTACCACCTTCTGTTTCTTTAATTTCTCCTTATACCATTTAGTCACTTTTATAACTGACTCTCATTTTTCTAATGAGAGACAATTTTTCACTCCCACCTACATAAGGTTAATATAATCAAAAGAAACCAATTCTATTTTCTACCTAATAAAATGCTAAATATATACATATACACACACACATATATATACACATATATATAGATATATATATATCTATATATTTTTTTTTTTGAGATGGAGTCTCTCTCTGTCACCCAGGCTGGAGTGGAGTGGCATGATCTCAGCTCACTGCAACCTCCGCCTCCTGGGTTCAAGCGATTATCCTGCCTCAGCCTCCTAAGTAGCTGAGACTACAGGAGCGTGCCACCACGTCCAGCTAATTTTTTGTATTTTTAGTACAAACGGGGTTTCACCATGTTAGCCAGGATTGACTCGATCTCCTCACCTCGTGATCCGCCTGCCTGGGCCTCCCAAACTGCTGGGATTACAGGTGTGAGCCACCATGCCAGGCCAAAATGCTATATTTTTATGTAAATCAATATGATTCATCATATTATTTGCTTTCAAAAATGTTTAAGTTTTTGAATAAAATTTTGAGAAAAGTGATTCATTCACATGTCCATCTCTGCTCAGCTAGTTGAATAAAGATTCTTTAGCTTGGGGACATTTTTAACTTTTCAGCATGCCAGTTTCCTCAGCAATGATGGACACACCTATCAGTAGGATCTTCAGATTTGCTGAACTTCTGTTAGTCTCCCTAATCAAGAAATAAGCCATATTTCACAAAGAAATAGTAATGTATACATTTATGAAGGTAAAATAAAGTCAGTTATTATGAACTCAAATTACTGTCCAAAGTTTCATATGCAAAAACGGGTGTGAATCTGATTTTAAATTCATAAGACCTGCAGTGTGCTTGCATAATTGAATTTTATAATTTATGGAATAATGAGCAGGTATTGGTCTTTGACATTCTAAGATAAATTTAAATTATCAACTAAAATAATCGTGAGCCAAGATTTGGTATGTATGCTAGAAGATATCTCTCTGCTTACATGTCACATGTATTAAATTTGCACTTTTGTGCTATGGAGAAAATCATTTTAAAATATGGTAGTAAGTAATAGAAATGGTTTAATTCTTTCTGAACTCTTACTTCTACCAAAGTAACAACAAAGTTTGACAGTTTAGAAAATGAGACTGTTGAGAAAACAAACTCAGAATATAAGAAGTTCCTGGGGTGCCAGGGATGATAAGGTTGTGTAGTCATCAAAGTTTTATGATTATTGATGTAAATTTCTACAAGTATTATTACACTATCTTCCTGCGGCCAAAACCTCCTAGTCCATTTTCTATCAGGCATCTCTCAAGTAGATGCTCATAGGCCACCCAATATTTTGTATGTAATACTCCTGGAGCAAGTGCATGTGCCTCTTGCTGCAGAGTGGGATGGAGATATTTATAGCAAAATTTTAATTTATTGTTGCTTTTCCTATTCTTCTGTAGTTATCTGGGCCTGAAAATTATCACCCCTTACCATAATTGGAAACACACACACACAACACTCAAATTCTGTAGTTTCAGAGGAAAATAAAATGAAATTTCATGAGTTGGCATATGCCTGTTTTGGCCTATCCCCTTCTTTGCTTCCCTCCAATAGCAGGGGTAATTATAAGTTCACTATATTTTATCACTTGACTTTATCTGTCAAAATGTTGTTTTAAAACGCATATGCCTGCTGTTTTTAAGTCTTTCTGCATCCCAGCTGAGGCCTTTGTGCAGCAAATGTTACAGTTGTGCCTTTTTTTCCTTGCTATCTGGGACAGAAGGAGAGTATAGGTAACCGTTGGTGAGCTAACTAAGAACTTGAATAACTCCCACAGGAAGAGCTGGTAGGGAGTTTGTATTTTTGGCCATGAATCCAGGGCTTTCATTTTAAGTTCCAGGGTGCATCATGCAGTTGAGCACTGATTGAATGGGGGCACTGGAGGCTCTAGGGAGCAAGCTGTGACATTTTTCTGAGCCTGAAGGCTGCTCACAGTCATTACTGCACAGGCCTTGCTGACGGCTACTTCAGGGAAACGCAGGGAGAAGGAGGTTGTGCTTCCAAGTGTGGGTGGTCGAATAAACTCTTTTAGCAGCAGCAGTTGGTCTATTTAGCCTGAAAAAGAGACCACCAGCAGCCCCCAAAGTGCTAAAAAATTACAATCAATTTTAAAAATATATATTATATTACATAAAAGACTATAAGAGTGAGTGCTGGGCATTGCTTTACAGTAGTCCTAGCTGCTAAATGAGGCAGTCACATGCAGCCAAGCGGGATTTACCCTGTAACCCAGAGAATTTCCAGCTCTCCCACCATTCTATCCTTCTCTCAGGAGGAAGAGAGAAAAAAGTCTAAACAAAACAAAAAATAGCAGCAGAAAGCAAAAAACACAAGCTAGTTTAGAGAAAAGGTATTGAAGGAAACTACTGAAATTTAGTAGTCTTGAGATTTACACTTTGGTTATGAGTGGTTTAAGATTAGTTTTTATGTAAAGGGATTTTTAAGGCTCCTATGCTGGCCTTATATTTAGGTAGTGATTAGGGACCAGCTTATGTCTTCAAATTCATTTAGGATATTAATTGTCAGTGTTTTTCTTTAATATTGGTGTTAACAAGGATTATCTCAAAGTTTTAAAAGACATAAACGAGGCCTGGCACGATGGCTCATGCCTATAATCCCAGCACTTTGGGAGGCCAAGTCGGGCGAATCATGAGGTCAGGAGTTTGAGATCAGCCTGACCAACATGGTGAAACCCTGACTCTACTGAAAATACAAAAATTAGCTGAGTGTGGGGGTGCATGCCTGTAATGCCAGCTACTCAGGAGGCTGAGGCAGAAGAATCGCTTGAACCTGTGAGGTGGAAGTTGCAGTGAGCCAAGAATGTGCTACTGGACTCCAGCCTGGACAATACAGTGAGACTCCATCTCAAAAAACAAAACAAAACCAAAAAAGATATAAATGATGTCACTTAATTGTTTAAGAAATTCTTGGCTGCTAGATTTTTTCCAAATGCTAATTTAAAATCATAGGTAAAACATAAAATACATTAATACCTAAACCATCATATTAAAATAAAGATTTTTTAAAAATCTGTACAATCAGAAATGCAAATATCAAGGTTATTGCAAGCAACCTATACATAGACGGATTGACTAATGATATCTTAATTTCAAATGTACAAAATACAACTCCTTCCATACTTTGAGGTTCTCATCAAACTCCAAACTTAAAGTGCAGTGTGTGAAAGAAATAACCTTTCTAAGACCGTCATTATGAAAAACTCTCACATTTTGAAGAATTCAGAGATACACCTTGTCTCAGAATTCTTCCAGCAATAGGAAACAGGTAGTCTCATACATTTAAAGAACTTTACTTATTGAAACATGTATAGTTAAATTAAACTGAATTATGTGCTAGCCCCTCCAAGAATCATGTTGCTTTAAGAACCCATACCTGATGAACAAAGGTATTAATGAAATGGGAGAGTTCCCTGTCCCCCCTCACAGGATGTACAATAGTGGTGTGGCTCGTCTGTTCAGCAGCTATGCACTCAAACCACTTATGGGAGGGAGAGCACATAGATGAGCAGGTGCAGGAGCCAAGGTGAGCACTTTGGGGCTCCAGCTCCACAGTAGTGTCTAGGGGTGGGTGCCTGTGAGTCCCAAAGCCCCAGTGGGCTTGTTACAGTGCTCTTTTAGCTCTGCTGTCTACAGACACCTTAAGTGCCCTCTTGGTCCCCGAGTTCTTGTCCAGTGTCCAGGAAGAGTCAGATCACATGGACAAACCAAAGGATGGCAAATGCGGGAGTTTTATTGCTGGGTGGCAGTGGCTCCCAACAAGATGGATGGGAAGCTGGAAAGGGGATGAAGTGGGAAGATGATCTTCCCCTGGAGTTCAGATGTCCCATGGCTGAACTCCTCTAACGTTCAGATGCTCCTTCTCTTCTCTCCTTTGTCAAGCTGCCCTGCCACTCTGCTGCTCTTCTGTTCCTCCTGCTCTTCTGCTTGTGGAACCTGAGGTTTGGGGTTCATATGGGTACAGGATAGGTGGGTGTGCTGGGCCAAAAGGCAACATTTGCATGTGAAAACAGAAATGCCTGTTCCCATTTAGGGCCACAGGTTTCCAGGCTTAATGGAGGGGTCTTTGCCAGGGACTCACCTTCTTTTACCCAGTATCCCTGCCTCCTATCCATATCATTAATAGTTAGAACCTCATAAAAAGAGAATGCCATGTTTGGAAAATGGCAACCACAAGATTTCCCTAATCTGGGCATTTTCTCCATTCAAGCCTTGTCTCTCTCTGATGACTTACTCTACATTTAACATATTCCCCATTTCTATTAAATCTCTCAATTGTTTGTAAACAAACCACTGTGATTTTAGCACTTCAATGTCCTGCTTTTCAGGTTTCTGATCTATAGCTTTTTCTCCCACAAATGACTTCCCCATTCTTTTTAACAACAGGTACTGGGACTCAGCTCTTAATGAGGTAAGGGCTCTCCAGTTGGTCTTCAGGCTTTCCTTCATTTTCTCACATGGGCCTCCTCAAGATAGGGTGACCTGACAGTTGGAAAACTTCCTGTATTCCTGATTCTAATGCTACGAGTCAAGGGTCTAATTCTTTATAATTTTATTCCATTTGGAGTCCTGCAATATTTATATGATTCACCTTCCATTTGAGAATCTGTAGTATGTTTAAAGTTAGCTTTCTTCTTCTGGTTCTCTTCACCAGAAGAACCAACATTAATTCCTTCAGCACTTCCTTGAATTTCTCTTAAAATGTGAGTTCTGGAGTGAAAAACTTAACTCTGATTATACTCTAACAATTTAATTACTCTTTCCTTTTACTTGAACACTTTTGTGCCATCTCAGATTTTACTCACTGTTATAGTAGAAGTTAAATTATGTCAAAGAGTTGAAATTTAACCAAAATTATTAAGTTATTTTCATAGAAACTTGTATTAAGGGGATGTGTCCTTCATCCTGTAGCTATACAGCTACCTTGAATGGGCTTTTTAAAAAAGAAGTATTTAGTGAATTTACTCAAATCGAGAATGTTTAAATGATATAGATGTGAGATATATTAGAAATCCATATACAATAAAAAGTGAAATAAATTAGCCAACTCCATGTACATTTCCAGTTAAATATTTATACTGATACATATTAACCTTTTTCTTTAGATAGGGTTAGACAGTAGTAATACATATATGTACATGACATGATGATTCTGGCACAAAGGTCAGATATTTTCAAGTTTTAAAAATGGTATGGAATATGTTTCAACAACACTCCACATAAATATAAACCCCTGATTTAATTTAATGATTTTCATCATGCCAGAAGCACAGTTGGTTTTAATTTTTTAAAACAGATACTGGTATCATAGGCATTTCTCATACACAGTATCTTAGTATGGACAAAAATATTTAAGATTGATTTTTGCCATGATGTTTTAAACTTTCATTATTTTAAATACAAAATGACAGCCACACATATTTGTTTTTTCATTAAAACACAGTCTTCAAAAAGTTACTAATGATTGCTCTTTAGGGTTCCTAGCCATACGCCCTCTCTTAGTTTTTCACATAATATAAATTATATTTTTATGCAGGATTGTATTAAGATCCAGTAGTTCTTTAACAATGTTAGCAAATAACTATATAAACCCCAAATGGAGCAAGGTCAACATTTTCCATAGTGTACTTTCATCTCACTAAAGTTAAAGCTGTTTCTTTTGGGTATTTTTTCACTTCTATGTGAAGTAGATTGTTACGGTTTCATTCATGGTTTTATTATGTGACTTTTTAAAATAAAAAAAAAAATCGTTTTAATTTTTTCCACAGTTCACATCTCTCAGAAGAAATCTTTCTTTTTCTTGTAAATTATATAGTCCGGGGATGTTTTGAATAAACAAATGTTCTTTAGTAGATTAAATCTCTCACTGGTAATAAATAAGCATCTGCTTCCTTAGCTATATTACCAGTATATCCTGGAACCAAAGTAAGATGGTTTTCCTGCTCCCACAATCCATTTAACTGTTGTTTTAAAACCTGAATATTTCCATTATTTATAATTTCTCTTTTGGACAATAGTTCTGACCACCACCTTTTAATGACTGCTTGAAGCCAGTTTAAACCAAATGTTAGGTATTTTTCAAATTTGCTTTTACATAGTGAATTTACTAGAGGCAACGAGACTACCCAACCTTCAAGTAAGATATATTGTTTTTCTCCCTATAAACTACCGGTGAGCACAGGAAGGCAATCTACCACAATGCCAAGATCTTCTATTCTCACCAAACAAGATGCAAATTCACATATACTTCTTTCTCCAGAAAGTTAAAGCTACATTCAATTTCAAATTCCTGCTGAGCAAAACTTGGGCCATTTGTTTCATGATCCTGAGAAACTTGAGAAAAATACTGACTGTATTGTGATGATGGGCTTTATGTCTGTGAAAAATCGGAATCACTGGGGTTAAGCAAATATATTTGACTACTCTGGTATAATTTTTCAGGCAGGTGGTTTGCACAAACCAGTTCATTTTCTCTATTTGCCATGTCACAGCTCCACTTCTAGGGGACTGTGTTTTTTTGTTTGTTTTGTTTGTTTTTCCTGTAACAGAGGTTTAGAAAGGGATAATGAACTAACTTTCTATGAAAGATTACCTTACATAGTTTTTGGGTTTTGTTTTTTTTTTTGTTTTTTTTTGTTTTTTTTTTTTTTTTTTTTTTTTTGAGATAGAGTCTCGCTCTGTCGCCCAGACTGGAGTACAATGGTGCGATCTTGGCTCACTGCAAGCTCTGCCTCCTGGGTTCATGCCATTCTCCTGCCTCAGCCTCCCTGGCTGACTACAGGTGCCAACCACCACGCCCGGCTATTTTTTTGTATTTTTAGTAGAGACGGGGTTTCACCATGTTAGCCTGGATGGTCTCAATCTTCTACCTCGTGAACCACTCACCTTGGTCTCCCAAAGTGCTGGGATTACAGGCGTGAGCCACTGTGCCTGGCTAGATTACCTTACATAGTTTTATCTGGACTTTTCACAGCTTGTCCAACTCTTCTATTTATATAAACTGCCAACTGTTGCGATTTCTTAACTTCCTTCTTGTTCTTATTAATGAAATTAGAAATGCTTTTCCTAGGTCCATCAACGAAATGATCCTGAATATTATTTCAAAAGTTCTGCTTTTTAACATTGTGGGTTTCAGATGCCATCATCTCTTAAATACTGGTGTTTCTTGGTACCATGATTTCTTAGCCCAGCCCTGGCACTGACCAACCAGGCCAGGCAGCCTACAGTCCCCCTTGGCTGCAGGCCAGGCCTTCCTCGGGGCCATTTCTACCTTAAGTGTTTCTTAAATCACATCTCTAAAAATTCAGTCTTATTCACTGCAATTCTAGATTGAAAAATTGAGATTTAAAAATCTTTTAGATCTAGAATCCCTTATTCAATATATTGAGTATATCTCCAACAGCATCCAAAATTTGGAAAATGTGATATATATACCCTACAAAATTTCTATCAAGATTCATAAATATTTGTTAAGCATCTATTGTGTTTATTTGAATACAATTAAATAAGACCTATTTTCTGCCTTGAAAGACTTTATAAAACTATAAATTCCATGACAGAAGGAAAACAGCTGGCCAATTTCCCACTGGGACACTCAGCATCAGCACTGTGCCTGGCACAGTTCAAGTCCATGATGCCTTGGGAATTAATGAGTGGATGTTGGAGAGGAGGCAGGAATATGAACAACTAATATGATGTGTTGTAACAAATGCCAATCCAATTTCTAACAAAGTTGGGTAAGGGTACGATTACCAAATCTATACCTTGCCGCTAGAACTTTTCCACTACATTTACTTTACTCTAATCAGACACTTCCATCAAGTTACATTTAATCCAGCTATCCTACGAAGGGTATCAAGCACCCTGGTGAATTCAAGATCCACTGCGTCCAAAATACTATGCTCAAAACAGGCTCTTGATATCCAAGTATATACTACCTATTAAAAATAAAAACTTGATATATTAAACATCACCTGAAGGCCTCCTCTTATAGCTTAGCCAGTGAAGATTTTGTAGGACTGTTACAAGAAAAACTTAAGCTGAATTAAATTTAAAGGAGTTTAATTGAACAATGAACAATTCGCGAAGCAGGCAGTCCCCAGAATCACAGCAGATTCAGAGAGACTCCAGGGGTGCCTCACGCTCAGAATAAATTTATAGACAAAAAAAGTAAAGTGACATACAGAAATTGGAAGTGAGGTACAAAAACAGTAAGATTGGTTACAGGTTGACGTTTGCGTTATTTGAACATGGTTTGAACACTCAGCAGTGCAGGAATGGTTGAAGTATGACTGCTGGGATTGACCAAGACTCAGGTGTTGTTACAGGCACAAACCAAACTCCTAAGTTTGGTTTCTAGTCTTGTCTACTGATTAAGTTAGGTTGTAGTTCATCCACAAGGACTCAAATACAGAATTGTGGAGCCCTTCTTAAGCTATATTTAGTTCACTTTAACAATTGCCCCCTTTTGGTCATTTTCTCAATTTTGAGAGATTGACCAAACCTTTAGTCATTGATGTCACTATCACCATTGCAAGCATACTTATTTGGTCTTGAAAACTACTGAGAAACAGTAGAACAGTGAATTTTTCAAAGGCAAGAACAAGGACTTGAGGGTATCCCTTATACTGGAACATCTTCTTTACAGGAGCAAAACAAAACCTCGTCTGTTCTAGGATCTATGTGTTTCCTTAATGTCTTAGTTTGATTATGTCACATTTAGCATGAGTGACTCCATTTGGGTTTGATTTGGTCTGTTGGGGCCTAGCGCATGAGCTTAGTCCAAAACAATGGCCTCCCATAATTTTGTTTAAGAAAGTTCCCCATTTCAGCCAGGTTTTCACTTAGGTGACAGTGTGACTGAAACTTAGGGCCTTAGCACCACTCTCAGTTACCGTCATTTTAGGTTTCCAGTCTCAGCATGTCATTCATAGGTTACAGCGTACTCATTGTTGCACATTTCTTTCAGCTCTGCATGGTATCTGAAGAGATACCATTTGACATTCTAGAGATGGCTGCATGCAAATATTTAAAATCTTTGAGAGAATACAGGACATCAGGGAGACTATTATGACTATTGGGAGGATAATACCAAAAGTTTGGAGTATGTTCCTTACTCAGAGTCCCCATAAACCAAACCACCTAATACTGAATAGATCAAAGAATGAGCTAAAGAGTCTACTTGCTTAACTAAGTGGTCTTTTCATTAATTCCCTGCAACTGAATCTCTACAATACCTGATGTCTTCTCCATAGGCCATAAGTGCCAGCAGCTGCACAGATACTTCTCTGTTTAGCCAATTCTATTATTTAGTATAACTTTCCCAAGAGAATTTAAAGTCTATCGTGTAAGTATAGTCTTCACAGCAGAGTCTATTATGAGGCATACATTTCTATTTGTTGCCTCTTTTATTCCAAACCATGGAAAAAGGACCTAACAAATGATGCCCTTCTAGAAGAGTAAAGGCCCCCTGGCAATGTTCTCTTTAACTGATGATGTGGGTTAAGAGGAGGGAACCAGTGTTCTGTTTCTGAGTGATTGTGAGGCAACATATATACCATTAAAGTTTCTCACATACACTGGGCCTTCACCTCTATCAAAGTATAAGGTTATCCATGTATAAGGTCAGCTGCAAAATCCTTCACAAATGAAAGTATACTCCATAAGTGCACATAACAGACCCCCTTTTCACTTCTATTGTTCATAAAGGCACAAGCAAGGAAAAAATATTCAAAGATAAGAGTCTCATGATAGTAGAAGTCTTGATCTGTGATCTTGTGAAAAGCTGTTCGCATAAAGGATGCCATTTTCTTCTGGAGAAAAATTTCCCTGGTTAGCTTTACCTTAAGTAAAGCTTAACAATGGGTATACCTTTCCAAGAGTTTGGAGGGACCCTGTTCTCAGTTGTGAGATTATAAACCCAAGTTCAAAGTCCCAAAGTTTTTGCCGTAGTATGGATAGCAAGGAAAGTCTTTTTCTGATGTTCTCAGAAGATCCAGTCTTCAGGTTCTAAATTGCGAAGGGGTTGACTATCCCCAGTCAGTGAACCATGAAAAGCTTTATTTACTCGATGAAAATACACTGCAACACAATAATTTAGTGCCACAACATCAGCTCTCTTGCATGGGAAAGCTTTTGTATAACCAAAAAAAAAAAAATGTATTGAAAATGACAGTTGAATGAAATCCCTCTATAAATGTTTAAATGGCCCATCAGGTAGCCAGATGTCCCTGAAGTTTTATTGTCTTCCCAGGAATATGGGTTTGACAAACTAAACACTGATCATAAACTATTTTAGCAATTTAGAAGTCACCACACCAATATATATTTAATTTGGATAATTTTATCTTTTCCATGATGAGTCATGGAAGGCAGAACCTTTAATAACAAAAGCTTTAAGGACTCAGGAAGGACAAGGCAGCCGTCCTGGTTCTCCATGAATCCATACTTAACACTGGACTTATGTCCTCTTGAATACCAGTTGTTTCTCCAATTTAGGTACATAGCACTGATAACTGATGGGTTATTATAGGTAATTTGAGTTAGACCATGGAATTTATTCAAATTGTATGTCTGAACAACTTCAGTATCAGCTAATTTAGGATGACAATCTGGCAAAGTATTTTCTTGGTATTTAATAAATTTTTGTTCTTTTTGGATTAGCAGTTTTTATTATTATTATTATTATATTTTAAGTTCTAGGGTACATGTGCATAACGTGCAGGTTTGTTACATATGTATACTTGTGCCATGTTGGTGTGCTGCACCCATCAACTCATCAGCACCCATCAACTCGTCATTTACATCAGTTATAACTCCCAATGCAATTCCTCCCTCCTCCCCCTCCCCATGATAGGCCCCGGTGTATGATGTTCCCCTTCACATGTCCAAGTGATCTCATTGTTCAGTTCCCACCTACGAGTGAGAACATGCACTGTTTGGTTTTCTGTTCTTGCGATAGTTTGCTGAGAATGATGGTTTCCAGCTGCATCCATGTCCCTACAAAGGACACAAACTCATCCTTTTCTATGGCTGCATAGTATTCCATGGTGTATATGTGCCACATTTTCTTAATACAGTCTGTCACTGATGGACATTTGGATTGATTCCAAGTCTTTGCTATTGTGAGTAGTGCCGCAATAAACATACGTGTGCATGTGTTTTTATAGCAGCATGGTTTATAATCCTCTGGGTATATACCCAGTAATGGGATGGCTGGGTCATATGGTACTTCTAGTTCTAGATCCTTGAGGAATTGCCACACTGTTTTTCCACAATGGTTGAACTAGTTTACAGTCCCACCAGCAGTGTAAAAGTGTTCCTATTTCTCCACATCCTCTCCAGCACCTGTTGTTTCCTGACTTTTTAATGATTACCATTCTAACAGGTGTGAGGTGGTATCTCATTGTGGTTTTGATTTGCATTTCTCTGATGGCCAGGGATGATGAGCATTTTTTCATGTGTCTGTTGGCTGTCTGAATGTCTTCTTTTGAGAAATGTCTGTTCATATCCTTTGCCCACTTTTTGATGGGGTTATTTGTTTTTTTCTTCTAAATTTGGTTGAGTTCTTTGTAGGTTCTGGATATTAGCCCTTTGACTGATGAGTAGATTGCAAAAATTTTCTCCCATTCTATAGGTTGCCTGTTCACTCTGATGGTAGTTTCTTTTGCTGTGCAGAAGCTCTTTAGTTTAATGAGATCCCATTCGTCAACTTTGGCTTTTGTTGCCATTGCTTTTGGTGTTTTAGACATGAAGTCCTTGCCCATGCCTATGTCCTGAATGGTATTACCTCGGGTTTTTATAGTATTAGGTCTAACATTTAAGTCTCTAATCCATCTTGAATTAATTTTCATATAAGGAGTAAGGAAAGGATCCAGTTTCAGCATTCTACTTATGGCTAGCCAATTTTCTCAGCACCATTTATTAAACAGGGAATCCTTTCCCCATTTCTTGTTTCTCTCAGGTTTGTCAAAGATCAGATGGCTCTAGATGTGTGGTATTATTTCTGAGGACTCTGTTCTGTTCCATTGGTCTATATCTCTGTTTTGGTACCAGTACCATGCTGTTTTGGTTACTGTAGCCTTGTAGTATAGTTTGAAGTCAGGTAGCGTGATGCCTCTAGCTTTGTTCTTTTGACTTAGGATTGTCTTGGCAATGTGGGCTCTTTTTTGGTTCCATATGAACTTTAAAGCAGTTTTTTCCAATTCTGTGAAGAAACTCATTGGTAGCTTGATGGGGATGGCATTGAATCTATAAATTACCTTGGGCAATATGGCCATTTTCATGATATTGATTCTTCCTATCCATGAGCATGGTATGTTCTTCCATTTGTTTGTGTCCTCTTTGATTTCACTGAGCAGTGGTTTGTAGTTCTCCTTGAAGAGGTCCTTTACATCCCTTGTCAGTTGGATTCCTAGGTATTTTATTCTCTTTGAAGCAATTGTGAATGGAAGTTCATTCATGATATGGCTCTCTGTTTGTCTGTTAATGGTGTATAAGAATGCTTGTGATTTTTGCACATTAATTTTGTATCCTGAGACTTTGCTGAAGTTGCTTATCAGCTAAAGGAGATTTTGGGCTGAGACAATGGGGTTTTCTAAATATACAATCATGTCATCTGCGAAGAGGGAGAATTTGACTTCTTCTTTTCCTAACTGAATACCCTTGATTTCTTTCCCTTGCCTGATTGCCCTAGCCAGAACTTCCAACACTATGTTGAATAGGAGTGGTGAGAGAGGGCATCTCTGTCTTGTGCCAGTTTTCAAAGGGAATTTTTCCAGTTTTTGCCCATTCAGTATGATATTGGCTGTGGGTCTGTCATAAATATCTCTTATTATTTTGAGATATGTTCCATCAATACTGAATTTATTGAGAGTTTTTAGCATGAAGGGCTGTTGAATTTTGTCAAAGGCCTTTTCTACATCTACTGAGATAATCATGTGGTTTTTGTCTTTGGTTCTGTTTATATGCTGGATTACGTTTATTGATTTGCGTATGTTGAACCAGACTTGCATTCCAGGGATGAAGCCCACTTGATCATGCTGGATAAGCTTTTTGATGTGCTTCTGGATTTGGTTTGCCAGTATTTTATTGAGGATTTTTGCATCAATGTTCATCAGGAATATTGGTCTAAAATTTTCTTTTTTTGTTGTGTCTCTGCCAGGTTTTGGTATCAGGATGATGTTGGCCTCATAAAATAAGTTAGGGAGGATTTCCTCTTTTTCTATTGATTGGAACAGTTTCAGAAGGAATGGTACCAGCTCCTCCTTGTACCTCTGGTAGAATTCAGCTGTGAATCCGTCTGGTCCTGGACTTTTTCTGGTTGGTAGGCTATTAATAATTGCCTCAATTTCAGAGCCTGCTATTGGTCTATTCAGGGATTCAACTTCTTCCTGGTTTAGTCTTGGGAGAGTGTAAGTGTCCAGGAAATTATCCATTTCTTCTAGATTTTCTAGTTTATTTGCGTAGAGGTGTTTATAGTATTCTCTGATGGTAGTTTGTATTTCTCTGGGGTCGGTGATGATATCCCCTTTATCATTTTTTATTGCATCTATTTGATTCTTCTCTCTTTTCTTCTGTATTAGCCTTGCTAGTGGTCTGTCAATTTTGTTGATCTTTTCAAAAAACCAACTCCTGGATTCATTGATTTTTTGGAGGGTTTTTTGTGTCTCTATCTCCTTCAGTTGTGCTCTGATCTTAGGTATTTCTTGCCTTCTGCTAGCTTTTCAATGTGTTTGCTCTTGCTTCTCTAGTTCTTTTAATGGTGATGTTAGAGAGTCAATTTTAGATCTTTCCAGCTTTCTCTTGTGGGCATTTAGTGCTATAAATTTCCCTCTACACACTGCTTTCAATGTGTCCCAGAGATCCTGGTATGTTGTATCTTTGTTCTCATTGGTTTCAAAGAACATCTTTATTTCTGCCTTCATTTTGTCATGTACCCAGTAGTCATTCAGGAGCAGGTTATTCAGTTTCCATGTAGTTGAGCGGTTTTGATTGAGTTTCTTAGTCCTGAGTTCTAGTTTGATTGTACTGTGGTCTGAGAGACAGTTTGTTATAATTTCTGTTCTTCTACATTTGCTGAGGAGTGCTTTACTTCCAATTATGTGGTCAATTTTGGAATAAGTGCGATGTGGTTCTGAGAAGAGTGTATATTCTGTTGATTTGGGGTGGAAAGTTCTGTAGATGTCTATTAGATCTGCTTGCTGCAGAGATGAGTTCAATTCCTGGATATCCTTGTTAACTTTCTGTCTCGTTGATCTGTCTAATGTTGACAGTGGGTTGTTGAAGTCTCCCATTATTATTGTATGGGAGTCTAAGTAACTCTCTAAGAACTTGCTTTATGAATCTGGGTGCTCCTGTATTGGGTGCATATATATTTAGGATAGTTAGCTCTTCCTGTTGAATTGTTCCCTTTACCATTATGTAATGGCCTTCTTTGTCTCTTTTGATCTTTGATGGTTTAAAGTCTGTTTTATCAGAGACTAGTATTGCAAACCCTGCTTTTTTTTGTTCTCCATTTGCTTGGTAGATCCTCCTCCATCCCTTTATTTTGAGCCTATGTATGTCTCTGCATGTGTGATGGGTCTCCTGAATACAGAAGACTGATGGGTCTTGACTCTTTATCCAGTTTGCCAGTCTGTGTCTTTTAATTGGAGCATTTAGTCCATTTACATTTTAGGTTAATATTGTTATGTGTGAACTTGATCCTCCCATTATGATATTAACTGGTTATTTTGCTCGTTAGTTGATGCAGTTTCTTCTTGGCCTCGATGGTCTTTACATTTTGGCATGTTTTTGCCATGGCTGGTACCGGTTGTTCTTTACCATGTTTAGTGCTTCCTTCAAGTTCTCTTGTAAGGCAGGCCTGGTGGTGACAAAATCTGTAAGCATTTGCTTATCTGTAAAGGATTTTATTTTTCCTTCACTTATGAAACTTAGTTTGGCTGGATGTGAAATTCTGGGTTGAAAATTCTCTTCTTTAAGGATGTTGAATATTGGCCCCCACTCTCTTCTGGCTTGGAGAGTTTCTGCTGAGAGATCTGCTGTTATTCTGATGGGCTTCCCTTTGTGGGTAACCCGACCTTTCTCTCTGGCTGCCCTTAAGATTTTTTCCTTCATTTCAACTTTGGTGAATCTGGCAATTATGTGTCTTGGAGTTGCTCTTCTCAAGGAGTATCTTTGTGGCGTTCTCTGTATTTCCTGGATTTGAATGTTGGCCTGCCCTACTAGGTTGGGGAAGTTCTCCTGGATGATATCCTGAAGAGTGTTTTCCAACTTGGTTCCATTTTCCCCCTCACTTTCAGGCACCCCAATCAGACGTAGATTTGGTCTTTTTACATAATCCCATACTTCTTGCAGGCTTTGTTCATTTCTTTTTCTTCTTTTTTCTTTAGATTTCTCTTCTCACTTTATTTCATTCATTTGATCCTCAATCGCTGATACTCTTTCTTCCAGTTGATCGAGTCGGTTACTGAAGCTTGTGCATTTGTCACGTATTTCTCGTGTCATGGTTTTCATCTCTGTCCGTTCATTTATGGCTTTCTCTGCATTAATTATTCTGGTTATCAATTCTTCCACTCTTTTTTCAAGATTTTTAGTTTCTTTGCGCTGGGTATGTAATTCCTCCTTTAGCTCTGAGAAGTTTGATGGACTGAAGCCTTCTTCCCTCATCTCGTCAAAGTCATTCTCTGTCCAGCTTTGATCCGTTGCTGGCGATGGGCTACGTTCCTTTGGAGGGGGAGTTGCGCTCTTATTTTTTGAATTTCCAGCTTTTCTGCCCTGTTTTTTCCCCATCTTCGTGGTTTTATCTGCCTCTGGTCTTTGATGATGGTGACGTACTGATGGGGTTTTGGTGTGGGGGTCCTTCCTGTTTGTTAGTTTTCCTTCTAACAGTCAAGACCCTCAGCTCTAGGTCTGTTGGAGATTGCTTGAGGTCCACTCCAGACCCTGTTTGCCTGGTTGTCAGCGGCAGAGGCTACAGAAGATAGAATACTGCTGAACAGTGAGTATACCTGTCTGATTCTTGCTTTGGAAACTTCCTCTCAGGGGTGTACTCCACCGTGTGAGGTGTGGGGTGTCGGTCTGCCCCTAGAGGAGGATGTCTCCCAGTTAGGCTACTCACGGGTCAGGGACCCACTTGAGCAGGCAGTCTGTCTGTTCTCAGATCTCAACCTCCATGTTGGGAGATCCACTGCTCTCTTCAAAGCTGTCAGACAGAGTCGTTTGCGTCTGCAGAGGTTTCTGCTGCTTTTTGTTGTTGTTGTTGTTGTTGTTGTTTAGCTGTGCCCTGTCCCAAGAGGTGGAGTCTACAGAAACTGGCAGGCCTCCTTGAGCTGCTGTGAGCTCCACCCAGTTCTATCTTCCCAGGGCTTTGTTTACCTACTTAAGCCTCAGCAATGGTGGGTGCCCCTCCCCCAGCCTCGCTGCTGCCTTGCCATTAGATTGAAGACTGCTGTGCTAGCAATAAGGAAGGCTCCGTGGGTGTGGGACCCTCCTGGCCAGGTGTGGGATATAATCTCCTGGTGTGCCCGTTTGCTTAAAGCGCAGTATTGTGGTGGGAGTTACCCAATTTTCCAGGTGTTGTGTGTCTTTGTTCCCCTGGCTAGGAAAAGGAATTCCCTTCTCCCTTGGGCTTCCCAGGTGAGGTGATGCTTCGCCCTGCTTTAGCTCTGGCTGGTCTGGCTGCAACAGCTGACCAGCACTGATTGTCTGGCACTCCCTAGTGAGGTGAACCCAGTACCTCAGTTGAAAATGCAGAAATCACCTGTCTTCTGTGTCGCTCGCCCTGGGAGCTGGAGACTGGAGCTGTTCCTATTTGGCCATCTTGCTCCGCCCCCGGATTAGCAGTTTTATAACCTAGTTAGTTCTTTCATTAAAGTTCTGGGAATTCTTACCCAGTTCAAATGATATGATTCTTAAAATTATCAGAAACCAGTATTCATGAGTGCCTTTTAGGGTCCTTTCCATCCTTTAAAACCTCCTAAAAACCACCATATTCTAGGATTTTGCATGCTTGTGAAGTTTTCAGAAACTGTATCAGCGTTAAGCAATTAACTGTGGAAATGACTTTAAATAGTTACAGCTAGACACAATTGAAAAGGAAATATGGTTATTTCTGTGGTCTGCAATAACTTAACATAATAACCATAGTTGTGATTGATAGCATGTACTCAGACATTAAAATTTTAGAAATCCCACACAATTTTGGAACATATTGATCATCTACACTAAAATATAACCTGAAGAAAGTGAAACATTTTTTTTTTTATTTTGACAATGCTTCCCATGTAACTTAACATGTCAAATAGTCCTGTTTACCTCTCTTTCGGATGCTTCAGGGGCCCTCCATAGCATCCCAAAGTTAGAGGTCAGGAAAGACAATTCTGAAGCTGAAATTTGATTTGGGGAAGCCTATCAAATATGTTAAAAGTTTAAAACACTTGATATTATGAAATAGAATTCCAGGTCACTATAAGTCAAATGATGACTCAAAAATCTTAAAAAGGCAAAAATATTTACTCATGGATAAAGGGAAGACTTAGCTTTCCAAACAATCTGTCTCTTGTCTTTCCCTTCTCTTTTTGGTAGTCTATTATCTTGTAATATTACATGAAAATCTTGTTCAAAAGAGAACATCAAATTTCACCTTAATTTTAGTCTACTATTAATGTCAACTGCAATTTTTAATAAAACCTAGTAAGATAAATTGATTCAATCTTAATCAGTTTGACCATAAAGTGAAATTCTTATAAGCCTTTTATAACCCTTAATTTTTGTGAAAGAGCAGATCCTATCCATGAGCATGGTATGTTCTTCCATTTGTTTGTGTCCTCTTTGATTTCACTGATTAGTGGTTTGTAGTTCTCCTTGAAGAGGTCCTTTACATACCTTGTAAGTCGGATTCCTAGGTATTTTATTCTCTTTGAAGCAATTGTGAATGGAAGTTCATTCATGATTTGGCTCTCTGTTTGTCTGTTACTGGTATATAAGAATGCTTGTGATTTTTGCACATTAATTTTGTATCCTGAGACTTTGCTGAAGTTGCTTATCAGCTTAAGGAGATTTTGGGCTGAGACAATGGGGTTTTCTAAATATACAATCATGTCATCTGCAAACAGGGACAATTTGACTTCTTCTTTTCCTAACTGAATACCCCTGATTTCTTTCTCTTGCCTAATTGCCCTAGCCAGAACTTCCAACACTATGTTGAATAGGAGTGGTGAGAGAGGGCATCCCTGTCTTGTGCCAGTTTTCAAAGGGAATTTTTCCAGTTTTTGCCCATTCAGTATGATATTGGCTGTGGGTTTGTCATAAATAGCTCTTATTATTTTGAGGTACGTTCCATCAATACCGAATTTATTGAGAGTTTTTAGCATGAAGGGCTGTTGAATTTTGTCAAAAGCCTTTTCTGCATCTATTGAGATAATCATGTGGTTCTTGTCTTTGGTTCTGTTTATATGCTGGATTATGTTTATTGATTTGCAAATGATGAACCAGCCTTGCATCCCAGGGATGAAGCCCCCTTGATCATGGTGGATAAGCTTTTTGATGTGTTGCTGAATCTGGTTTGCCAGTATTTTATTGAGGATTTTTGCATTGATGTTCATCAGGGATATTGGTCTGAAATTCTCTTTTTTTGTTGTGTCTCTGCCAGGCTTTGGCATCAGGATGATGTTGGCCTCATAAAATGAGTTAGGGAGGATTCCCTCTTTTTCTATTGATTGGAATAGTTTCAGAAGGAATGGTACCAACTCCTCCTTGTACCTCTGGTAGAATTCAGCTGTGAATCCCTCTGGTCCTGGACTTTTTTTGGTTGGTAGGCTATTAATTATTGCCTCAATTTCAGAGCCTGCTATTGGTCTGTTCAGGGATTCAACTTCTTCCTGGTTTAGTCTTGGGAGAGTGTAAGTGTCCAGGAAATTATCCATTTCTTCTAGATTTTCCAGTTTATTTGCATAGAGGTGTTTATAGTACTCTCTGATGGTAGTTTGTATTTCTGTGGGGTCGGTGGTGACATCCCCTTTATCATTTTTTATTGCGTCAATTTGATTCTTCTCTCTTTTCTTCTTTATTAGTCTTGCTAGCGGTCTGTCAATTTTGTTGATCTTTTCAAAAAACCAACTCCTGGATTCATTGATTTTTTGGAGGGTTTTTTGTGTTTCTATCTCCTTCATTTCTGCTCTGATCTTAGTTATTTCTTGCCTTCTGCTAGCTTTCGATTGTGTTTGCTCTTGCTTCTCTAGTTCTTTTAATTGCGATGTTAGAGTGTCAATTTTAGATCTTTCCTGCTTTCTCTTGTGGGCATTTAGGGCTATAAATTTCCCTCTATATCATGAAAATGGCCATACTACCCAAGGTTATTTATAGATTCAATGCCATCCCCATCAAGCTAACAATGAGTTTCTTCACAGAATTGGAAAAAACTGCTTAAAAGTTCATACGGAACCAAAAAAGAGCCTGCATCTCCAAGACAATCCTAAGCCAAAAGAACAAAGCTGGAGGCATCACGCTACCTGACTTCAAACTATACTACAAGGCTACAGTAACCAAAACAGCATGGTACTGGTACCAAAACAGAGATATAGACCAATGGAACAGAACAGAGTCCTCAGAAATAATACCACACATCTAGAGCCATCTGATCTTTGACAAACCTGAGAGAAACAAGAAATGGGGAAAGGATTCCCTATTTAATAAATGGTGCTGAGAAAATTGGCTAGCCATAAGTAGAAAGCTGAAACTGGATCCTTTCCTTACTCCTTATACGAAAATTAATTCAAGATGGATTAGAGACTTAAATGTTAGACCTAATACCATAAAAATCCTAGAGGAAAACCTAGGTATACCATTCAGGACATAGGCATGGGCAAAGACTTCATGTCTAAAACACCAAAAGCAATGGCAACAAAAGCCAAAATTGACAAATGGGATCTCATTAAACTAAAGAGCTTCTGCACAGCAAAAGAAACTACCATCAGAGTGAACAGGCAACCTATAGAATGGGAGAAAATTTTTGCAATCTACTCATCTGACAAAGGGCTAATATCCAGAACCTACAAAGAACTCAACCAAATTTAGAAGAAAAAAACAAACAACCCCATCAAAAAGTGGGCAAAGGATATCAACAGACATTTCTCAAAAGAAGACATTCAGACAGCCAACAGACACATGAAAAAATGCTCATTATCACTGGCCATCAGAGAAATGCAAATCAAAACCACAATGAGATATCATCTCACACCAGTTAGAATGGCGATCATTAAAAAGTCAGGAAACAACAGGTGCTGGAGAGGATGTGGAGAAACAGGAACACTTTTACACTGTTGGTGGGATTGTAAAATAGTTCAACCATTATGGAAAACAGTATGGCGATTCCTCAAGGATCTAGAACTAGATGTACCATATGACCCAGCCATCCCATTACTGGGTATATACCCAAAGGATTATAAATCATGCTGCTCTAAAGACACATGCACACGTATGTTTATTGCAGCACTATTCACAATAGCAAAGACTTGGAATCAACCCAAATGTCCATCAGTGACAGACTGGATTAAGAAAATGTGGCACATATACACCATGGAATACTATGCAGCCATAAAAAAGAATGAGTTTGTGTCCTTTGTAGGGACATGGATGCAGCTGGAAACCATCATTCTTAGCAAACTATCACAAGAACAGAAAACCAAACACCGCATGTTCTCACTCATAGGTGGGAACTGAACAATGAGATCACTTGGAGTCGGGAAGGGGAACATCACACACCGGGGCCTATCATGGGGAGGGGGGAGGGGGCAGGGATTGCATTGGGAGTTATAACTGATGTAAATGACGAGTTGATGGGTGCTGATGAGTTGATGGGTGCAGCACACCAACATGGCACAAGTATACATATGTAACAAACCTGCACATTATGCACATGTACCCTAGAACTCAAAGTATAATAATAAAAATTAAAAAAAAAAGAAAGAGCAGATCCACACTTTAAGAAAGTCTTGTTTTTCTTTTATTTTAATGTTCAATTTACAGTAAAACTGAGTAATATCACTTTAACTTTAGCCAATGTTCACAAGATTTATTTTACAATTAATTTTATAAACCTCTCACAATTTGTTCAAATGTTTAGATTTTTTCTTTGTCACTTAAAACAATCATTTAACCCTCTAAACTTAAGTAAGAAAATCCACATTTCCATGCCTTTATATAATCTTTTACTAAAAACACATTTTACCTTCCTTAAATATCTTAAAAACAGGTAAAACTGTTTTTTTCCAGTAGTCTGAGTTGCATGTTATAATAGTAACTCTCAGCAATTTTTAATTTTGGTGAAAAACCTTGGTAAGTAAGGGATTTTTAATTATGTACTCAATGTGGAGCCTAGGACACCAGATCAGGTCTGACTTTTTCCAGCATAGCTGGGGGCATGGTTTCCACATGTCCCCAGGCTTTATCTAGAATCTAATGCTCCAAAATAGGTAAACTGGACAATTTTGAAAAGTCAAAGAAGCAGTTTATGACCTTCAAGCATTTAGTAAACTTAATATCCAAGCTGCCTAATTTAGACCAAATGTCTTTGTTTTTGCCAATAATCTTTAAAACTTTGTATTTCCCAGAGATTACCAAAGTCATGTGAACTAAAAGGCATTACAGTTTTTACATTTCTTTCAAAATATTCTAAGCACTTTTTTTTCTTTAAACCAATTAATTAGACCTCTTTTATATAAACATTACACACACAACACATATATAACTACACAGACAGAAGATCCAGTAGTTGTAAGACTTTTCATTTGCCAGTTTCTAAGTTTCTCCTTAAAGCATGCAGTTTTTATGGTCTAATGAGCAGGCACAGCTAGAAGACAAAAACAGATCTCCAAAATTAAGGGTCCCACTTTTAGATTACATCTGGGAACCCCCCAAAAAAGAGATGCTATGGGAGAAGACAGTGCAGTGCTTTTGCTGGGCATTTTATTGTACGGCAACCCAAAGCCAATCAGCCCATTTTGGAATTAGCCCATCTCTAAAAGTATATTTCCTACCTCGTTACTGCACACTAAAGCTCTCTCATAATGCAAATCCATCTCCGATACTCCCTAAAGTAAAAAATGTCAAATAACACAATGCAAAACAGAACAGAGTCTTAGACTTTGAGAGGGGCCTATTCACTTTCAGTTCCTAGGGTTTCATGAGGAAAACAAAGGTTTTTCCCAAAATCGGGTCTTCTCTTTTTCCCCAAGGAATACCAGGTTAGGGCCTCTTGTGTGCATTGAGTGGCAAGACAAAATGGAGAAAAATAATTCAGTTGACTGAGAAGCAAAAACCTTTTTCCAGAAAAACAAGATCCAAGAAGTAAAAACAAAGGCCTTTTAAATATACCTATAGCTGGCAGAGCACGGTGGCTTACGCCTGTAATCCCAGTATTTTGAGAGGCCAAGGCAGGTGGATCACCTGAGGTCAGGAGTTCGAGACCAGCCTGGCCAACATGGTGAAACCCCATCTCTACTAAAAATACAAAAATTAGCTGGGCGCGGTGGTGCATGCCTGTAATCCCAGCTACTGGGGAGGCTGAGGCAGGAGAATCGCTTGAACCCAGGAGGCGGAGGTTGTAGCAAACCGAGATTGTGCCATTGCACTCCAGCCTGGGTGACAGAGCAAGACTCTGTCTCAAAATAAATAAAAAAACAAACAAACAAACCAACAAACCTAGATCTTGGATATCCATTTTTAATTAAACTGGTTTTTAACCATAGCACTTTAGAAGTCCTTTTAAATATTTTATTACCTGACTTTAGCCAGACCAGACAGACAATATTTCTGGCTTTTGAACATTACCAAGGGTAACCTCACAAATGCTCAGAGAAAGGAAAATTCAAGATGGTTCATGAAGTGGAAGAGAATCAACAAATAGTAAAAGTCATGCAGATATCAAACAAGAAAGCACTCATTCCCTAAGCAGGGAATTGAAGCCTGAATCTGGGCTACCATTGTGATGACTGAGACCAAAAGAAGGTACTGCCACATGGTTACAAGGTCAAGCTCCCAAGGACATAACAGACCAGTTTTCTGGGCCATCTTGAACAGCAGGCTTATGGGGTTCTAAGCCCATGTTCTATCCTAAGGTACGCCTGCTTATGACAGAACAATACGGAAAGACACTCAACGCACACCAGATTCACTGCAGCTTAATATTAGCCTCACAAATCTTTTTTCCTATTACTTAAAACTTTACAGAAGATATAAACAGTGATTTTTATCATTCATTCAACTGGTTTGCAGAGAGAGAGACTAGCCAGAAGTCTGACTGGTAAGAAATTCTTACCCTTTTTGCTGGCGTGCCAGGCTTCTAGGTTCTCTTTCCCTAAGCAACCCTAGTGACCTGGCTTGCCACACCATTGCCCTGGGGGCCAAGCCACAACACAAAGGAAAATCATGGAACCACAGGCAAAATCCTCTCAGTTTTGCAAGTTGCCACCCAACCAGCTACATGGGGCACCTAAATTCTAATATTTTCCATTCCAGCCAGAGCAAAATATGTGTTTTAAATAAAAACATTGGAATCTTTTTAGAACCTTCTGCATATCAATTGGCATCTCCAGATGAGACTAATTTGGGAGCCCTCATTTTTTGTTAAGTACACTTTAATGAATTGTTTTTCATTTGGGATGTTCCATGATGTCACCTTTAATAACATTTTGCCATTTCTGTAAGACTTTGCTACCTCCTGGGCCTAATGTATAAGCTGAAAGGAATGCAGTTTTCCAGAAATTAAGGATCCCATTTTTACTTAAAATATTGGTTTTACCTTCAGATTCCCTTGATTAACTTAGTCAAGGATTTTTTTTTTTTTTTCCTACTTAAGCGCACAAGAAAAATGCAACAAAGAGGTAGAACATAAAGATCCCTGTGAATTTTCAAAAGCCAAATTTTACAGCTCCTGCAATATTACCACTTACTAACAGTTTCTTTCTGACCCAGTCAGATATAAGAGACCTCTAACTGGATCCAAGCCAGTTAATTACTGGATCAAATCTAATCCTGAACTCAGTCTACTTTCTGTTGTGACTTCCAAACCCAGTTTGGAACACAAATTTTCTCAAAGAATCTTGGAGACCTCAAAACACAAATCCGGGAGCTCTGAAATCTGAGAAAAAAGTTACCACAACCCCCAGCCACTCTGAGAGATCAAAGGACACAAGTGAATCCAGCAAGTACCTTGCTTGTTCACTCAGCGTTCCTGGGGGTCGTTAGAAGCTCTACTTCAGATCCCACTTCTGCCACCATCTGTTAAAAGAAAAACTTTAGCCGAATTAAATTTAAAGCAGTTTAATTGAGCAATGAACGATTTGCAAATCAGGCAGCCCCCAGAATCACAGCAGATTCAGAGAGACTCCAGGGGTGCCTCATGGTCAGAACAAATTTATAGACAAAAAGAGTAAAGTGACATACAGAAATTGGAAGTGAAGTACAGAAACAGCTGGATTGATTACAGGTTGGCATCTGCCTTATGTGAACACAGTTTGAACACTCAGCAGTGATGAGTGGTTGAAGTACGGCTGCTGGGATTGGCCAAGACTCAGCTATTGTTATAGGCACATACTCCTAAGTTAGGATTTCAATCTTGTCTACCTATTAAGTTAGACTATAGTTCATCCACAAGAACTCAAATAGAGAAGTATGGAGACCTTCTTAGACCATATTTAGTTCACTTCAGCAGGACCAAACTAGTGAAGAGATATTTTCTTTAATCATAACTGTAACACTGAACTCAAGAATGAAGACAGAGAGACCCCAATTTCCCTAATGCAATTACTGTATGCCTGTACCAGAACATCATGTGTACTCAATGATTATATGTACCTATTATGTGCCCATAGTAATTAAAAATTTTTTTTTTAAAAACAGTGAATACAGAGCCATGTTGTGTAAGAAAGCCAAAGTAATAGACTTAGGAAGAGGTCAGAACTTGGTTTAAATATCTGACATCCCTATGAGAGCTCTTCTTGATTAAAAGTATATCAAGGCATTATAGAAAAAGTATGTTTCACTCTATGGAAACTGCGCTGGCTTCCAAATAATCATGCATTTGATTTACATATACTTGGAATTTAAGAATATTATTAGGAATTAATTGCAAGTCATTCTTCATGAGTACACCCAATTAATCTACCTCACTTTTTGGTAAAACAGGCCCATATTTACTACACATAGTTTTTGGTTAGTAAGTCCATTCTACAGGATGTTTTTTAGAGATGGTCTTTAGTGTTTTTTTATCTGTAATACACATGTTTTCATACCCAGAGTAATACTTAAGTGAAGTAATTTGTGAAAATCAGAAATGTAAATAATTATATTAAATTAGGAGAAAATAACAATGATTTGTATTTCTGAAATTATATATGGTTTTTAGTACACATCGCCTAATTTTTAAAATGAACCTTTGAAGATATATTTTGTTTTTGAAGTTACCCTGTTGTGTCAAACAACCTTATAATATAAAAAATTTATTTAGCATATAACCATGTGAAATGTTGAGATAGTCTCAGTAATAGACTTATTTCTTTATTATGGTGGCTTTTTAGTCTGTTTTTTGGTGGTTGATCTCTTTAAGATTTCAAGATTTGGAAATCTTACAAATGATCCAATTTTAAACAAGAACAGTAATGATAATACAAATAATGATCATAATAATGTTTCTGTGATTGAATCAGGATGGGATTTAAGACAGGAAATTCCCATGCATCCAAAGGTGTCAAGTTCACATTCTTTCTCTAGTTCTAAAACAGATTTAGCAATGCTCCTAGAGAGGACTGGTCAAGGAAGAACTGCTTCAATATTTACTGTCTCTGGGCTTGTTAACTATTCCTTGTGTCTTGTTGAACATAAGATTTCATAGGTAGCTCAGGTGAAAGTGACCTCTGCACAGATCAGTGCTAGAACACCTAGACAGCATTTTGGTAGTATTCTCCCAAACCACTTGATGATTCAATAACAGACATTTTATTGTGTTGACCCCTCACCACACAGAGAATAGACTTATTCAGATGTCAAGTACATGCTGACAAAGGCCAGCTTAGTGGTGAGTGGTTGTACTTTAAATCCCTTTAAACAGATTTATCCTCCATCAGATGTGAATGCTTAAGTATTTTTGAATGTGTATTATAAAAACAACTATTGTAACAATATTTTAATCTTGCAAAACTTGTTTTGTTCCAGGGTTGATCTAACTAGCCAATATTTTTCATTAAATGTAAAGTGCAATAATGTTTTGAATTATCATTTCTTATTTTCAAGATGACTGCTCAGTGATACAGGATAAAATTCATTGAGTACTAGCCAAATCAGACAGGAGCAGTTCAGCTCCTTTCAGAGCTTAGTTTCACAAAATAAACATTATTTCTTTCCATTTAGTTCTTTAAGTAATTTCCTAGAAAAAAAAGTTGTTGGAATATTTTATTTTTGTGAGTTAATGACTAAGTAAAAAGGAACAATGAATTATGAAGAAAGGTTCAAAATCAAAATTAATTAGGTACATTTAAAGGTGAGATAATTTTACATGTTTGGAATAGTTCAGGTGCATTCTTGCCAACAGGAAGAAAAATTGATAAACTAGAGAAATTCTCAAGATGTCTTACCGAAATTCACGTCTTACATAATGATTCCCCAACTATTTTACTTATTATTAAATAATGTAACTTACTCTAAAATTAGAAAGAGAGTCACTTTTCGAAGCTGATCTCAGTATTATGCCAATTAATAATGATGTCTGCATAATATGTTTTCTTTTAAGTTTTAGTGGTTTTTTTTTTTTTTTTCAGTGATTGCTTATTTTCTGTAGCTTAGTAGATTTGTTCTCATTTGATTTTCTTGGCCACCATCAAAATAAATTCGATTCCGTTATCTATTACTACAGATTTGCTTATTTTTCTATCTATTTATGCCTCCATCTGAAAATTGCATGTAAAGTAAAATTATTTGTAACATTTGCTAGTAAGATGTGTGATGAAAAAATTTGAAATGCCCCATGTCTTTCTCAAAAAAAAATAATTCTTCACTATCTGGAAAATATTTAATATTTTCAATTTCAATTCCATGTTACATAAGGGTCAAAATATCACCAATCTTTTCCTCCTACTTTGCCACATTCAAGTGCTCTTTTAATGTTTTCATCAAATTGCTAAGCACTAGAAAGTAAGAGCTATAGGATATTTCCCTATATTAGATGAAAATCTCTTGTTGAATTGTTAATGTCTTACCTGCTTACATTAAAGCTTTATGATAATATGCAAAAACAAGAGATACAGGCAGTGGCTCAGGCCTGTAATCCCAGCCCTCTGAGAGGCCGAGGTGAGAGGATTGCTTGACATCAGGAGTTCAAGGCCAGCCAGAAAGAGAAGGCTAGAAACTCTCTCTACAAAAAAAAATTTGAAAAATTGGCGAGGCATGAGGGCATACACCTGTAATGATAGATACTTGAGTTAAGGTGGGAGGGCCTCTGGAGTGCAGGAGTTAGAGGTTACAGTGAGCTATGATCAGGCCACTGCACTTCTGCCAGGGTGACAGAGCAAAATCCTGCCTCTAAAGAAAGAAGAAGAAAAAAAAGAGGGAGAGAGAGAGTAGTCTTTTCAAGGGAATAATAGTGTTCATTGAATGGTAAAGCACAGTCATTGGCCAACAGAGGTACGCTGAAGCCAGATAGCCTACTGATTATCCAGCTGGCCTGGGTTCCTGTTCCATTTCTGTCTCCCATTTAGTGTGTTACTTTGGTTAAAATATTTAAACTCTATGCCTAAATTTCCTCATTGCCCAAAAGTGGATGATGCTGATGATACTTCTCTCCAAAGACTTGTGGTGAAGATTAAATACATCAATATAAGCACTATATTTTGTACTATGTTTGGCACTTAGTAAGTGCTATACACATGTTTTCTATTATCATTTTAAAATATTATTCAAAATTAATAGGTCTTAAAATGTATTGGTTATCTCTGAAAGTCATTCAATGTAAATATTATTTAGGGCCTTTGAAAAACTGCTCTTCAAATGAAAACTTATTTAAAGCCCATCTAATTAGTCATTAAATAATAACAAGGTAGTTAGATCTAGGTATTTTCTAGGGAGAAAGAAAATTTTAGAAATATACTGGGAGGAAGTTATGTGGAGTAAGATTTACAATGATCAAGCTACTTTATGACAATAAATCAGGAGTCATAAAACTCCTGTAAATGACCAAATTACTATTTTTATTTTCAAATTACAAATAATATTTTTGGCTTTGCAGACAGAAGGTCTCTGTCCCATTGACACAGTTCTGCCCTTGTGTTGAGGAAGAAACCACTGGCAATATGTAAATGAATGAGTATGGCTAAGTTTCCATTGAACTTTATTTACAAAAACAAAAGCCTATATTTGTCCTTGGGAGCAGTAGTTTTCTAACCCCTGCAGTAGATCATTGAGTGCCATAAACAGGGGTTGAGCCTTTTCTTTTATCACTGCCCTTTATCATGTGTTTTGAATACCCATAGGAGTTCTTAGGGCTTTGAATATGAGAAATTCAAGCAAGTAATCACAAGAGACAAAGAACCCTAAGAAGGAAATCAAACAGATGCAAATATGTCTAAGAATGTGTCATATTCTTAAAAAACAAACAAACAAAAAATCAGGCATACAAATATTGTCCTCTATAACTCACTAAAGTTTAATGATGATAGTAATGGTAATTTAGGATAAATTATCTTAGAAGACTGTGAAAGAACTTGACACAACTTCACAAAACGTCAAATAAATTGATTTTATAATTATACACATAATTTAGGAAACTTTCAAACATTCTGTCATAATTATATACATACTATACAACGAGTTTGTTTTTATGTATATAAGTTCCAAGTGTGATTTGCAAAAGCATAAACTTACTCTCGTATTCCTCCTATTATTCCACGTTATTGTTTTAATTTTATCACTATTTTTTGTATATCATATATTCAATTACTTAGATGCCTATTTAACAACCATTAGAGCTACTTTTATAAAAAGTAAAAAATTGCCAATGAATATATATTGTCATATCTTTAATATATATTCATTTAGGTAATAATCTTATTTCATATAATTTGTCTGGCTCCATCTCTCTCAGCAATCTGAAATTAGCCACATGATTGAACGTAACAAATACTCCATCTAGCATCAAGGACTGTAGAAAATGTCATAAAAAGCTAGCTGTATTACACATTATAAGTAAAATGTTTTGAGAACCTATAGCATTTCTCTCCATGAATACAACTCAAGTGACTCTAATCTGGCCTATTTTTTTATCTTCCTGAATGTAGCAGAAGCATTCACCACAGTAGCGCTACCCTCACACTAATGGAAAAATGTTCACAGAACATCAGAGATAAAAGGGCCGGGAAGACATTTTCTTCTTGGAGGAAGAGAAAAATATATAAAGCCCAATTTTATTTCTTAAACTGCGTGTTATCTGTGGTATTATTACTACTATTAAGCATTTACTGAATGCCAACAACATTGATACTCAGAGCACCTCATCAGTACTGATGGAACATTTTGTCATAGAAAATAACCCCTGCTTAATGCAGGTATATATAGTGTTTTCCTTGACAAAAAAAAAAAAAAAAAAAAAAGGCCGGGCGCGGTGGCTCAAGCCTGTAATCCCAGCACTTTGGGAGGCCGAGACGGGCGGATCACGAGGTCAGGAGATCGAGACCATCCTGGCTGACACGGTGAAACCCCGTCTCTACTAAAAAAAATACAAAAAAAAACTAGCCGGGCGAGGTGGCGGGCGCCTGTAGTCCCAGCTACTCGGGAGGCTGAGGCAGGAGAATGGCGTGAACCCGGGAGGCGGAGCTTGCAGTGAGCTGAGATCCGGCCACTGCACTCCAGCCTGGGCGACAGAGAGAGACTCCGTCTGAAAAAAAAAAAAAAAAAAAAAAAAAAAAACAGATGATGTAAGAAGATCTGTCATAGCATACTTGTATGCGTGTTGCTAATGAATGTCTTAAAGGATAAAAGTGACAAAAAATGTAATACCAGCAGCAAACATTCAATGGCTGCATCTTTCATATTGTTTCTTCTCAGCATCTCTCAGTTCCTTCAGTCAATGTGGGCACACATGCTCCCTCTCTCTCTTTCCTCTCCACCTCCATCTTTCATGTATTATTTCTGACTTGCTTCAAAGGAACTCTTAAACCTTTATCTTGCCTACATTTACCTTTTTCATGCTCTTCTTTTAGGTCATAAATTTGGCAATACAAAATGAAAAAAAAAATTATGTGATCAATATGGGGTTATCTGTCCTACAGGTGTATGTTAATTGATCCTATTCCAAATTTTTTACCACTCTATCGAGTATGCAGTAGTAAATATCATTAAAAATTGCATAGTATTTATATCACATGCTTTTATAGATGTATATTCTTACAATATTGTTCTTTCCTTCATGTAAAGCTATGAATATAGCACATAGCTATATTAGTACAAAGAATATTAGTTTATAATTTTAGAGACAGACTGACAAATGTATTACTTAAGTGGTGGTTGGTTGCACATATTAAAACAAAGAATTGACTTTTGGCTCTACCTGACGACTTATTGCATGCCATCATAATCAAATAGTGATCAAATTGTGTGCCATTGCCTTTCTTCAAACACACATTGAAAGAATTATTTTTTACATCAGTTTCCTTCAACCGAACAATCCTAATAGTATTGAAAATTTACTTTCATTTTTCCCTTTTGACCTTGAAGCTACATTTTAAGATCCTCATTTGTATGATCCCTATCAACCCTTCCATCAGTGACAGACTTGTCACAGAATTCACCATAGTTGATCTCTTTCCTCTAAGGACACAGCTGTTCACTTCTTACAATCTTTTGCCCTAAGCACTAACAACTAGAAAACTTGCTTCTAATGTTGTTAGAAATCTTGATCCAGCTGGTGACTCCATTTCAACAATGAAGGTTACTATGAGCCCCACGGTACCACTTAGGATGAAAAGCTCTACAGTACTCCAGGCTCCATATGGTAGCCCTTTAACCCTTACCCTGGGCCCAGTGTCGGCCCTCAAGCATATGCCTGCTACCAAGTGTATTACATGTATAGCCTTGCGTATGTTTATCTCTTCGTCTTGCTCTCTTAGTCTATCTCAACTATACCAAGGCATAAAATTAAAAAAAAAAAATCAATTGACAGTGTTATGTTGAAAAAAAGTCTAATACTTTTCTAACTACTTAGTTGCACAGTTTAAACTCTCAGAAGAATAGCGTTTATGTTAGTCTCCAGACTATCCTGTTTCACGCTGGAAATCCACAGCATTTTAGCAAATCCCAATTCTCTTGTAACACTGTAAGGCATTTGTTTGCTGTAGCATTCAGCATAAACTTATTAACTTGCAAGAAAATGAGTGAATGGCAATTGAAAACATAATTATACAATTAAAATTTTAACAAGTTTTTAACATTGCACAATAAAAGATGCTTATCTTATAAAACATTAATGAAAGTTAATGACCATAACATTTAGCATCATCTTATATTTTAATGGGTCAATTTTTATTTTTTAATAATTTACCCACATTAAAAAAGCAATTGATTCATTTTTACATATTTACCATCTTCTATTTTACAGTTCATAATTCATCAAAATTGCAACATTTTTAATTTATTAGAAAAATATTGTTTATTCCAGGCTGAATTTTTTGATGTCAGTAGCAGAATTATACAGCTGGTTGGAATGAACTTTATTTTATATTTATTTGCAAAGTATTAGAATTACTAAACATTTTCACTGAAAGAGCTAAAAGACACTAACTTGCTTTGTTTTGTTATGTATCATGTTTAATAGAACTGAAAAATGACATATTTTTCATATAAATATATCTGAAGTTGAAATTTAAAAATTGCTTTAAAGTTCAAATTCACAAAAATAAATATAACAGAATGCATAAATGAAACTTGTTTTTTATTCATCAGACAGGTTAGGGTCAGAAATATTAGAGCTTATTAATAGTTATGCATTCCACTTTTAGATAATTCCTAAATATTAATTACCTTACAAATGAAGAAAATCTAGATTCTGTTTATACATATATATATATAAAACCAAAGTATATTAGTTTTATTTTAGCTTTCAATGTTCATATTGAGAAAAAGAGTGAAACTAATTTGTTACTCTTAAAGCATTTGGAAAAAAACACAAACTAATTGAAATTTCTACCTATATGTAGTGGAAAGAGGGAAAGTAGTGGACGAGGAAAATAAATTGGTTTTAATGTCATAATAGCAAACAATGCTTGAACAAAACTATTTCATTTTTCCCATTATTAGAAATTTTTAATTTATATGTGTTTCTTCCTTTCACATTCTTTTTTTTTTTTTTTTTTTTTTAGACGGAGTCTCGCTCTGTCGCCCAGGCTGGAGTGCAGTGGCCGGATCTCAGCTCACTGCAAGCTCCGCCTCCCGGGTTCACGCCATTCTCCTGCCTCAGCCTCCCGAGTAGCTGGGACTACAGGCGCCCGCCACCTCGCCCGGCTAGTTTTTTGTATTTTTTTAGTGGAGACGGGGTTTCACCATGTTAGCCAGGATGGTCTCGATCTCCCGACCTCGTGATCCGCCCGTCTCGGCCTCCCAAAGTGCTGGGATTACAGGCTTGAGCCACCGCGCCCGGCTCACATTCTTATATAAAATAATTGTATGTGTTCTACTGTGTATGAAAAAAATACAAAGCATGTTTAAGATAGGTGTTGTTTGCAGTGTACATATAAACACTTAAGTACTTTCACACAGTATGACCTGGACAACTAGTTCATCCTACTGGTAGTAGGAAATTAAGGAATGTGTTAGAGCCAAGTTAATCCAAATGCTGCAAAGTTAACATCAGATTATGAAAATATTTGCCACCATGATCAACAGCAAAAATTGCTGGAGGAGTCTCCCTACTCTGAAGGATATTGGCAGAATTATTTACTGCTATATATCTTATTTAAGATGTTCTCTATTTTTAGAGGTAAAATTTACAATCAATTACTAGCTATTTGGTATAGAGGTTTTATGTTTTCCCATATAACATTTGATGATACCACAGACTGTTCTGGTTTTTGGACTCTAATGGAGCCTTGCTTTACATTATTTCATAGAAAAATTAGGAACAACGAACAGTGTTCATGGAACAACACTTCCATTATATATGTTGACTTTATATATGCTGCTTGTTGGTTTGTTTTGCTTTGTTTTGTTTTGTTCACATTTTTTCTGGCTGTAATTTAAAAATATACGACATGTCAGTGATTTTGAAATTATAGATATCACCGGGCGTGGTGGCTCACGCCTGTAATCCCAGCACTTTGGGAGGCCAGGCGGATGGATCACGAGGTCAGGAGATGGAGACCTTCCTGGCTAACATAGTGAAACCACGTCTCTACTAAAAAAAATAAAAATAAAAATAAAAAAATAAGCCTGACGTGGTGGCAGGCGCCTGTGGTCCCAGCTATTCAGAAGGCTGAGGCAGCAGAATGGCCTGAACCTGTGAGGCAGAACTTGCAGTGAGCCTAGATCTCGCCACTGCACTCCAGCCTGGGTGACAGAGCAAGACTGTCTCAAAAAAAAAAAAAAAAAAAAAGAAATTATAGATATCACTGAATGGCATTCTGAAATATGAATGACATAATAGCCATTTGCATTATTAAGATGCTGATGTCACAATATCATTTTGGCATTTGCCTCCAATTTAAATATATATGCATATATGTGTGTATATATTTGCGTACACATGCACATGTATATGCGCTTATGTACATGTATATACATATTTAATTATATATGTGTAACATATGTAACTATATCTTTTAAATACTAAAGGATCAGTCAGGCTGACAAATGTCACAAAGAATTTGAAGACAAGGGAATTTTGCACTATTATATATCATACGTGGCACCTAATTAAAATATATAGAAGGCCAGGCACGGTGCCTCACGCCTGTAATCCCAGCACTTTGGGAGGCCGAGGCGGGTGGATCACGAGGTCAGGAGATTGAGACCATCCTGGCTAACATGGCGAAACCCCCGTAATCCCAGCACTTTGGGAGGCCGAGGCGGGTGGATCACGAGGTCAAGAGATTGAGACCATCCTGGCTAACATGGCGAAACCCCGCCTCTACTAAAAAATACAAAACATTAGCCGGGCCTGGTGGCGCGCGCCTCTAGTCCCAGCTTCTTGGAAGGTTGAGGCAGGAGAATGGTGTGAACCCAGGAACCAGAGCTTGCAGTGAGCCGAGACTGTGCCACAGCACTCCAGCCTGAGTGACAGAGCAAGACTCCGTCTCCAAAAATAAATAATTAAATAAAAAATAAAATAAAAGAAAGAAAGATGGAACTTAATTTAAAATAAATAATATGTGACATGTTTGAATAATTTAGAAAGTTCATAAAGGTATGAATAAAAACTTTAAATAGGCAATGGTGCCAAACTAAAACAAAAATCATTATTTTCAACTTCCTAATATCTTGTTTTAGAGGCTATTCTAAAACTACATGAAGTATTTTTGAAAATTTGAGGAACTATAAAACATAGAACTTGTCTTCTGATTTTAACTTAAAGTTCTTTAAGTTAGATTCATGAGGATATTTCTACATATTTCAGTATATTTCAAAAACATTTTTTATATTGCAGCATAAACATTTCTAAGAAAACAGTTTTTCTGTATCTTATTATTTTCTTTGGATAAATTCTTAAAAGTAGATTTATCCAATTATAGGGACAAAAGATATATGTTAAAGTTCTTAATGCGTATTGCTAAATTTCTTCTTAGAAAAAAGTAACACCAAAAGTAAAAAGAGAGCCTGTTTCCTTCTGTGCTTGGCTATTTCATATGCAGAAAAGAATTAACTTATGTTTTATTTTGTACTTACTGCTTTCTAGTGACAATGAATATTAATATATATGTTATTTCCGGTTATTTTTTATTTTTGTTATGTATTTTTTAACTACGGTATATCTGATTTTGGAGATTTCTATTCAACTTGTAAAAACTTATTTTGTGTTATATTAAGGCATTGACCTCATTGAATATTGTTATATTCATTATCTTTTACACTAGGAAAAGTATAAATTCTTACTTCAAGAAAAAAATTTAGCCGGCTGCGGTGGCTCGCATTTGTATTCCCAGAACTTTGGGAGGCCAAGGTGGGTGGATCACTTGAGCTCAGGAGTTCAAGACCAGCCTGGGCAACATAGTGAGACCTTGTCTCTGCAAAAAGTAAAAAATTAGCTGGGCTTGGTAGTGTACGCCTGTAATCCCAGCTACTTGGGAGGCTGAGACGGAAGACCACAGGAACCCAGGAGATAGAGGCTGCCGTGAGCTATAATTATGCCACTGCACTCATGAGACCCTGTCTCTAAACAAAAAAAGAAAAAAAGTAAAAATTTATGTGAATAAATAAATAATAAATACATTTCAATAGTTTTCTTTCATATTTTTAGGATGTCTGCATTATAGTAGGAAAAAATCAAATAGTGGTTTTCCTCTGTTCTCAAACCACTACAACAATCAAACCAGAAGACTACTATTACCAGACTGGGCATGGTGGCTTACACCTGTAATCCCAACACTTTGGGAGGCTGAGGCAGGTGAATCACCTGAGGTCAGGAGTTTGAGACCAGCCTGGCCAACATGGTGAAACTCCATCTCTACTAAAAATACAAAAATTAGCTGGGCATGGTGGTGTGTGCCTGTGATCCCAGCTACTTGGGAGGCTGAGGCAAGAGAATTGCTTGAACCCGGGAGGCAGAGACTGCAGTGAGCCGAGATTGCACCACTGCACTCCAGCCTGGGTGACAAAGTGAGATCTTGTCTCCAAAAAAAAAGACTACTGCTATGAAATGTATAGGGGTTTCTGCCTGCAGAGCGAGTAATCATTCAATTCTGCAGCAGATACCAGTCAGTGTCCTTCAATTCAATACAATTCTGATGCTGTCTATCAGGCGACAGGTTCACAAACTACACTTTGAAGGCTCAGGCCCACAAAAAGGCCTCCTCCTTCACACCAGTCACAAGTCTGAGCCTATGGAACATTTGATCAGCCAATTTCAAGTTCAGTTTCCTTTAACCTTCTTCTTGGGGTTTGATTAATTTGCTAGAGCGGTTCACAGAACTCAGAGAAACATGTTTACTAATTTATTCCAATGGATATTTTCAAGGATACAGAAAAACAGCCAGATCTCACCCTGAGCTCAGGGGCTTCTGTCCATGTGAAGTGTGATTGAGTTCTAGTTCACCATCCTGTCCTGTCAGCCTGCATGTGTTCAGCTCTCAAGAAGCTCTCTGAACCCTGTCCTTTTGGGCTTTTATAGAGGCCTCATTACATAGGCATAATTGACTAAACTATTGGCCACTGGTGATCAACTTAACCTCTAACCTCTCTCCCCTCCTGGGTGCTTGAGGAGTGGGGCTGAAAGTCACACCTGCCTTGGTCTTTCTGGTGACCATCCCCATCCTGAAGCTACCTAGCCTCTGCCAGCCATCAGTCAATCATCACTTTTGAGATTCTAAGGATTTTAAGAGTTTCATGTGAGAGGGAAGCAGGAGATAAGTGTTGAAGCCTAGTATCTATTTTATAATATCACAGATAGATTTATGGAGCATTATGTTACATTATCTTTTTGTATTATAGATCAGATTTTTTTCAATGGGATATTTTTTGAAAATATCATTAATGTCAAATTTTCTGTTTTTAAGTGTTATAATTATATAGTTGTTCATGACATTGTCAAAATTTAAAAAGTGCATTGTTAATTTTATTGACATTTGCCTTTTAATGCATAGTATGGTTAGCATCATTGATAAAATCAAATTAAAATTATAATATTTTCATTGTTCATATGCAAATTATAAAATGTAATAATCTCACTCTAAAATATTCTTCTGAAGAAAAACAGTCTTTAAAAAATTTTTTTTAATCTGTGTTTCTCTCTCATATCCCAAAAGACTACCTTCCTGGAGTATATTTGAAAATGAATACAAGACAACAGCTCACAATTATTAGGCACCAGCAGTAGTTACCATACTTTTCTGGCACTGCATTGTAAACAATACTATGATTAAATTCTGTGCACTTTCACCTAGGCAGCTCTAAAGAGATTACTTGTGAACCAATGACAGCAAAGTTTAATTAGCTCACAATACTTTTTTTTTTTTTAAGAGACAGGGTCTCTGTCACCCAAGCTTCAAAGCAGTAGTGAGATTATAGATTACTGCAGCCACAAACTCCTCGACTCAATGAATCCTCCTTAACCTCCCTAGTAACTGGAAATACAGGTGTGTGCCACCACACCAAGCTAATTATCTTTTGTAGAGACCACATCTTGTTTTGTTGCCCAGACTGGTCTCAAACTTCTGGTCTCAAAGGATCCTCCCACCTTGACCTCCCAAAGTGCTAGGATTACAGGTGTGAGCCACAGTGCCCAGCAATGTTTTATGTTGGATGAATAAAATGTGTTTACTTCCATGTTTAAAGTACAGAAAATTATAGAAGGCATATTCAGAAATTTATCTTGCTATCTTGTACAATATGATTGTTGTTTTGGAATGAGCCTGCTGCTCAGGCCAGGCCACTTTGACAAGAACAGAGCATACAGGAGGTCACTGACATTTCTCCTTTCTTCTGGCCTCTTCTGTTGCTTTGACCCCCATCGCCCACACACCACCTTTTGCTTTTTCTCCTTGTACCGACCCTTCTCCAAACCCTCTTCCTTTCTCTCCACCAGTCTTTCCCACACACTGTCCAGGTCAACACCCACTCACAGTGTCTTATAACATAGTTGCAGGCAATGACCCGGCTTGCTGGCTTTATGGTTTTAAGCCTTAATCAAGATTAAGTTGCTTTATTTAAAGACTTTCCTAACTTTCAAAAGTAAAGACAAAGTTTCGCTGATAATTTCGTATTGCCATTGAGACATTTAGTCCTGAAGTATCCTCTTGGGGCCAGAGGATGCTCAAACTTGCTTGGAAAAATGAGGGTGAATTGGTTACTAAAATGGTATCAAAATTTTGATATGATTCAAAATTTGTCCAAGGATGCATATGAAAAGAGTATAGAAATAGAACAAGACCTCTCAGAAGCTGTCACTGAGGTATTTCCTGTAAAAATTGATCAGCCAATAATTCAGCCTATAAGGAAGGGGGAAAAGTGTGCACCAGATATTAGGGACTATCTCACTAACACTTTCAGAAAATATGCTGGTTCCAATCAGGAAGAAGATGTTACTACTGTCCTGTTCACCTTTGTTGTTCATTATCTTAAACCTGAAGTGGAGGATTTAGTAAGAAATACAAAAGTAGGATGGTAGACTTCCCCTTCTCTAATATACAAAAACTCCTTTAGCGTCTTGAAGAATAACCCTTCAGATTAAGCATTAGATAAACCAAAGACCAAGGACATCTCTAAGATGACTCTTGAAAAGCAAAACAAAACAAATCAACAACAAAAAAACACATACCTGTCAATATGGATAGTGCAAAAGACATTGAAAGAGCAATTCCTCTGCCTTAGTTTGAAAAATAAAATCTGAAAAGACAAAAAAAAAAAAAAAAACTTTGTCTGACAAATGATACCTCTTCCTTGACCCAAATTTTCTTTTACAAAATAAGGAGAAATTACCATACAGTGGTGGAAACAGAATGTTTTATTTCCAATTGATGCTGGGGTTACTAAACCCTGTCAGAAGCTATAGATAGGAGAAGAAATGCCAATGCCAATAGCAGTTCTCTTTTTGAGTCCTAATGGTTTTGGTGCTTTAGAAGCAACACAGATTCTCACTGGAATTGGTACAACAGGTAAACATGACAACTGTTTCAAAACCCAGCTAAGTGTCTTGCTTCTTACAAAGGAATACATTATAACTAAGTTTGACACATATACGAAAAAGCAGACTCAACAAGTAAGGAACGATGCTTCAGCAGATTCAAATGCCAAATGAATGCCTATAAAAAACATCCATACTGGCTAACTAATTCAAAAATCAAAACCAAAACTAAATCCTTACTGTGGTCATCAAGTCTTGACTTGATTCGAGTTTTGGGCACTTCATTATAGGGGGAAAAATACAACTTTGGTAAACATCACAATCTTTGTTCCACCTAGTGGCAATAAGATAGTCTTTCCAAATAGGTTGAAATAAAGTCTATGAAAATTGGTGTATGGTTTACTCCACTGTGTATAGGAAAACCTCATAAACATCCTAAATGGGTTTTACTGGCAGAAAATTCAATGAGATTGCACAGAATGTTTATTTTTTATCTTTCAAGCCCACAATCCCAAGAAAATTTTAAAATGAGATAAACAAATAAGTTTAAAAAAAAATAGGCTCACTTGAAAATCTACAAATAATGCTTATTCCAGCCCTTCTCTCATATGGTTAGGAATACGTTCTTAATATTGTCTGCCCATTTTCTGGTTGACCAGAAGCCTTTAGTTGCTCCTTCTGTCCTTTGCCTAGAATCTCTAATAATAAAACAACTGCTCTGACTAAAGCAAAGCAATGTCAGACCTCACATTTCACACTTGGGGAAGACTCTCCTATGGGTCTAATAATAGGGGTGGCCATTTCACGGGAAGGGTAATTAAGGAATGCTATAGTCCAGAAGCATCACTGCCTTTGCCATTCTCAGTCCTCAGATTAAACAAGGAATGACTGACTCATCAAAACTGAAACCGTCAAAATTATCTGAGAAACTTTATGGCCAAAGGCTTTTCTATTAGCTTTCATAGCCACTGGGTCAACTCCAACACGAATTCATAAACAATATCCACATGAACTGAGCTCCAGATAGCCCATGTGTCTGGGGACCTAACTCCTTTTCCTGATGTTGCTGTTTAAGAAACTGATATGATCAAACATTGTAGAAGTTTTATGTGTTTTACTTATGCTTATCATTAATAGGTTCAGGTGGCTTTTCCAAAGTATAAACTACATATGGCTTGGTTTTCTTGAAGTATCCTCATCTATACAACGAAGGAAAATCCTCTGCAGCCAGGAGACCTGATGACAGAAAATGATACCAACATAAAATTACTCTTAGACCACACTGAACGTTATAGCTCATTAGAACATCAAAGTTACAAGATTGGGCATTATTAACCACAAACACTGCAGGAAAGATTTGGGGAACTGACAAATGCCAACATATAATCTTTCATTCATTATTTCATATCTCAAAAAATTAAAAAGGAATTTCAAGTTATGACTTTTTCAGCCTTAAAAACAGGAAATTCTGACATATAATACGGATGACTCTTGAGGACATTATGCTAAGTAAAATAAGTAAATCACAAAAAAGACAAATATTGCACAATGTCACTTATACGAAGTATCTAAAGGATTCAAATCTGTAGAGACTGAAAGACTCAAGATTCATCCATGTTGTAGTATGTGTCAGAATTCCCTTCCTTTTTAAGGCTGAATACTATGCCATTTTACGTATATATCACATTTTGTTTAGCCATTTATCCATCAGTGGATGAGCATAACCAGTGTCAACCAAAACTGTCCCGAGAACACCAGGCCCTATGTCTACATACTAGAAAAATCCTGTTACCTTTAGTACCTAATATAATGCCTGATTCATAATAATCATCCATTTGTTGAATACATTGATAAGAAAATGACTCAATGAAAGCTCTTTTTCACTAACTATTCTCTTTTTTATTATAATTTTTCTCCTAGATGCTGGTGACATCAAACTAACAATTATCTCAAACTCAACCTTCTAAATATCCTTCCGTTTTGCTCTCCTTCCCTATGCCCACTAGAGCTCAGTTTGGACCTCTCAAATGGACTGGCTCTCCAATCCATTATTGAGAGATAATGGATTATCTCTCAAATGGACCGGCTGAATATAGACCAGCTCTTCCTGCCTCCAATGCCTCCTGTCCATAATTCATCATTCACGTCTTTGCCACCATGATTTTCCTGAAACAGAAATCTCATCAGAGCCTCTCCCTCTTAAGTACTCTGCAAGTCACCATTCCTAAGAGTTGAAGATGAGCTTCACTCTAAAACAAAAACCCTTGCATGGTCTTCTGTCAGCTAAGTTCTTCAGCATGCCATCTCCTACCATCCTTTCCATGTATAATATTTCTTGATTATACCCAAATTATGCCCCATGACCAAAATGTGTAACACTCTCTTTGACACTTCCCTGCCTTTAAACTGCTATCTTTTTGTCTGCAATGCCATTCTCTCAACTGTTCCACCTTCCCTCCTCCTCTCTACTCCCTGACCCTGGCCCCTTCTTCCAGCCTCACCTTGGTCCAAATCACCTCAACTTCCATTTCAATCCTACAGTCCTAAAACAAATGAGTTAAAGGTAAGGCTAGAAATGTGGCAATGATTTAGTAGACTATTAATACTTAACTCTGGATTTCAGTGAAATTTAAGGCTAGAAAGACCCTTTCTAGGTCATCAGAGCCATTTCTCTTCTTCCTCAAAGACTGCACCTTTGCAGCTAACTAAAATAAATACGTAAATAAATTATACAACTTCAAGGAGCACATACATTTTGTAGACCACTCAGGAGACTTTAATGATGTATAACAAACCTGCTTGTTAAATTATTGTTTAAATTCCATAAATTCTCTATTCTGAGATTTAAATTTATTTCATCTTTTTAATTCACAAAGAAGCATGAGATGAGATCGTATATTTTTAACTGGAAGATTTAAATAACCTCTAAGTTCTTGCCTCCAAATTGAATAATTCCAGATCTTTTCACCTTTTCTTGTAGGTCTTACTTTACAACCAATTCATTATCTTTGTGGCTGTCCTCTGAACCCTCTTCAAGTTTTCACATTCCTCTTAAGATTAGGAGTCTTTGCCATGCTGCAGACTTCCAGGAAGGGTTTGACAAGTTGTCTGTTCATTAAGAAGATTACCTCATAGTCCATACACATTATGTTCTTCGTTTTATACCCCAGCCTTAACTTCACCTTTCAAACCATGATGCCTACACTGCCAATCCACTGCACTTTGGTTTCCTTTTTGTACTGATTTTTTTTTCCCCATTGCTTCCAAATATAATCAATTAATGCCTCCTCCTCCTTTCGCTTCCATCGTCTTCAACTGTTCTAATTTCACTTTATCCTGATGAAGCCATAATCTGTTTATACCTGACTGCCCCTCATATTTACTGAAGTAATACTGAATTGGAAATTTGTCTTCCAAAGCTGCCATTTGCAAATTGAGATAGTTACTCTTTAATATAGCAACACTAATAATTATTATGCTAAATACTCTAAACAGATTATCACTATTAAGAGTAATATTAATAGTAGTAGTAATAAACATGCAACTGTGGTGTTTATATTAACTCATTTATCTTTGCAACTACACTGTGAGTTACTCATTTGCATCACAAGGTTACTAAAAGGGGAACTGAGGTACTGAGACCTAAGTAATTTATTCATTGTTTTGTATAACAGTGAATTCAGGCAAGATTCAAGCATATTTCATGACTTTCCTCAGAATCTATATTCCAGTATAGACATTGAGAAAACCAAAATTTACTTAGAATCAATGTTTTGGGGAAAAATATACTTTTTTGTATCTTTAGAATCTTAAAAATCCAGGGGAAAAAATGAATTTGGATCTCTTGCTGCCCTGGGAAAAAAACTGCAACTAAATAGAGAGATAAGTGAGGGGAGAGCCAACAGACTGAACACTTCTGTCTGCAAAAGGAATTACTAAATTGCTAGAGGAAAGCTCTGCTCCAGACCTTATTAGCAGAAGGAAGCAAAAGTGATGCCTTACTTGATAAGATAAGCAGAAGCTTACAAGGATAAGCTGATAACCAAGACAGCTTTGAAATTCCCTCAAGCTTCTACTTGCTTTTTTTTTTTTTTTTTTTTTTTTTGAGGCTAAAAACTACATTAAGGTTGCATTAAAGTAAGTATTTTATGAAGTTTGCTAGTGAATTACAGATGTAATTTATTTTTTCTTCAATGATATTTCTATTAAAGTTAATATACAGATGGTGGTAAGTTCTTATTTGATTTTTTAAAGCTATATTTTATATAAAAATTTAATAGAATAGAACAATAATATAATCTCTGCAATATTAATGGGATAACCTAGGAGTGAATATAAATGTTGAAAGAATGTTACCGAATCAGTCCTGAATTTCCCTTGTTGCACAGCAGAAAATGCATGCTTAGACTTTCAGCACAAAATAATAAGCTTTTCAATTCAACTGACTTCAAACAAATACTACCTGAACGGTTATTAAATGAAAGACAGTCTATTTAAATTTAGCGTTATTCAGGGGCAGAAATTATCAAAAGTTTTTTAATTCTATCAATTCAACATTTGATAGCAGGACCCACAAAGGGAATGAAATGCTGCTCTTTTGTTCTGCTAATACAAAATAATTAAGTGCACAACTTCAGAAGGTTTATAGATATAAAAATGACTCTAAGTGTACTGTAATTTTCAGATACATTCTTATTTTTTGAAAATAAATGCCACATTCAGCATTTTAAAATTATCATAACATCTCTAGGCCTTTGGAAATCTTCAAATAGTAGGTATAATAACACTGTCGTTTTGTCAACAAGTTCCCTCACTGCTTCACTTTTCCTCTCTTTACTTCCTCTGTTTTGGGAACTTACATGTTATCAATTTCTCAGAACCTCATTGACCAAGTACAGACAATCATGCCAATTTCTAAACACAATTTGTAAAATTGAAATCATATTTTTGAATAACTCAATGTGGCTGTGTGTGGTCTGCATCGTGAAAGTTTGTCTTGACACCTGGTGTCATGGGTCCTTAATTGTATACAGCCTAATTCCTTCTGTATTTTTTTTTTTTAAGCTGGGGATTCACAATCTTAATTTTAGACTTATGTATAGTAGATAGCAATTTGTGGTTATTTCTTAAAAGTATGTATGACAGAAATTGCCCCATGTTCTTGTTTATTAATGAAATAGCAAGAAAATCTGAAACTGTCTCATTAATTTCCTTCTATTCCCAACGAATCTCTTTTTGGCCTAAAAAGTGGTGACTAAGTGTAGTTAATTTATCTCACAATTTTAATTCCTTAGTTAAAAAAAGATTTATTTCTAAAGCTAATTTGTATTTGTTTGAATTTTAATACAAAGAAAAATAAAAATATTTTGCCTTACAGTTTTGTACTTTTATTGGCAGTGTTTTATTTGGATGTTTTGCGTAAGTGGAAAAAATAATCATATTTTGTATATTGAAGTTTCAAAAAGATAACAAATAATTTCTGTCTCTTCAAATTCTATGAAAAAACATTTTTACCCTTTTAGTAATTAAAGGAATATAAATTTAAACAATAAAGACATAATGGTTATTTCCTGTTATATTTTAAAATATTTAAAACATAATACCCATCATTAACGACAAAAATGAGCAATGCAATGGGTACAGGCTTTCCTTAAGGCAGCTTCAAGAGTCTTGAAAATGCCTTCACACATTGCAGAATTTATCACAAAGAAGCTATCAGAGATGTTTCCAGTGATTTTTACACAAGTATGCTCCCCATATTACTATAAGCATTTTCAAAATATCAAAATAAGTCTTAGTGCACAATTAGAAATTGGTTGGTTAAATGCTTTAACACCCATGAACACAATGTCCTATGCATTTATAAACCAAATATACCAAATTGGAAATAGTGGTTATTTTATTAGTCCATTCTCATGCTGCTAATAAAGACGTATCCAAGCCTGGGTAATTTATAAAGGAAAGAGGTTTAATGGACTCACAGTTCCACATGGCTGAGGAGGCCTCACAATCATGGCCAAAGACAAACCAAGAGCAAAGGGACGTCTTACACGGCAGCAGGCAAGAGAGCGAGTGCAGGGGAACGCCCCTTTATGAAATCATCAGGTCTCATGAGGCTTATTTACTTTCACGAGAACGGCTCAGGAAAAACCTGCCCCCTTACCTCCCACCTGGTCCCTCCCACAACATACGGGGATTATTACAATTCAAGGTAAGAACTGGGTGCGGACACAGAGCCAAACCATATCAGTTATCTATGATTAGATACAGAAAATTTTTATTTTTTATATGACTTACTTTAATTGATATTCAAATATTCCCTAGAAAACTAAATTTCTTTTATAATTAGAAACTTTTTAAATTAAGGTGTAATTAGCTAGCTAATTAAGAAAATTAGAACAAGTGAAGGTACTTACATTTTTATGCCTTAAACTGAAGAAAATCATAGGCTGTTTTAAACATTAGTGTCATTTTTATTCTTCTCATTGTGAAGAAATGTTATGAGTAGAAGAAAGAATCAAGATTTTAAATATTGATATTGGTAAATTGAAATGAAACACTTTTTCTTTCCTAACTGAATTCACTTCACAGTCTTTAAAAGTATCTTTGCCGTCCCTTACATAAATATAGGCCCCTAGCTTTTTCTGCAGTTTATGTCCTTAGCTTTTGTCTTTCGTTGTCCACACCACTTTCAGGTGTTTTTTTTTTTTTTTTCTATGTGAAAATTTGTGGCTAAACTCATAATTGATTCTCCATCACCTTCAAAGAAAAGAAAATAATTCAAATTCTTAACATGGCAGATTTGGCCCTATGTTTCTTCTCAACCCCATCTTATCAAATATTGAATACTACATTGAAGAAATTTCCTCGAAAGGTCAAATAATTTCATACATTTTGGGTTTTGATGGGAAAGATTATCTTGCTCTATCACCAGCCCATTTCACTTCCATTTTTCTTTTCACTCTATTCTTATTTGTTAATTTCTCTTTCAAGCGCCTACATCCTGAATAGTCCCTCCTACACCTGACAAATGTTTGCTCAATCCTTGATACTTTCTTCTCTTTATTGGCATTTTCCATATTCCAATAATTGTTTATATACGTGCTTATTTTTTTTTAATAGATTCACTATGGCTTTTTACAACGAACACTTTTTTAATTTTTGCACTTCCATCACTTTGCATAGTGTCTGTCATTGCTCTTGTGCTTTGTGGCCACTATGCGGTACAATAAGGGTTACTTGAGCACGAGTACTGCAAAACAATGACTGTCAAACTAATAACTGAGAAAGCTACTAAGTGAATAACAGGTGAAGAGCATAGGCAGTGTGGATACACTGGACCAAGGGAAAAGTCCCATCCCTGGCAGGACAGAGCAGGAGGACAGCATGAGATTTTCATCATGTACACAGAATGGCAGGCAATTTAAAACTTATGAATTGTTTCTGAAATTTTCCATTTATTGTGCTTGGACTATGGTTGACTATGAGTAACTGATACTGTGAAAAGTAAAACCCTGAATAGTGAAAACATGGATAAGGAAAGACAACTTTAATAATTTTTAATATATTAAAAGTAAAGATTTTGTTAACAGGTTTCTAAATCTTACATCTGAAAATGTCAAATAACAAAATACAAATTTGTTAATAATTAGAAAATGTGCCCTTAAAGCTAGTACGAAAGAGAAAATGTGTTAAAGCTTATATAATTCAAGATAAGAGAAAAACTATAATTCTGTGTTTTTAAACTCAAACCATGTAACAGATAAACTCCTCATATTACTTCCATTATGTATATTTAATAATAAATTTTATGGATAATACCACATATGTAGGATTATCAGAAGGCAAGAAAATGTGCCCCAGTATCAAACTCTAGAAATTAATTTTCTTCTCCAACCCAAAATCACTCCATAATTTTAAGACAAATGCCTTATGACTTTCATATTATATTTCACTATATGGAAATTCATATGCTCTAATAGTAAATAATACTTTAGTAAATGTCCATAAATCACTCTATTTCTTCTTTGTAATTTGTGTGTTTTATTTATTTAATTTCTTTAGAGATAGCGTATTGCTCTGTAACCCAGGCTTGAGTGCTACTGCATGATCCCACCTCACTGCAGCCTCAACCTCTGGGGCTCAATCAATCCTCCCATCTCAGCCTCCCCAGTAGCCGGGATCACAGATGCACACCACCCGTGCAGTTATTTTTTAATTTTTTGTAGAATGAGGTCTCACCATGTTACCCAGGCTAGTCTCAAACTCCTGGGCTCCAGAGATCCTCCTGCATTGGTCTCCCAAAGTGCTGGGATTATAAGTGTAATTTTTAAATAAGTGCCATGTACATTTTCACAGATTGCCCTAGTTTTGTAACAGGCCATTAGGCATGAGCGGGGCAGGAGAGGGTTCTCCCCTAACCCACTAGAAATGTCAGGTGATGATTCCACAATTATTGCTTTGCCTCTCTTAAAAATGATAATTCGCCTACCAGGGAGAAATCTCCTGATGGTCCACACCTGTTAACATCAGAAGTGTTAATTGAATGCAGATGTCAGGGAGAAACAGCTTCTGGGCATGCCTGTAAAGAGACAAAAATGGTGAAGTATGGTATTCCAGGTACACTCCACTGGAAAAAGCCTCAGATGGGCATGTGTATAACTCCGTGAACACACTGTGTTTGCTTACTTCCCAAGGGTAAGGAGGGCTCTGCGCATGTGGGAAGCTCACCCTAAGGAAAGAATCATGGGAAAGAGGCAAGCTTATTAAGTCCTAGGATCAAGGTTAAAGGCTCTTTTTTTTTTTTTTTTTTTCTGTTTTCTTTTGTCCTTTTTTCTCTCTTGGAGCTTCAGGCGTCTGCTTGGGTCTTTTTTAAGCGAATTTTCCTTTCCCTCCTGTTTTAAAGCCTTTTAAAATAAACTTCCACTCCTGCTCTGGAACCTGCCTCTCTTTTTCTGCTTTATGCCCTCAGTCTAGTTCTTTTTTCTGAGGAGACAAGAACTGAAGTTGCGAGGGACACATAAGGATACACTATAGTAACGGGATAACTCAGATCTCTGGTAACAGTTTCAAGGCATTGGTAGAATACTTTACATTCGGAAATCCAAATAATTTTTGTTTTAGGTTATCAAATTTGTGACCCAACATAATAAAATATACTGTTGTTTCTCTCCCTTTCAGTTTGAGAATTCCTAGAGGAAACCTAGGTATTAAAGAAGTATGATTATTAATGTTAATGATTACATAATTATTAGTTATTGTTTTTTTTCATTGTGGAAAATGAATTTCAATTCAGATTTAGCAACAGGCATTTACTTATTCTACTCTAATGGCATTTCGTTTAGTTTGTTTGTGGCAGGGGGAGTGGTAACATGAAAAAACTAAAGGGCTTCTGTGATAGGATTTTAAAATATTCACATATATTTCTACTTCAAGCAATAATTATTTTCTCTGTTCACATCAGATACAGACTGGGTGAAACACAGTAGAGAGGACTTATTTCCTGTTAATAGGTATTATTTGACATTTTAGCTTTAATGCTGGAAAATAAAAGCAGTTTATAATGTCCAGAAGTGCTTTTTCTTTTTTGCTTACAGAGCACTTTAGTGTCATGTTAAGCCTGAGGCAGGTCTGTCTAGAATTGTGTTTACTGTATTCTTTTCAAATGCAACACAGAACCTTATCACTTATCAGTGCATAAAGTCTAACAGATTGCAGACTCAAATTTCCCCTTCCAGGCAATGTTGGGTTTCACTATTGTTTGCCATGATAAAGGTTTTCATGAATTCTACAGCTTAGATTTCTGTCTTGTTTTCCTTAGCATAACCCTCTAGGCAACCAATCAGCATTTTTTACCAGCTAGAAATTGCTCAAAATGTTACTACAAAAGCTGCTTTAAAATTCTATGCCTTGCTTTGACTCTTTCTTTCTTTTCAAAGTTATACTAGGTAGTTTCAATTAGATTGAAAAGAAGTAATTAAATATTTTCCACAGATGTTGCTACTGTAAATGAGGTTGCCTGAATTTGGTGAAAGAAATATGTCCCATAATTCAGATTTGGTTTGCCATTTAAAAAGTGTTGCAGGAGAAAACTGTCTTGGCCAGGTGAAAAGTTGACTACGCAGTATGCTAAATTGGGCATATTGTATGGCCTCTTTTAGAAAATTTAGACAATTGTACAAATGTATTAGCTAAAGACTCTAGCTAATTTGTATTAGCTAATATATTTGTATTAGCTAAAGAATACCTTAGGGCTTGGGTGAATAACTATTATTCTTTTCAGCATAGAATCGACAATTCCAATTTTTAGATGCCATCCAAATTGAATAAGCAATTTACGTGGACTGAATACTTGTAGTTGACTGAACTGTTATTTTCAGTCCATTCACATACTCCAGATTTTGCAAGCCCTGTGGATTTGGCCACCTAGTTATTTCTGTAATCTTTCTCTTCCACACTGGCCTGCTTCTAATACCTGAGATGAGGGCCTTCCAATTTCTTGCCAGGCAGTTAAATAGTCTTTTTTTTAACCTCCAAATAATCTTCATGTTGCTCGAAGCACATGCCTTATAAATCCCTAATTTGATCATATCATTTCCCTTTTAAAATCCTTTAATGACATGGTGTCTCCTACACAATGAAATCCAAACCTCTTAGGATGACACAGCATGACTTTCATGATCTGACTCTGCCAATGTTTTAAAATTTACCTCCCACAATGCCTTCTTAGATCATCTCTCACCCCAAAACAAATATGCATTTCTCCAGTGTATTTACTTCTTTCTTCCTCATTCGAACGGTTTTGCCTTTTCATTTGCTATTGCATACATAGCCTGAAATGGTTTTTCCTTATTGACTATCACCCGAATATCGGCTTTATTTTCATCCATTATGTTTCAGTTCAAATGTGATTGCCTATAGGAAGCCTTCACTAATATTATCTGAGAAGGTCAAGGGTATTTTTATTCTGTGTTTCTACAATGACTGCTACACCCCTGGGTTTTAGAATGCATGTGTCATATTGGTGGAATTATGATTCAACAAACACGCACACACAAACACGCATTGCACTAGATTGTAAACTTTTGAAGATTTATGATATTTGGCAGATGGAAAGAATTTAATGTATCTATTTTTTCAGTAAATAGAGTAATTGTTCCACCATAAACAAAAATTAGGAAAATTTTTGATGACTTATACTCCACACACCAGTGTACAATATCCTAGACATCTTCATTCATAATCATTCATTGAAAAGCTATTTATTGAGCACCTCCAAGCATATATCCTTAAAACTATAAGAACACTGTGTTTCTCTGGGTATTTGTGTTTCTCTGGGTAATACAAGGGGGAATGAAATGAACTATAAGATGCTATTCTACACAAAGACTAAGAGTATACGATTCTAAGAACCTTGTCAATGCCTGAGAAAAAAACTCACAAAATAAATTTTTTCTAAAAGAATCCATTTTTTATGCCTGGCATGGTGGCTCACACCTGTAATCCCGGCATTTTGGGAGGCCAAGGCGGGCAGATCATCTGAGGTCAGGAGTTTGAGAGGAGCCTGGCCAGCATGATGAAACCCCATCTCTACTAAAAAAATACAAAAATTAGCCGGGTGTGGTGGCACACACCTGTAACCCCAGCTACTCAGGAGGCTGAAGCAGGAGAATCACTTGAACCCAGGAGGCGGAGGTTGCAGTGAGCTGAGATCGCGCCACTGCACTCCAGCCTGGGCAACAAGAGTGAAAATCCATCTCAAAAAAAACAAAAAACAACAACAACAACAAAAAAGAAGCATCCATTTTTAAATTATAACGAATATTTTACAAAATTAATCATATCCCTTCATTTTATTAGCAATCTCATATAGATGTAATATATTCATTTTATAAAAAGACAAATACCAAGTACATGTAGGAAATATGAAATCTTCAGGCTTATAATGAAGCTAAGGGAATATGATTTAATTAGTGTTTTTTAATCCCTCAATGTTGAAAGAAGAGAGACATTTTATTTTAAGAATTACTATATAATTGAAATTGACTTTATTTAGTGTAGAACTTTGTGAATTTTAACACATATATAGATTCATGTAACTAACCCTACAATTAAGATACAGAAAAATTCCATCACCCAAAAAACTCCCTTATTCTCTTCTTTTATAGTCACATTCTACCTCCACGCATAAAGCCTGGAAACTGTTAATCTGTTATTTAAAGGGAAAATGTTGTTTTCCCTTTGAAGTATATCATATACATATAATCATATGTATACCATTCACTCGAACAACAAGGGTTTGAAATGTGTGGGTCTACTTTTATGCATATCTTTTAAAATAAAAATTATATCTGTAACTGAGTACCCCTAAGAAAAAAAATATGTTACTATTATTATATTTTCTCTTTACTTTTCTGTTTCCCCCTGCTGCCCACTTCCTACTTAGCCCTTTAGAAATGTAATTATAACCTTTTATCTCCCCTTCACCGACACTTTTACAGGGCAAATTCATCTAACTACGGGCTTAGAAGCTCCAAGCAGAATTCTCTTTTACCAAAAGAATGCCTTGAGAGATAACAGCCAGTTTGCAACCTAAGTATTCCCACTAAGAAACTCTTTCACCTGGTGAGTTTCAGCCACCTTTACAACCTAGTTCTGCCCATAAAGATGCCAATGTGACCACCCAGTAGATAAGGCACTGAAGCAAGTGGGTGGACCCCACCAGCTCATTTCTTCCCTTGCAGGTCATTCATGCCAGCCATCCTCCACCCCTACCTTTAAAAGCGCATGCTTTCTCCACCAAAAGTGAAGTGGTACCCTTAGGTCTAGAAGCCTTTACTCCTTTTAACATGGACAGGAGGCAGAGAAATACTGGGTAAAAAAGGGCAGGGTCCCTGGCAGTGTTCCACCCTCAAGCCTGGGCCCACAGCCCTAAATGAGAACTTCACATGCCTGTTTTTCCACCCGAATGTTGCCTTTTGCCATGCCATGCCCCTCACCCTATACTTTTCTCAGCACAGCTGAGGAGAGAAGACAAGCATCTGAACATCAAGAGAAGTTTGGCCAGGGATGGGCAGAGAGGCGGTCAGCCACGGACAGCCAGACTCCAGGGGAAGATTATCTTCCCACTCCATCCTCTTTCCAGTTCCCCATCTCAGTAAAAGTCACTTCCATTACCCAATAAAATCTTCTGCATACACCACCCTTCAATCTGTTCATGTGACCTGATTCTTCTTGGACACCAGAGAAGAATTCGGGACACACTGGGTGCGGGAACCCAAAAAGGCTGTCACACTGACTCTTCTCCGAGCTTTGTAACACTTAAGCCATCCATGGACAGCAAAGCTAAAAAAACATTGTAACACACACCCTCTGGGGCTCCGGAGGTCTTGGGCAACCCCTAGACACTGATGGGAGCTGGTACAGGGTTCATTCCTTCTGGCCCCTCTAGGCACTTACCCCAGCTCCTGTACCCGCTCAGCTGTGTGCTCCCCTGCCAGCAAAAGTTTTAAGCACACACGCCTGTCGCAAGCCCCGCGAAGGGGTCAAGGGAACTCTCCCGTCTCACTTTCCCTAAGTCAGCTTTGGAATAAAATAACACATTCTTTATACCAGACCTTAGTGACCTACTGAACCTGTATTTCGGTTACACACCAAGTGTGCTGGCCTCATTCACCTCCCCTTCCACCTTCTCCACCTCTTCCACCTCTGCCACTCCTGAGACAGCCAGATCAATCCCTCCTCTTCCTCCTCTTTCTCAGTCTGCTCAACATGAAGTTGACAAAAATGAAGACATTAATGAGGATCCACTTCCACTTAATGTTAATACTAAATGTATTTTTTCTTCCTTATGACTTTCTTAGTAACATTTCTTTCTTTAGCTTACTTTGTTATGAAAATACAGTACAGAATATCGATAACATATAAAATATGTTAGCTGGCTGTTTACGTTATTGGTAAAGCTTCCAGTCAACAATAGACTATTAGAAGTTAAGTTTTGGGGAAGTCCAAAGTTATCCACTGATATTTGACTGATGTTCCACTGATGTTTGATGTTGGAGAGTTGGCACCCAACCCCCACATTGTTCAATGGTCAACTGTATAAACTATTATTATTAGCATATTTTACTCAGATTTGTTCAAGTTGTTGCATGTATCAGTAGTTCTTTTTTTTTTTTTTTTTTTTTTAAACAGAGTCTCACTCTGTCACCCAGGCTGGAGCGCAGTGGCGCAATCTCGGCTCACTGGAACCTCTGCCTCCTGGTTTCAAGCAATTCTCCGGCCTCAGCCTCCTGAGTAGCTGGGATTACAGGCACCCCCCACCACGCCCAGCTATTTTTTTTTTTTTTAAGTAGAGATGAGGTTTCACCATGTTGGCCAGGCTGGTCTCGAACTCCTGACCTCGTGATCCACCTGCCTCGGCCTCCCGAAGTGCCGGGATTACAGGCGTGACAGTAGTTCTTTTTTTTTAAAACTAATGAGTATTATTACATTGTATGGAAGAATCATAGTTTGTTTATTCATTCACCTATTGAAGAACATTTGGGTTGTTTCCAGTTTTTTATTATTGTAGATAAAACTACTATCAACATTTTGGTACAGATATTTGTGTGAACATAAGTGTTGTTTCTTCTGAGGTAAATACCCAGGAGTTGGAGTTCTAGATCATATGGTAAGTGTATATTTAATGTTATCAGAAACAGCCAAACTATTTCCCAGAGTGGCTATGAAATTTCTCATTCTCATCTGCAATGTGTGAGACTTGCAGTTGGGAATGTCAGTATTTTAAAATCTTAATCATACCAGTAGTTGAGTCGTGGTAACCTATGGTGGATTTAATGTACCTTTCCTTAGATTTCATTTTTCATTCTCTTCGGTTTTCGTTTTCTTTCCATTTTATGGGAACACAAGCCTTCAAAAAGCTCATAATTTGTTGGTATAATCAGACAGAAAGTATTATTCATGTTATAAGTTGAATAAAACACAAAAATATTTATTAGTTATAATAAAGGACTTAGGAAAGTCCATACAAGTGAAGGTAGTATTTAGGCTGACCTATCTAAGAAATTGGTATTCAACGGCCGGGCGCGGTGGCTCAAGTCTGTAATCCCAGCACTTTGGGAGGCCGAGACGGGCGGATCACGAGGTCAGGAGATCGAGACCATCCTGGCTAACATGGTGAAACCCCGTCTCTACTAAAAAATACAAAAAACTAGCCGGGCGAGGTGGCGGGCACCTGTAGTCCCAGCTACTCGGGAGGCTGAGGCAGGAGAATGGCGTAAACCCAGGAGGCAGAGTTTGCAGTGAGCTGAGATCCGGCCACTGCAGTCCAGCCTGGGAGACAAAGCGAGACTCTGTCTCCAAAAAAAAAGAGAAATTGGCATTCTTGGTCCTCTTAGGTTGTATCACAGGTCACTTATGCAACGGCCTTCCTTGGCAGAGAACTAAGCTCCCTGGCTCTAGGACTCATAAATGACTATTATTTATCTACCAAATAATTATATACCGAATGCATAACTATCTACTGCATGTATCATACTTCACATAAGAAGTTCTCTGTTGCGTGAAGGCCATAGGCTTTGGAATTAGTCATACCTGTGTTTGAACTTACAACTTCTTGGCCCATTTACTAAACCAACTCTGGCAAGCATTATGGATTGAATTGTGGCCCCTATCCCCCATTCCTATGTTGACCTTCTAACTCAGAATGTGACCTTATTTGAAGATAGGGTCTCCACAGGGGTAATCAAATTAAAATGAGGTTATTTGGATGTCTAATATAACTGATGTCTTTATAAGAAGAGGAAATTTGGACACAAACATGAACAGAGGGGAGATATGAGGACCCAGGGAAGAGATGGCTATTTACAAGCCAAGGAGAAGGCCTGGAACACATCCTACCTCACCGCCCTTGGAAGGACCCAATCCTGCAGATAACTTGCATTATAGACTGAATGTCTGTGTCCTTCCAAACTTCAAATGTTGAAATATAATCACCAATTAGATAGTATTTGGGAAAGTGGGACTTTTGGGAGGTAATTAGGTAATGAGGGTGGAACCCTCATGAATAGGATTAGCGCCCTTATTAAAAGAAGACAGAGAGCTAGCTCATTTGGGCCATGTGAGGATATAAGGAGAAGTCAGCAGTTTGCAACCTGGAAGTGGGGTCGCACCAAAACCCAATCATGCTGGTACTTTCACATCAGATTTTCAGCTTCCAGAATGGGGATAAATCAATTCTATTGCTGAAAGGTCATCTGGTCTATGGCACTTTGTTACAGCAGCATGAAGTAAGACACCTTGATTTTTGACTTCAGCCTTCAGAACTGTGAGACAGTAAATTTCGGTTGTTTAGTCCACCCAGCTTGTAGTGCTTTGTTACAGCAGCCTTAGAAAACTAATACAGCAAGTTACTGACTTTTCCCTGTCAGTTTTCTCATCTATAAAAAGGGAATACTGACTCTTAACTCGCCACGTTGTCAGAAAGCATGAAACAAGAATAGTGGAATTACCTGGAGCTCAGTGATAATGAGGACTTTACTCCTTTTATGGTGTTCTCATGTACATTTGTTTTCGTATTGTTAGAAAGTTTATAGTAAGCTAAAAAAGGCATTCCTTGATTTCCTTAAGTCTATGTATTTAAGAATTTCGAAGTGTTCATTAAAAGTCATCTGGCAAAAGTCCTCCATAATACAGATTGAGAATCGTGGCTACATTTTTTGGTAGTACACTTAAAATTTCTGAAATCTTAGTTAAAAGACGTTCAAACTAATGTTTTAATATGGTGACTTTAATATTTAATATGATAACCTTACCATACTTATTGAACATCTTTTTAGCTTATTTTGCAAACCATGTGAGTGATTTGTCAGAAGAAAGGCTCAGTTTGCCCTACTCCAACACAAGAGAAAGAGGAAGTGTGAGCACGTAGACTCTGGTCAGATTCTCATTTTATCTAGCCATGCCTTTGGAAAAGATATCAAGTCAAAACTAAACAACATAAACAAATAGCAACGTAATAGTTTTGACTTCCTATGTTTGAAATTCCTATTTTCACTAATTGTTTCAATTCTTACAAATTCAGGTTTTCTTTGAGAATGCATTGAAACCCTCTTCAAAGAATATAAAATTATACAGATATCCACTTTGGTTTTTATTCAAAGATCTACTGAACAGACTTTCTAGACGTTTAGAATTACCAAATAGCAGGAAAGAAATGTTTAACCGGAGAGTAAAATTTAGAATGAAAACAGTATTTGATCTTCCTTGCATCTTACCACTCATTTCTTTCTTTCATTTGCTGTGTGAAAGCCCCATGTAATCCTATTTTATAGTAGATTCTTGCCTTACAGAGTACTTTCAGATGCTATTAAAAGTCAGAGGTTAAAAAGAAGTCTTAAATCATCAGACACACAAGCCTAGATTTCTGAGGTTGAACAAATATACAAATGTTTACATGCTGCTCCAGGTCTGAATAATTATATAGTCTGTACCTCTAAGTTCATGTCATGAAAAAGACATTTTGTATCCCTACATTTTCCTCATATATATTAGGATATATATATATAGGATATATATATTTTCCTCATACATATAAACATGTATGCTGTACTATATGTTAAATATTTCAAGAATAAATAATAGTCAATATAAGCATTTTTTGCCACCAAACTATTTGAAAAAAATATTCCAATTATTTTGTTTTATAAATGGAATTCTATTCACTTAATTTTTAGTAAACATTTTATACATATTACATACATGGCGATTACTGCTAAAATGTGTTTAATATAGAAAGTATACATGTGAAAATGTTTGTAGAAGTACAAACGGTATGAAAATACCTAATTCCTTTAAAGAAAAAACAACACAAGTTTTGCTTTTGACAACCTTCTGTGTATCAAATGTTAAGCTTGTTGAAACAATTTATATCAGAACTTACTTCCAACCTGTGGTTTGCTCTCTCACCTCCTGCCAGGCGTTACTGCTGTGTCGCCTCTTCAGAAGGCCTTCCGTGACCACCACATTTTAGATTGGTCCCTCCTTGCTGCTCCACCTTTAGACTGGGCTACTATTGATACAAACCACCTGAATGCAGTATTGTTGTTCTCCACACATAGTTTATTTTAGATAGCTAGTACACCAGTAAGTACTGGTGCTGAGAAATGAATCAGTACTGAGAAAATGAATTTGAAACTGTATTACTTAAAATCCTTATATTAAAAACATTTCTTTAGGAAGCTTGATCTACATTCTGAAATATATTTCATACACATTACAACAAATTACTAAAGTCTATCTTTTCAAACTGAATAAAGCAAAGAGAGAATTTGTTTTTGTCTTCAAACATAGAGATCTAGCATTTATTAAATTAAATCCCACTGCTAAAATCTAGGGCATTTAAATCTTCACTGGTATTAGCACACACTATTAGCACACACTAAATAATAATAATAATAAGCACATAACACAAGTTATGCTCTGATTTTGCTTCAACCTAGCATTACTTGATTTACCATCAACTGCCAGGCTGGAAATTGGAAAACTGGGATCAAAGTCACATCCTTAAATGCAATTTTAAAAAACAGGTACAGAAAATCCTAAACATGCAATTGTACCCAAATTTCATATTGAATTTGAAATATAAAAAGGCAGTTTATACCTTTTGCTATATTATCTATAATTAGAATGATATTGAAGAAACTCAACTAATGAATTATGTTAACAAATCTAAGGAAGATACTGGCATTAATATAGAGACTTTTAAATTATGGGTGGAATACATTCTTAAAGACTTGGATACAGATTAACTTTTTGTAACATGAGTTTTGCTGGACGCCCATTTCAAAGCAGATTACAACATTAACACTCTTCAAAATTTTAGTTAATACTTCAAAGGCTGAAGGTACCACAGATGATCATGATCTTCCTTATGGATCAACTATCTCATAAAATGTCTTCTGTAATAACATTTTTTATTTTGATTAATAACTTTGTGAGTTGATTCAACAAGATAACCATTGCAGTTGACATAAAAATACTAAAAGTTAATTATAATTTAATCTTGTTCCTTTAGGCTAACATCTACTGTTCCTTAGTAATAGGAAAGTTTTTATAGACTCAAAGATCAAAGATTATCTATCTATATACATATATATGTATATAGATAGATATATATATGTGTGTGTGTGTGTATGTATATATACATATACTTTTTTATTCTCACTCTATCTCCCAGGCTGGAGTGCAGAGGCATGATCTTGGTTCACTGCAACCTCTGCCTCCCGAGTTCAAGTGATTCTCCTGCCTCAGCTTCCTGAGTAGCTGGGATTACAGGTGCACGCCACCACGTCCAACTAATTTTTGTATTTTAAGTAGAGACAGGTTTCACCATGTTGGTCAGGATGGTCTCAAACTCCTGACTTCAGGTGATCCACCCGCCTCAGCCTCCCAAAGTGCTGGGATTACAGGCGTGAGTCACCGTGCCCAGCCTATATTTTTCATATTTTTGAAACAAGGTAGTGTTACTTTCTTACCCAGCTGGAGTGCTGCGGCATGATCATACCTCACTGTTTCCTCAAACTCCTGGGCTCAAATGATCCTCGTGCCTCAGCCTTCTAAGTAGCTAGGGTACTACCAGTAGGCGCCACCTTACTCAGCTAATTTTTTTGTTTGTTTGGTTAGGGATGGATCTTGCCATGTTGCCCAGACTGGTTACAAACTCCTGGCCTTACACAATTCTCCCGCCTTGACCTTCCAAAGTGTTGGGTTACAGATATGCACCACTATGCCTGGGCAGCGTAATCTTTTATTAATATTTAGGATTTTAAAAGATGACGGTACTGTCAACTAAAAATAGGTGTATATTTTACCTTTATTTTTGAAAACAAAAGTAAAATGTGTGAGATATTTGAAAGCTTTTGGTCTGGGTTTTTTTTTGTTTTTTTGTTTTTTTGTTTTTTGAGATGGTGTCTTGCTCTGTCACCCTGGAGTGCAGCAGTGATCTTGGCTCACTGCAACCTCCGACTCCTGGGTTGAAGTGATTCTCCTGCTTCAGCCTCCCGAGTAGCTGGGATTACAGGCACGTGCCACCGCACCCTGCTAATTTTTGTATTTTTAGTACAGACAGAGTTTCACCGTGTTGGCCAGGATGGTCTCAATCTCCTGACCTCGTGATCCTCCTGCTTCGACCTCCCAAAGTGCTGGGATTACAGGCGTGAGCCACCGTGCCTGGCCCAGCTTTTGGTCTTTAACATTTTCTAATTGTTTTTTTTGTTTTTTTGTTTTTTTGTTTTTTTTTTTTTTTGAGACGGAGTCTCGCTCTGTCACCCAGGCTGGAGTGCAGTGGCTGGATCTCAGCTCACTGCAAGCTCCGCCTCCCGGGTTGACGCCATTCTTCTGCCTCAGCCTCCCGAGTAGCTGGGACTACAGGCGCCTGCCACCTCGCCTGGCTAGTTTTTTTTGTATTTTTTAGTAGAAACGGGGTTTCGCCATGTTAGCCAGGATGGTCTCGATCTCCTGACCTCGTGATCCGCCCGTCTCGGCCTCCCAAAGTGCTGGGATTACAGGCTTGAGCCACCGCGCCCGGCCTCTAATTGGTTTTAATTTACGTGGGATACTGGTATTAGCACACACTATTAGCACACACTAAATAATAATAATAATAAGCAAATAACACAAGTTATGCTCTGATTTTGCTTCAACCTAGCATTACTTGATTTACCATCAACTGCCAGGCTGGAAATTGGAAAGCCGTATCCTTATCCTGAAATTTAGTTATAACAACTTAGTAAACTATTTTAGATGACAGATTTGCACAGAAATTATTTCTCTGCTAAAGTTACAAAACAATTTTCTAGGTACACAACTTGTTAACTGTGAATCAATAAGTATATGGTCATATATGATGCTATGTCAACATGAAATAGCAAACCTTCATTATCTGAGTATGTTAATAAATATCTTAGTTTTTTGAGCTCTCTTGGTCAGAAAGCTTAATATAATGGAATGAGCACAGACTATGAAGTCAGACTTTAGTTTGAATTTTGACTTTGTAACTTCCTAGCTACCTCACTTAGGCAAATTACTGTATCATTGAATTTCAGTTTCTACATTTTAAAAAAGGAGACCATAATAGCTATATTGCTAAGAAAATTTAAAGAATGAAGCATGTTTGGGAGAATACTGGGCATTTATTAGGACCCAATAATTAAGAACTCTCATTATCATAGACAAGCATTATGACATATTATACAAGTGCTTTAAAAAAGTCACAGAATTATATAGACTTACTCCTTGTCAACAAATTACTCAATCTGTGGGTTTCATAAACTTCCCACTTAGAGTCTTTGTATCACACAAGATAAATACTATATTGAGTCATTGTTTTTTATGTTACTCTCTTTAAATTGAAAGGCTTTAAGAACACAATAGTATGGTCTATATATTTCTGAATTGTGGCTGAAAGACATGGAATATTAATCAAGATTGTGAAAAAAATACCACAACCAGATGAAAATTCAGCAACAGTAACTGCTTAGCAAGGACCTTCCAGATTGCAAGCTTGTCCTGGTGGGCTAACTTTCAGAGCAGGGCAGGGACTTGTCCTCTCTTCACACCATACCCTATGGCTTCACAGTCCCTGGCACCTAGTAAGTGCTCAATAAAACATTTGTTGAATGAGTTAATTAAACATACTTCTCCTGGATTCAAGCAATTGTCTTGCCTCAGGCTCCAGGGTAGCTGGGACTACAGACACATGCCACCACACCCAGCTAATTTTTGTATTTTTAATAGAGACAGTTTAATAGAGACAGTTACCATGTTGGTCATTATGGTCTCAATCTCTTGACCTCATGATCCATCTACCTCAGCTTCCCAAAGTGCTGGGATTACAGGCATGAGCCACCGTTCCTGGCCACATACTGTATATTCCAATAATGGTCCGTAAGGTAGTGTCCAGGTGTCCCTTACATACATAGGAAAGAAAAGAGAAAGATTTGGTTTTTGCTGACACAACAAATTCAGGGTTAGCCCTGTGTTGTACATTCTCCCAAGAAGATACAGACTGGTATGAATTAAGTCAAGGGCAGGGAGTTGTGAGGAGCTCACCACACCTCCACCACCATCACCAGACAGAAATTGAAGCCTTCTCTTTCTCTTTAGGTTTCTCTTACTCTCTGGACTTTTCCTTCTCACTTTATCTACCAATATCTCTTTCTCCATGCATTCTCACAGTGCTGTAGCTCTTTTGTCTCTCTTTCCTGCTTTCTTTTTACATTTGGTTTTTCATTTTCTCAACTCTTCTCTCTCCTCCAGCTTCTCCGGCTTCTTGGTTCATTCACACACTCACTGAATGAACACACACCGACTCACACGGGCCTCACATAACATACTCCCCTTATACATCCATTCACTCACTCACCTCCTGGCTTAACTTTTTTTATTTTAAATCAATGATTAGAATGCTCCATACTCACTGATGAATAAGGTGGGGTTTTTTAGTATTTGGCTTTTCTCAACTGTTTTTTTTTTTTTTTTTCTTTTTTTCCTGAGCATGTGGGACTGTTTCTTTGTTATCTTCTTTTTCCCCTTCCCTTCTTTTTAGAAAATTATTTTTAAAATCTCTGCTGGTAAATTTGTGAATCATCAGGGAGAAGAGATGAAGTAAGTAGTATTGCCTTACAGGTGACCCTACCTTTACAGATGATTGTCACTGAATGCAAAGCAGCCAACGGAGACAAGTGTACTCATTTAAAAATAGCTGATAAAATGTCCTTATTACCTATGTCTTTAATAATTTAGATTTTGAGTGCCTACTCTTCTTTATTTTTCCTACTTTTTAATTTTTTCTGTTTTTCGCTTCATTTTTTAAAATTTCATGAATATATAATAGTTGTGCCTATTTATGGGTTATATTTGATATCTTGATACATGTATACAATGTGCAATGACCAAATCAGGGTAATTGGGATATACATCATCTCAAGCATTTATCACTTATTTGTGTTAGGAACATTCCAATTTCACTCTTTTAATTTTTTTGAAATATATTATTGTTAACTATAGGTACCTAATGTGCTACAGAACATTAGATCTTATTCCTTCTAACTGTATATTTGTGCCCAGTAACCGTCTCCTCCTTATCACCCTCCCCACTACCTTCCCCAGTCTCTGGTAACCATCATTCTACACTCTATCTCCATAAGATCAATTTTTTTTTTTTTTTTTTAGCTCCCACATATGAATGACCACATGTGATATTTGTCTTTCTGTGTCTGGCTTATTTCACTTATATGTGTTTTTTTCCTCTTTTTCACTCTTCTACTACTCCAAAATTTGAGCGTTGAGATCAGGTCTTTACATTTCTTATTTCAAAATGAAAGTGGTTTATAAGTTTTAGTCTGAGGCCAAGGATACTTCGTTATCAATGGCTGGGTTTGTGTAAAAATATTATTTCATTCAAATGCTGATTCTGTGAGGCTGGAGAGAACCCAGGAATCTGCATTCTTCATAATTATCCATTTGATTCTGGCATGCAGCCAAGTTCAAGAATCACTTTTAAGACATCTGAATCTACCCAGTCCTGGAGAGAGTGTGAAGTTAATAACATACTCTCCTAGAGAAAATAGGACCAATATTTTTATTCTCCAGATAAGTAACTTAAAGTTCAGAACTGAAATTACTTGTTATTGACTAGAATAACTTCTTCAATATCTTAGAGAGGCAGGAAATGCCTCTTGTTTTTGCTTAAATTAACACTAGTATCTTTAATAGAAAAATGTTTCAAGATATTTTATAGGATAAATTGAGTTTACATAATTTTCTTAGTAAAATTAAAAAGTAATCTATTTTTTAATGTAGCATGAATGTTTTATATTATTAACCACAGAAATTACTATTTGGCTTTTCTGTGAAGGAAAGTAAGACTGATTTGTAAATTATATATATTTTAATTTTTTATAATACATGCAATATGCTATTATCTATGTTACCCAGATTGTGTCACGGGAGATGATTTTCCGAAGATAATTAATAAATAAGGGCAAGAGTACCTTTTTATAAGATTACAACAAAATTCTTCTTTGTAATTTGAAATGTGAGGTGTCCTCTTTTTGTATTTATCAAAAGTGGCTGCAAAGCACCCTGGCCCCTTTGTTTCCATTTCTTTTGATTGCTCTGTGTTCTACATGCCCGCTTCTATGATGATTAATCATCTCAACCTATTAGAGTCAGGATGGATTTGGAAGTGTAAGATGGGATGAGAGATAAGGAGACAAACATGTGGAAGGAAAAACAATTTCCTGGCTTAATAAAATTAAAAATACCCCACCTGCAAAACCTGACAGGTGTGTCTTGAGTTCTAATATCACATTCAATGTGAAATAAACTTCTTACATTAATAATAAAAGATTAATATAAACTGGAAATAGATTGTGTTAGAGTGAATATATATAATACATAAAAAGTATACACAAGAGTATCATATATGTATATTCTTATATATGTATATATACAAACATGTATATATAAAAGGCTATATGTTTATGTATATAATACACTCAGCCTGACACGATTTATGCTTTAATCATCATAGGAAAAAATATATTGATGGTCTTTCTATAATGTACAAAAATAATGTGAACACGCCACTAAATTTTAAAATACAGTTCATTTATTCAAAGTTGCACTTAGAACACAGTGACTAAATACAAGCAAGTGGGGGAGGGCAATAACCTTAGTAAAGTCTCTTAATTAGAAAATTGATTTACATCATCCTTAGGTGGGTATAATATTCAGCAGTGACCCTTGATTGTGATCTAATGTTTGTGGAAGCAAAATCATAAAAATTTGCTTCTATAGGAGACTGGAAAAAAAGAGCTTTGAGTCTGCGAATTAAGAATGAGAATCTAATCTGGTGTAAGATAGTCATAGAGGGGGCTCTGTGGGAGACAGAACTGAGCACTGGGCTTAAAGGTGTTCAGGTTCATTTAAAATAAATTTAAAAAAAATTAAAACCCACTCTAAGCTCAAACCAAAAATAATCATCGGGTCACTATTTCATGATTTAGTTTCTTGTCTTTATTCTTCCTCTAACTACGTTGAGTTGTAACTTGCTTACACAAAATTCACCCATTTTTAAGTACACAGTTTGATGAGTTTTGTTCATCCTGTAACATTAGGTATCCACAACCACAACTGAAAAACAGAACATCTGCCTCCAAAAAGTTCCCTCTAATTGCTTCCATTTTAAAAGTGAGCAAATCAAAATGCAGGGGTTAACTGTCAAAACAGGTTTATGACAGAGTCTGGCTTAAAGTGTATTTAATTTATAATGTTGTATTTGAATGTCTGATATGCTCCAATCTTTTATCAAGAATAAAAACAAAGGAGTTGAGAGAGAAAGAGACTGAGAGAGTCTCTCTACTTTCAAGGACAAACAGAAAAAGTGGTTAAACAACTGGTTAAAATAAGATGCAAAAGAAAATATCAGAACAAGGAATGCCAAAAAGGCAGACAATGAGACGCATCCAACATCCTAAGAAAAAGGAGGAAGCCAGGAAATACTTTATCGGGGAAGTGACCCTTGAGCTTAATAACTCCCAAAATAGTGAGTAAACACTTTGGGCAGGATTCATTCATTCATTCATTCATTCAAGCGATATTTATTATAGGCTCAATATGCGTCAAGTACTCAGATAGAATCTGAGGATTTAAGCATCAACCAAAACAAGGCACAGTCTCCTATGATTAACAATTAGCAGGGGGTCGGATGTTGGTAGATTTAAGAATCCCCAAAGCAAATACTAATCAAAAGTACATGGAAATACTAGAGCACAGAATAAAGAAGGGCATGGATTCATGGTGGAGGAAGATTCCCATGAGGAAGTAACATTTATGTTGTAAGCTAAATTAGGAGTAAAATTTAATAAAACAAAAGGAGAAAAATATTATTTCCAGCAAAGGGAAAATATGGCAAATACTTGAAATAGAAGAGAATATTTAGCTGTAAGAAAACCAGTATCATTGGAGAACAGTGATCAACAAGCAAGCAAGCCGAAACAAAGCCAGAAAAAAAGACTGGGCATTTAGTTCATTCAAGATCCTGCTGAATGCTTCTGAAACTTCAACATCAATTCTGATTCAGTGGGTCTGTCCTAGGGCTCTACAACTGGCATTTTAAATAAAGCCTCAGATGATGTTGTCGCTGCCCCCTTCTCGTACAGCACTTTAGGTAGCTACGCTGTAAGCTGTCTTAAGCATTTGCAAATGTAACTGGCTAAAGGATTGTACACAAAAATCATATTTGTGGTTTAAAAGGTCACCCTGGCTACAGTAAAAAACATTTTTCCTAAAGCAGAGAAAAATCAAATTCTTCAAATGCAAAATAAGTTAGCCCTCTTATGAAACTCAAATGAAAAAATTAAATAAGCCTAAATAAAACTATTAACTTAGGAATCCTTAAGTCTTCCATACTGATATCACAAAAGTGACCAAAGAAATAATGGATGAGTTCTAGGCAAAAAAAAAAAAGAAAAAAAAAAAAATATATATATATAAAAAACACAGTCTTATGATTTTAATTAAATATATACATGCACATATGAAATATTTTATTTATTTATTTATTTATTTATTTATTTTTATTTATTTATTTTTTTTGAGACGGAGTCTTGCTCTGTCGCCCAGGCTGGAGTGCAGTGGCCTGATCTCCGCTCACTGCAAGCTCCACTTCCCAGGTTTAGGCCATTCTCCTGCCTCAGCCTCCAGAGTAGCTGGGACTATAGGCGCCCGCCACCTCACCCGGCTAGGTTTTTTCTTATTTTTATTTTTTAGTAGAGATGGGGTTTCACCGTGTTAGCCAGGATGGTCTCGATCTCCTGACCTCGTGATCCGCCCGTCTCAGCCTCCCAAAGTTCTGGGATTACAGGCTTGAGCCACCGCGCCCGGCCGAAATATTTTAAAATTGGGAGCCTCAAATTGATTTGTAACTATTGTTAGAGGAAAGAAGTGACTGAGAATACTGTCAAGATTATTATTTTTTAAATTAAAGGATAAGTAGTATATTAAAAGCTCTGACAAATTACTAAGAATTCAAAAATAAAAATCTTAAAGGGAAAAAAGAGGCAAAGGATTTAAATGGGTTAGAAAAACAGGAAATAAGAAAGATAAAAAGGCAATTGGCTATTATTAATACATTCCTGAACAGATATTTGATATAACTAATAATAAAATAAACTTATTTTCAATTCATTTAATATATTTATAAATATTAAAATTATTGACATTAGCTAGAGTTGTGGATAGTTTGGGCAAATAGATATTCTATACTATTTCTGATTTAAAAAATCTTCTCTGTAGGTCTCTCAAGAGAATCAGAAAATTATTGATCCATTTTGGTTGTCACAAGTATATGCCTTCACTGCTGCTCCTAAACTGCATTTGCAGTGGTCTACACAGATTAAGATGGTGAGATGAACTGTGAAGGCAGTCCTGGGTTCATTCACTTTATCACTGTGGAAACAGCCACACTACCTCATATCACAGCAACAGGAAAAAATGTTCACAGCCTACCAGCCAATTTAATTTATTATAACTAAGCTTCAGATTGATGGATAATACAAAATTAAAATTATGTTCACTCAAGTCAATGTTACCTAGAAAATGAACTACTGAAAGAGATGAGATTATAAACTTGGAAAACATTCACTACATTTACCTCCTTTTTTTGTAAAGCCATCTATCTATATGAATGCTTTGTGTGAACAAAAAACCTAATATTTATGGAACAAACATGTATCATACGTTTTAGATATATGAAATAATTTGATCCTTTACAACAATGCTATATGGTAGAAATTATTTCCTATACGTTCTCTACCCCAACTCACCATCTTGAGGGGAATGTTCAGAAAGATTATGTAACTTCTCAAAGGCCACACTGTCAGGAAAGGTAACAGTGGTATTTAAATAAAGGTCTGGCTGCCCACTAAACTCTTATCATATATGTTTCTCTATTGATACATTATTTTTTAAAAATTTTAATCCAGTTCTGTTTAACTCATGCTTTGTGTAAAATATGACTTTTGGTTCAAAAAGCTACTGAAACATTTACTCTTCATAATTTAGTGAAGTAATTCATGTGAAAGTTTTTATTTAAGAATACATAAGAGCTAAATATACTTCTTTGAATCAAACTTGCTATACATATTTTAGTGTCTAGTTTTAATATTACTACGAAAATCATTATTTCTCGTCATAATTTTCCATTAAAATCACATAAAATAATTATATATCTTCAGTGCTAATGGGTTATCTTATTTTGCTGCAGTTCTAAAATCTGAAATCTCCTACAATGAGTAGTATTTATTTCTACTTTAAAATGCATCTCTTAAAATTAAACTGTATAGATGTTTTGATTTTGCATTTTAGCTGTAAATACAAAATTTCCTTTTTATAAAAATCTATAAACCTATTTGTGGTTCACAGTATAATACTAGCAGTTAAGTTTAAATTTGAGTCTATTATTGATAACTAAGTTTTTAAATTAAAAACTGCTTTTTAAACTATATCTTCAATTTTAGTATATAGATATTTTAATTGACAAATCAATTCTTGCAACTTCAATGGTTTTTTAAACCATCCAATAAATTAATCACTTTTAATACTTTATTTCCTAGATTAAGATATAAACAAATCCTGGATCGTGAAAAGATTTTTATTTGATCAGATATGCTATTTGAGTTTAGTATAGCCTTTTATCATTGGTGAAGACTACATCTGTTTGTGCAAAACAGCATCTCTGAGGAGTGAAGTTCTTTGTTCTGGTGAAGAATAATCCTAATTACTGACAATGGCAGTACCTTCCTGCCCTATTATTGACCTCGACTTTGACCTGGCTGGACCACCCTCACAGGAATGGAGGGTAATAAAGTCCCTGGCTGACTCAAGCCTGAGTTTAAGCTAAGCAGAGATAATCAATCACTGAAAATTAAGGGTTGTGGTTTTGTGATGTGGACATTTACTGGGGACTGAGCTGAGATCGCCAAACACCATTCATTTAAGTTTTCAGGACTGTCTCAGAGTAGGATCAAGGGTATTTTAACTAGTACTTCAGGAACTGTTTACCAGATTCAGAGTACAGAGATATGATCTTACAGGCAGAGGGAAAAAAAGAAAATGAGCATTCCAAATCACAATGGTAGACTGAGTGTAAACAAAGAGTTAAGCAGAATGAACTAAAATAGCCTTCAGGAAATAATACTTTTCTTATTTATCTCAAACTTTGATGGAACCAAACTCATTAACATCTCACATTTCCCAGTTGATAAGGTGTGTGTCTTTGCTAGCCAAAATATTTTGCTCCCTAAAATCAATTCTAGAATATTAGACAAACGATTGTGCTAGGCTTAGATCTTCTTTTCAAGATGTTATTCCTAAAGTTTTGCATCTTCCTCCTCCACTCATCTTTTCCAAAGTATGTTAGTGCTTCTGAAGATCAAGATCCTCTTGATCTGTTTTAAATGACTGCGGCTCCTAAATTCCAATCCCACTCTGACCTTTCCCTTTTTAACATTACCCCTGAAACTCACATACCTTTGTTAACATAAAAAAAGGAACTCCTTTATCCAGGCAAAGCAGAGCTGCAATGTAGCATTTGAATACACTTAGCAAGAGGCAGGGCTGTTTCTTGTGTATAAAGCCTTGAAATATCCCTTCAGATGAGTTGTCACTGATGAATGTACAGACTACCTTGGAGAATAACACCAAAACACTCAGACAGAAGTTCCACATGCTTCACTAGCAAACCATTGAGCTGGAGAACCTGCATTCAGATATTTTTAGAGCCGGCTACGTATGCATGGTTACTGAGATTGCATGTCCTTTTGTCTTGTCAAAAGTAGATAAGTGCCTTTAGAGATTTATCTTGGATGTTTTGCAACATCCCACAAAATCTATAATAATGCTGTGTATATACTCTCTAGGTACTTGGTATATATGAGTTAATGAGTTGATGAGATTTGTTCTTTTAACTGATACTTTCAATAAACAGCTTTATTCTTAAAGTCAGAGATTCTACCTGCATGATTTAGAGGAACTTGAAAAGCTCCTTGTCATGTTGGCGTTTTAAATCAAATACTATGCCATCTAGAAGAGACCAAATATCTGGGTGCTATAATAGAATATCGGTAGGTTTCCAAATGACATCCTCAAAAGTTGTATTACTAGACTATAAGAATTCTGATTTAGGAAAATCAGGAACTCAAGCTAGCTGGAGTAATCAGTTGTTGGTTACAACTGAATTAGAATTTTTAAGTGAACCTTGGTAGATTTCTCTGTGAAGAATATGTTATTTCTCTGAGAAGACTTTCAGTATCTCACTTATCCAAAGTTGGTGGATTTCATGGAATGCTTCTTCTGGAGACGGAGCGAAATTTGTCTGAACCACCTGTTCATAATGTCTCTGAAGTAAATATGGCTATAGCCAATGTTTGTATAATCCTGAAACTTGCTTTTACATGTCACCTCAAAGTATCCAACTGGGATATGCCATTCAGTTATGCTCCTCGGGAAGTATAACCTCCTGCCACAAATAATCCTCACCCCTACATTTATAATTCAATTTCCAAGCTGTCACTCACACACCAAGGGAGGTTAGCTTCTAGGCAAACAAAATAAATCCAGTAAAACAAGATTTCTTTCACATAGACATTGACGATTGGTTTATCATTCCTATAGCTGTTGTAATTTAAAATGAGTAGATCATCAATTTCATTAATTTAAAGGACTTGGGCTTTTTTGTTTTGCTTTGTTCTAGCAAAAAGACATTTCTTAGATCACTTTCTATTTTAGACCCTGTCTTTCTCTCTCTACCCTAACACAGAACAAACAATTATAAAAAGGTCTGTGGAAAGAGTCAACAAATTATTTTGATAAATAGATAGTTTCAGATCATTTTATTTGTGTTTGTCACATTAAAAGAAAAAATATTCTGAAAGCATGTATTGATTTATACTTTCCACTGAACAAAAATGCCTTAGCTTTGCAGTTATTTATTCTTTAAATAAAATTTGTGCTTTAGAATATATTCTACAAATATAATTTAATGAAGTAGAAGAGTTGAATGAAATCAGAAGATTCTAGCTAGCAGTGTAGTTTTGAACATGTCATGAAACACTTTGCACCTCAGTCAATTCATTTTAAAACATATTTTAAGGGGTAAAACTAAGACATATCGACAGTCCTTTCAAGGCTTCTTACTTTCTTGGTCTAGATGGAATTCATCAAATGAGACCAAGGTGATGAAACACAAAGCAGCCTTTAGTAATTTCAGTTCTGCTTTGGCTGCTTTATCATGTCCTGATGTTAATTTATCTGTGATTAATATGATATAGGTTTTTATAACTTGGAAAATATATAATCCCTTTTTGTAAATGCCAATATTTTTAGTTATGAAATCAGCACACCTGCATATTAAATATGATGATTTTTCTTTCACATAGCTATTCCCATTGAGGGCCTTTTTTTCTTTTAGCTTTTTCTCCTTTAACATTTAATATTTAAATAGTATTTCAAGAAAATAATCAGTTAAATCAGCATCACTTTAACAGTAGTGTAATATGAACCCTCTCTGACCTATTTAATTGGAGATAGCTTTTAATGAAGGCACTGAGCAATTTTACACACACACAGACACACACACACATGCATCTGTAGATTGTATGTATTTATATACATATAAACCCATGATCTTAAAGTTAGCCAAATGCAGTTAAGAGATAATTCTGCTTTCTAAAGAGTAGCACAAAAGTAATGTTTAATTTCATCTAGACTGGAATAGCAGATACAGAGATTATTAAAATGTGCCTACAATTTATTATTAGGTTGCAAGTTATGGAAAGTAGTTTGGAATGACATTTGCTATATTTAAAATTTTTACTCAGGTTTCCACAAACCATTTAAGTTTTTATTTTTTGGATTTAAAAATTTATTTTTTTTTTTTTTTTTTTTTTTTTTTTTTTTGAGATGGAGTTTCGTTCTTATTGCCCAGGCTGGAGTGCAACGCCTGATCTCGGCTCACTGGAACCTCCGCCTCCCAGATTCAAGTGATTCTCCTGCCTCAGCCTCCCCAGTAGCTGAGACTACAGGCATGGACCACCACGCCCAGCTAATTTTGTATTTTTAGTAGAGAGGGAGTTTCTCCATGTTGGTCAGGCTGGTCTCGAATTACCGACCTCAGGTCATCCACCCACCTCAGCCTCCTGAAGTGCTGGGATTACAGGCATGAGCCACCACGACCGGCCAAAAATTTATTTTTTTAAATAAAACCCTTCAGAAATAGAAATTAAAACCGACAAAATGTATCTATAAAAATTGACAAATATAGTAATGCATTTGCACATTCATTCATTATTGAACATCTACCAAGTGCCAACCACTGAGAAAGGTACTAAGAATGTAGCTGCTGACTAAACATATGAAGTCCCCCCCTTTTTTTTTCTTGAGACGGAGTCACTCTGTCACCAAGGCTGAAGTGCAGTGGCGCGATCTCTGCTCACTGCAAGCTCCGCCTCCTGGGTTCACGCCATTCTCCTGCCTCAGCCTCCCGAGTAGCTGGGGCTACAGGCACCCGCCACCAAGCTCAGCTAATTTTTTTGTATTTTTTAGTATAGACGGGTTTTCACCGTGTTAGCCAGGATGGTCTCAATCTCCCGACCTCGTGATCTTCCCACTTCGGGCTCCCAAAGTGCTGGAATTACAGACGTGAGCCACCGCGCCTGACCTGAAGCCCCTATTTTTATAAGTTTACTTTTAAGTGAGGGGAGAAAGACCGTAAATATTGAAAACATTTGATACAGAAGCACCCACAATTTTATGTATATGTAAAATAAATTAAGTGTGAGAAAGAGCATAGAGTGTACTCCACAGTATTATTTTACATTGATAGGTCAGGATGTCATTTGAATTAATATATATTTATGTGGGTGTTAAGTATATATTTGTACATAGAGCAGATATTTATATTAAAATAGAACAGATTCCTGTCCTCGGCACTATTATTAATTTGGACTGGATAATTCTTTCTTGCAGGGGACTCTGTTCGGTACTATACACCATTTTACAGCTTTCCTGGCCTCCACCCATTAGATGCCAGTATAACTTCCTCAGTTGCAACAACTAAAAATATCTCCAACCATTGTCAAGTGTCCCCTGGGGGAAAAATCACCCCTTTTGAGAATTGCTCAGGTAGAGTATCTGCATATGTTAAAATATAATAAATAATTGTTTAATCTTTTCCATTATGTAAATATCGTCCTATCTCTTGGAAGATACTATGATAAATAAGACAAGTTCTTTGATGTAATTTAATATGTGAGACTACTTGATTTTCTTTTACTTCTTCACTCTCTATTTCTCTTTATATATGCCTCTTTCTTAAAATCTGTATCTATACATTGAAATTTGTATGCCTATAAGTATCACTAGTATCTATAGACATACACAATAAGTTCTCACATAACATCATTGATATATTCTTGAATACTGCAATGTATAACGAAGCCAGTTTTTTTTTCTTGTCAATGTTATGACAAAACAGTGTTGAAGAAAATGATTTCATTCGAGGACCAGCTGTATGTTATTTTTCTTAAAGATAGTTTCTAAGAACCCACTGATGACATTTAGTGAGGAAATAGTGTATATGAAAATGAAACAAGGTTATATTAGAATTGCAACTACAATAAACCTCCTCCTTCAGCACCTCAGGCACTCAGTTGACACCAGAGAAAGACTGCTTTAATGGTAAAATTTATGTCCTAAATTAAGAGACAAGACCTAGATAAAGGTGACAAAAGAGGAAAAGCATAAAATTAGTCTAACAAAGAATAAACCAAGCCTTAACAAAACTCCATACATTTTAAAGTAACATAATCAAAACTTGTATGTTATTTAATCCACATTTTCACACATACCACAAAAGATTACTGGATATTAGAAAAAATGAAAACTGACTACATTAGTTTTCATCATAGGGATGTCTCAAAAGTAAGTAGAAGAAAAGGACATATTATGTGCAGAAGATCAACACCACAAATGAGTGTCCACTTCTTATCTGAAAAAATGATAGCCTAATATCAGTAGTTGTAATAATTAATCAGGTTTATTTAACTCAACTCCAGTGACTAAAACTAACAACTAGAGGAATTACTACTTAGGGGCATAAGGAAGTTGAAAGAATGAGTACGTCTATTGCTGAAGTAGTGATGAAAATGTTCTTGCAAGAATGAATGGAGAGAATTCTACTTCAGGTGTGAGATAGTGAGTGGTGCTAGACTCACTCTCCTGGCATATACAACTATGAAATATGTGAAGACAATAAATATAAGGTTACCATCTTCAGACATTGGAAAACAATCATCTTAGAACTTCGGTGCCTGACAGAAAGGAAACACAAGGCATAAGCTATATCTTAGCTCCAATTTCCTGTCTAAAGATTCTTTCTGAAATGCAGTACAAATCAATGAAGCCCAACAGAATAGACTCACTGTGCTGAAGAGGCAAATATTAAGTTTGATGCTTCTGAAGCAGATGGAATTGGAAAAACAGAGGAAAAATTTACACAGAGAGCAGATTTAAATATCAGGGTGGAGTATAGTGCTCTCGTCTTGGTTTAAGGCTGAGCTGCACATGTGCAAAGGTATACTGAGAAATAAAAAGACTAGAGATAGCACAGGGCTAGGAGATATTAGCATATGTAGACCCCACCTTCTCCTCCAGCACCTCAGGCACTCAGTTGACCCTACCGAAGGACTGCTTTAATTGTAAAACTTATGTCCTAAATTAAGGAACAAGACCTAAAGGTGACGAAAGGGGAAATGCATAAAATTAGTCTAACAAAGAATAAAACAAGCCTTAACAAAACTCCATACATTTTAATGTAACAGAATCAAATCTCTTATGTTATTTAATCCACATTTTCACATATACAACAAAAGATTACTGGACACTGGAAAAAAGGAAAACTGACTATATCAAGAAACAAATAGTAGTTCATTGAAACAAGACTTTGATGTGACCCATGTAAATGTATTTAAGACATTCAAGAAAAATATATTGAGTGGCTTGTTAAGTAATCTCTACAGTGAAATGGCAACAATAAATAATATTCTAAAACTAAAAATTGTAGTATCTTAAATAAAAAATTCACTGGGTAGTCTTAACAGCAAATTAAACAGCACAAAAAAAATTCAGTGAACTTGAAGATAAATTTAATAAAAGGGTAGTAAGATTGAAAAAAAATCAACAGAGGCTTATAGTCAATGTACAATACTAATAGTTGCAACATAATTAATTGGCATATAAGCTGGGTATAATTGGAGTCTAAGAAGAAAAAGAGAATGATACAGGAAATACTATTTGTATAAATAATTGCTAAAAAGACTCCAACTTACATATTCAAGAAACTGAGTAAACAAAGTAATATAAATTTTTTAAAAAACAAACTAAGCATATCACAATCAAATGGATGAAAAGTAGAAAAAAAAGAGGGATGTGTCAAAAGCAACTAGAAGAAAAGGACATTAGGTGCAGAAGATCAACAACCCAAATGAGTGTTGACTTCTCATCTGAAAAAATGACAGCCTAAAAATAATGCCACAAGTTCCACCATTAAAAATCAAACAATGCTAAATAATACATAAGTCTAAGAGGAAAACTCAAGAGAAAATTTTGAAAATTTTATATTAATTAAAAATGAAATTAAATTGAACAACTTATTAAAATTTGTGGGATGCAGTGAAAGCAATCTAGAGGGAAATTTGTAGCATTAAATGCATTATACTAGAAAATAAGGGAGATCTAAATTCAATCATCTAAGCTTCTATCTTAGGAAACTATAAAAAGAAGAGCAAATTCAAAGTAAGTAGAAGGAAAGAAATAATAAAAATTAGAATAGAAATCAATGAAATTGAAAACAGAAAAACAATAAAGAAAATCAATAAAATCAAAAGCTAGTTATTTGAAAAGATAGGACTAAAATTAGGTAATATTAGAAATGAAAGAGGGTACATCACTACTTATCCCATGGACATTAAAAGGATAATGAGATAATAATATAAATAATTTTATATCCACAAATGTGATTACTTAGATGAAATAAACTAATCCCTTGAAAGATACAATCTACCAAAACCCACACAAGAATAAGTAGTAATCTGAATAGACCTATAGCTATTAAAGAAATTTAATCAGTATTTAATAATCTTCCAAACCAGAAAGTACTAGGCCCAGATAGGTTTCCTAGTGAATTCTACAAAGCATATAAGCATGAAATTATTTATAGTTTCTATAATTTTCTTTTAGAAGATAGAAGTAGAGGAAATACTTCTTAACTGATTTTGAGGCCAGCATTACCCTACTACCAAAACCAAAGGCATTACAAGGAAAAAAAATTATAGAACAATATCACCCATAAAATGATGCAAAAATCCTCAACAAAATATCAATAAATCAAATCCAATAGCATAAAAAAGAATTATATAGCTAAGTGGGATTTATTTGAAATGTGAAAACATGGTTTGTTGATTATGTCAGTAGACACAAAAAGCATTTGACAAAATCTAACACCCGTTCATGATTTTTAAAAAATTTTCGGTGAGCTAGAAATAGGAGAACTTCTGCCAGGCATGGTGGCTCATGCCTGTAATCCCAGCACTTTGGGAGGCCAAGGCAAGCGGATCACGAGGTCAGGAGTTCGAGACCAGCCTGACCAACATGGTGAAACCCCATCTCTACTAAAAAAAAAAGAAAAAAAAATACAAAAGTATTAGCTGGGCGTGGAGGTGCAAGAAGAGTATGGGGGAAACTGCTCCCACAATTCAATTGTCTCCTATCAGATCCCTCTCACAACATGTAGGAATTATGGGAGCTACAATTCAAGATGAGGTTTTGAGGGATACACACAGCTGAACCATAGCATTCTGCCCCTTGCCTCTCCCAAATCTCATGTCCTCACTTTTCAAAAGCAATCATGCCTTCCCAAAAGTCCTCTACATTCTTAACTCATTTCAGCATTAACTTAGAAGTCCACAGTCTAAAGTCTCATCTGAGACATGGCAAGTCCCTTCTGCCTATGAGCCTGTAAAATGAAAAGCAAGTTAGTTACTTCCTAGATACTATGGGGGTACAGGCATTGGATAAATACACCCATTTCAAATGGCAGAAATTGGCCAAAATGAAGGGGCTAAAGGCCCCATGCAAGTCTGAAATCCAGCGGGGCAGTCAAAACTCAAAGCTCCAAAGTGATCCCCTTTGACTCCATGTCTCACATCCAGGTCACGCTGATGCAAGTGGTGGGTTCCCATGCTCTTGTGCAGCTCTGCCCCTGTGAATTTGCAGGTACAGCCTCCCTTCTGGCTGCTTTTATAGGCTGGCATTGAGTGCCTGCAGCTTTTCCAGGGGCATGGTGCAAGCTGTCCGTGAATGTACCATTATGGGGTCTGAAGGATGGTAACACCCTTCTCACAGCTCTACTAGGCAGTGCCCTAGTCGGGACTCTGTGTAGGGGCTTCAACCACACAGTTCCTTTCTGCACTGCCCTAGTAGAGGTGCTCCATGAGGGCCTTGCCCTGTGGCAAACTTCTGCCTGGGGATCCAGGCATTTCCATATATCCTCTGAGTTCTAGATGGAGGTTCCTAAACTTCAGTTCTTAACATCTGTGCAACTGAAGGCTCAACACCACATGGAAGCTGTCATGGCTTTGAAGCCATGGCCCAAACTGTGCCTTGGCCCCTTTTAGGCATGGCTAGAGTGGCAGGCATTTAGGGCACCTAGTCCCTAGGCTGCACACAGCAGGGGGGCCCTGGACCCAGCCCCAAAACCATTTCTTCCTCCTAGACCTCCAGACCTGTGATGGAGGTGCTGCTGCAAAGGTCTCTGACATTCCCATTTTCCCCATTGTCTTGGCAATTAACATTTGACTTCTCATTACTTATGCAAGTTTCTGCAGCTGGCTTGAATTTCTTTTGAGAAAATATATTTTTCTTTTCTATTGCATCATCAGGCTGCAAACTGTACAAACTTTTATGCTCTGTTTGCCTTTTAGAACTGAATGCTTTTAACAGCACCTAAGTCACCTCTTGAATGCTTTGCTGCTTAGACATTTATTCCACCACCTACCCTAAATCATCTCCCTCAAGTTCAAAGTTCCACAAATCTCTAGGGCAGGGGCAAAATGCAACCAAATCTCTTTGCTAAAACATAGCAAGAGTCACCTTTACTCCAGTTCCCAACAAGTTCCTCACTCCATCTGACACCACCTCAACCTAGACTTCATTGTCCATATCACTATCAGCATTTTGGTCATACCTTTAAACAAGTCTCTAGGAAGATCCAAACTTTCTCACATCTTCCTCTCCTCTTCTGAGCCCCCCAAACTGTTCCAACCTATGCTGGTTACCCAGACCCACAGTCGCTTCCACATTTTTGGGTATCTTTACAGCAGCACCCCACTCCTGGTACCAATCAACTGTATTAGTCCATTTTCATGCTGCTAATACAGACATACCTGAGACTGGATGATTTATATAGAAAAAGAGCTTTAATTAGCTCACAATTCCATGTGGCTGGGGAGGCCGCACAATCACGCGGAAGGCAAAAGTCACATATTACATGGTGGTAGACAAGAACAAATGAGAGAGAAGTAAGAAAGTCAAAACCCCCTATAAAACTATCAGATCTTGTGAGACTTATTCACTATCATGAGAACAGTCTGAGGGAAACAGCCCCCATGGTTCAGTTATCTCCCACTGGGTCCCTTCCACAACATGTAGGACTTATGGGAGCTACAATTTAATGTGAGATTTTGGTTGGGACACACAGCCAAACCATATCAACCAGCTATGAGCAAGTGGAATTTGAAATTTTAAATACAATACCATTGACTTTAATGTGCCCAAAAATGAAAAGGGAAGTATAAGTCTAACAAAATAAGTACAAAATCTAAATGAGGAAAACTACAAAATTCTGGTAAATCATAGAACTAATTAAATGAAGCAATTCCATGTTCATAGATAGGATGACTCAATATTGTCATGATGCCAGTTCTTTCCAACTTGATATATAGATCCAATGTAATCCCAGCAATTTACATTGTGCATATTAACAAATTGCTTTAAAAGTTTATATGGAGAGGCAAAAGATCTCAAATACTCAATACAATATTCAATGGGGAAAAATAAAGTCAGAAGACTGACACTATCTTCCATTGAGATTTACTCTAAAGCAATAGTAATCAAGGCAGTGTGGTATTGGAGATCAAACAAAATATCTTTCAAAATTAACAGTGTATTTTGATAAGTAAGAACTGTGGGAGTCTAGCCGCAGATGATATAGAACTATAAAAAATGCTTAAATTTTACAAGCTAAAGAAAATAAATACCACAAAAAAAAATAGAAAAAAGGAACATTAAAGTAGCAAATATGCCAGTAAATATAAAACTAAGGTTTATCTTCTCTTAATTTATTTAAGGAACAAACTGAATATGTAAGAAAAGAAATAGTAGCAATGTGTTATGTGGTCATTAATGTATGTTGAAGTAAAAGATAACAATGATGGCACAATGGATGGAATCATAAATTGAAGACTTTTAAAATTTTTTCTCTAATTATACTTGATAGGTGATGTTAAGGTTTTATCTGGTAATCCCTTAATCTCAATGAAACTACAAAGTAGTATGGCTAAATACCAATAGAGGAAATGAAATGAAAATAAATAACATTAACCCTATCACCCCTGTACACACACACACACACACACACACACACACACGTATGCACTCATGGACACACAGATAAAGGAAACAGAAAGCCTCAAAAGGAGGAATTTAAAAACAAAACAGAAAGGTTGAGGGGAAAATAAATAATAAATTGGTAGACTTATATTCAACTATATCAAAAATTGCATTAAATATAAATGGGTTAAGTATTCTAATTAATGTCAGAGATTGTCAGACTAAATATGAAAGCAAGACCCAGGTATATGTTATTAACAAGAGATAAACTTTAAATATAAAGACACAGGTTGAAAGTTTAAAACTATTAAAATATAAACATTATCATATGTAAGCAGTAAGTATAAGGAAGCTACTATGGCTATATTAATATCAGACAAAATAGACATTAGTAGACTAAGACTTAGTAGACATAAGGAAGGACATTTCTTAATAAAAATGATAATTCCCCTGAAAGACATCTTTTTATGTGTGTACTAACAAAGCTTCAAAATAATAAAATAGAAGTTGAAGAAACTAATGGAAGAAATAATAAATAATGAAATTAATATCCATAGCTAGAGATGTTTACAACTTTCTCTTACTGAATAGATAGGTCCTTTTTAACAAAATAATCAACAGGAATATAAAAAATTTGAACTTACAATATCAACCAACCTAATATAATTAATGTTTCAAAAAATTACACCTCTAAATGCAGAATATGCTTTCTTTTAAAGTACAAATGTAATTACTAAGACAGAACATATGACAGCTCATTTAAGAATCTGCAGTAAATTTTGAGTGTTTAATATATTATTCAATAGGTCTATGAGTAAAATTTTAATCAATAACAATAAGAAGTCTATAAAATCCTCAAATATTTGGCTATATGTATTATATATAATAGATGAAGGACTATATATATATAAAATTATATATTATATATAATATTATATATAATATTATAAAAATAGATGAAGGACTAGACCAAGTGTTGGTAAACTACAACCCACAGGCCAAATATGATGTGCAGTCTGTTTTTATATGATTGAAGAATTAAGAATAATTTTTACATTTTTAACGTGTTTAAAAAATTTAAACAGGAAATGTTACATAGATTCTCTTTCACTTTCAAAGACTAAAATATTTGCTATCTGTCCCTTTATGGAAAAAAACTGTACTAAACAATTAAAAGAAAATACAGGAATAGGTCAACAAGCACATGTAAAGGTGTTCAATATTATCAGTCTCCAGATAAATGAAAATGGAAAACACTATGCAGCAATAAATGGCTAAAATTCAAAAATAAAATAGATGGACAACATTAAATGGTGGCAAGTATGTGGAACAACTGAAAGTCTTATACATTGATTGTGGTCGTGTAAAACGATACATCCATTTTGGACAAGTTCTTTGGCAGTTTTTTACAAAGTTTAGCATACATTTATTCAACTGCTAAGCAATTCTACTATTTATATACCAAGCAAAATTAAAATATATCCATATATTTATGAAACCATTTGTACAAAAATATTTATAACAGTTTTATTATGAATAGCCAAAAATAGAAAGAACTCAAGTGTCGGTAGGAGAAGCCAAATGCCAGTGATAGCAAAATGAATAGACAAATTTTGATGTATTCATATAATGGAATATTATTCAACAATATAAAAGAATGAACTACTGATACACTAGATTATAATACATACAGCTAGAGGAGAGCTGGCTTTCATTATTTCAAAGCTAAATGAAGGCACCTAGAATAGTGATGTTTGAACAGGAATTTGACATGGGAAGTAATATTTTAGGAAGATCATTTGAACTACAAGTACTAGAGCATGGATAAATTAACTGCCAAGGAGAGATGAAGAAGAGCAGAATTGCTGCACAATTTTGTGAATAAGGTCTCTGACTATTGGCATGAAGAATATGGGTTGCCTATTATCAGAATGAAATCATTCAGTGGAAATTTTTGGCAAGTTACCCATGCATCAGGCAAAAACTGGAAAGAGTGCCTTGATATTTGCTCAGAATTGCCTTGATATTTGCAGTTTCCACCTGGATATAGTACTGGTGAAAACCTGTTAATCTTAAACTCAGATTCTAGTCTTATTATATGAATGGATAGATGGTTAGATGAAAGAATAGTCTTCTCCTCTCTGGTTTATCAGTGTGTTCTGTACGAATTATTGACTTTTCTGAATCCGATCACTCTTGACATGTTTCTTTGCTAGAGAGGGTGAGAAATTGTCACTAGGTAATTTTATAGAGAAATAAATAAACATACTGAATTTTGAGAAAATTCTAGTTATATCTCATTCAGAAAGAATTGTAATCTATAACCCCCTTAGAAATAGAAATAAGATTTCTAATATTTCTGTGCTTCACAGGAATGACTTGCAAATTAATTCGTTAAGAACTCTAATGTGTACTTAGAATTAAAATCACTATATTGGTCTGACTAAAACATTATTATAAACTTTAAAATCTACCACTTTCATTAACCTTTGTAAACTCAAAATGAAACTCCATTTCACTATTAAAATAAATTATTTTCATTTTGTTCTCTTAAACTGTGCTGCCTACTATGCCATATCTATAGATCATTATTTTAGTAATTGCAGGAGATGGACTGCTTATAGGGGCTTAAGATACACAACATAATATTTGCTTCAAAATGTGTGAAGGCCAATTAAGTTTGTAGCCTACATGTGCTTTGTCAAGTGTCAGAAGCACTGAAAGTGCTTTATAATTGATTAATAAAAGTAGCTAGACTTAGTGTTGCCATACACTTTTATTGGCTCTCCAACAGCAGCAGGCAGGAACACAGAATAATTTATACATTCGACAGCTGGAACCATTTTCCCTGACACTTTGGACACCCAGATAAGTGACTTTGAGACTTGTGAAAGACAACAAAACTTTGTTAATTATTTTAACGCATTCATGTCAATGTGAGAATAAATCAGTAAATAAATGCATAAAATAAATGTGTCATTAATTTATTAATTAACATAACATTTTGATGTGTCATTTCATAGCACAGGCTACTGTAGAATATTTTATAGTTGAAATATTATTGTCATACCACAGCTTCCTGTATATAGGTAAACCATATACAGGCATATTAGTTTATAAGACTATGCAAAATTGTAAATTGGGTGAACGTAATCATTAGGTACCCACCTTGCCTTTCTACTTTTTATTCCTCTTGGATATAAATACCTTTTTCCTCTGCATATTTCATAGGCATGAAATGTGTTCTTACTGTACACTCATATTCTGTAAACATTGTTTTTCTCACCCTTTTAAATTCTCCTCTTTCCCATTCTTTCTGCTATCCACCATATGAGACTGTAGCTATTAAATTACCCAATCTGAGCCAAGATGATAGTCCAGGAGGGTGTCACCATCACTTCTTGCTCATGCATTTGTGTCATTTGTAATAGAAAACAATGTAGGATGTATACCAACATAAAGGAATGACAAATACTGGAAAGTGTATGCAAGTTGGGGAAAGATTTTTAAAGTTTGAAAATCTACAACAAATATTTGCATTTAAAAATAAAAGTCAGCAACACAGTATTCCTAGGAAGAAAGAAGAAAATGTGCTAGATATAGCAGATGGGTTGATTAACATATAACTTTCTGGAAAGCTTTTCTATACTAAAACTTTAAATTAACAGACAACTATGATTTCACTATTGGAAAATAAAAAAACTTATGAACTAAAATGTAGAACTCTCTAAGATGATAGATATGTCAAGTACACTGATTTGATCTATATAAATTATATAAATAAATTAGCAATGTACCTTGAAAATATGTACATCTATTATGCATCAAAAAAATATATTTATGTATAGAGAATAATATTCCTAAAAGCTCAATAAAATAAAATAAAATGTTTAACTCACTAGATAAAGAAAAAAATTCTAAAGAACAAAAGGTACATCAAAATAAAAGCAGAGTAGGAAGGTGGGGAGGGGAGAAATTGGTGAAAGAAATTAATACAAACAAAATCAATAAATATGTTGGAAGATTGATGCATAACAGATAAAAATACAGGTAAGTAGAAAGAAATACACACATACAGAAGTACAGACAGAAAACTGCAACTAACAAATTTAAAATGCAATTTTATATGAAAGCAAATGTATGGTTTATCATTAAAATTAAAGAACCCTGTATAACTGGCAAAATTATATATTGATAAATTTGAAAACTTCAATGACCTTATAAAAATAAATGAATTCCATTATAGCATTAAAAGTAAAATAAAAACATGGAAAAATATATTTGCAAGTTATTTCTAAATGGATTAACTTGTGCAGCCTAAGAACAGATAATTATGCTTAAAAATCATTCCAGTCAATGTAAAATTAAAGAAAACTAACTGATCATTTACTGAGCAAATATTGCCTTGATCATGTAAAAATTCTAAGATGGTAAATGTATAGAGAAAAAGTAATAAATGTAAAATAGTAATTAAAATACTAACAAATATGATATGAACTATATCAAAAGAGTAAATTATCATGAGTTGGGAAGACCTTGTCTATATTTTTAAGGATGTCTTGCAATTTGGAAATATTACATTTTTAAAAATAAAATTAATATACCATATTACCATCTTAGATTACATTATAGTGATAATTTATATTAAGTTAATAGTGATAATTTATATTAAGTTAATCTTCCTACTCTTCTGTGATGGAACATATTTCAAACTTACTTTCAACATTTTATTTAATGGTAAATATTGAGTGTAAGTTTTTTACCTGTGGTCTATGACTGAACGTCATAGTATCTGTGAACTGCGTGTAAACAAAAAAGTATTTTTCCCTCAAATATACTTCTTGTTGAGGAAAAAATATTTTTCCTCAAATATTTTTCCCTCAAATATACTTCTTGTTAGAAAATTATTTGTTAAAAATAGTTTATATCACATTATGCAAATAAGGTATTACTATTTCTCTTCGAAAAAATAAGAAGTGGTATGAGACTCGATTATGCATAGCCAGGTAACTACCAATCACAATCTCTTTTCTTTGATGTTTAGAATACTTCCCTATTACAAAAATAAAAGAAAACATATCCTACTAATAATTATTGACCTCTAGTATCTGTTTAAAGCAGCCTAACTTAGTTGGCAAATGTCAAGATAAAGGTAAGATTTACATTTGTATGTCCTTTACTTGCATTACAAAACGCAAAAGAACACAAAATCATCAATACTGTTTATAAGCAAGTAACATTACAAAATTCCATAGGGGCCAGGCACAGTGGCTCATGCCTGTAATCCCAACACTTTGGGATGCCAAGGCAGGAGGATCACTTGAGGCCAGGAGTTTGAGACCAGCCTGGGCAACACACCAAGACCCATGTCTGGGGAAAAAAAGAAAAAAAAAAAATAGCCAGGCAAGGTAGCACAGGCCTGTAGTCCCAACTACTCAGTAGGCTGAAGTGGGAAGATTGCTTGAGCACAGGAGATTGAGGCTGCCGTGAGCTATGATCATGACAATGCACTTCAGCCTGGGTAACAGAGACCCTGTCTCTGAATAAATAAATGATAAATAGAAAATTCAATAGGAAGAACAACCTAACTGTGTCCATGAGAAAGTGTAGATTATTTTTATGATAGAGAAGATCTTACTAAAGAGGATGAGATGAGATTTATCCCATTAAAAGAATCTTGTCCTGGAGCTTTGTGCAAGGTTGTTTATTCACTAATTGAGCAAGAAAAGTATCTTGTGATTGAAAAGTCTTTCCAGGTCCCCTTGAAATGGTTTCTGTGTTTTACTTCTTAGTACAGAGGCTGAATTCTATCAGTTATCTGAAAACATACAACAAACCACCCAATATTTAGTGGCTTTAAATCTCTGATATTTATTATTACTCATCAATCTACAGGAGAACTGAGTGATTCTCTCAACTGGACTGGACTCAGCTCGTATCAGCTGGCTTTTTCATGTGTCTGCAGTCCTCTGGTGGCTCAGCCGGGACTTGGATATTCTGAAATGGCCTCACTTAAATGTCTGAGAGTAGTCCAGCTGTTGACTGGAGCAACAGGGGTAACTGGGTCAATTATCTTGCATTAACTCTGTCTAGTAGGCTCTACCGAGCTCACTCACATAGCAGTGGTAGGATATGAAGAGCAAAAGGGGAAGTCCCAATGGGTAAGTCTTTTCAAACCTCTCTTTACTTGGCTAATTCCCTTAGTCAAAACAAGTCGCATGGCTAACTCAGATTCAAGGGATGAGGAAATAGGTTTTTTGTTTGTTTGTTTGTTTTTTTTTTAATGAGAGGTGGGGGGAATTATAGATACTTTAATGTAATTGGAAAAAACACCAAAGCGAAGCCTCTGTCAAATAACACCATCTGCTCTAGTGTTTCTGACACCCTTTAATATTTTGAAGCAAGAACTTTATGGAGTAATTGATAATTATTCAATTTTTCATCAATTCCTCAGTTTGGCCAGGTCCTCCTTTATTTTGGTTGTATATATATGTTAGGTCAAGTGAATGATAATTTCGTTATTTTACAACTATTTTATATTAACAGAAGATCATTTTATTTACAAAGAACTCTAAAATTACTTCGATTACAGTTGAAGCATTTGTTTTTAAAATGAGAATGAATTACAGTTGAAACATTTGTTTTAAAATTGAGAATGAGAGGCCAGGCATGGTGGCTCACTCCTGTAATCCCAGCACTTTGGGAGGCCGAGGCGGGTGGATCACCTGAGGTCGGGAGTTCAAGACCAACCTGACCAACATGGAGAAACCCCGTCTCTACTAAAAATACAAAATTAGCCAGGCATGGTGGTACATGCCTGTAATCCCAGCTACTCGGGAGGCTGAGGCAGGAATAAAAAATAAAATAAAATAAAATAAAATAAAAAATAAAATAAAATAAAATAAAAAATAAAAATAAATAAAAAATAAAATTGAGAATGAGCTCATTGATAGGGAGAAATATATTCAAGTGGGCTTACTTGGCAAATATTTTTGACTATACAGATGACCTTATAAAAATAAATGAATTAGATTGTAGCATTAAAAGTAAAATAAAAACATGGAAAAATATATTTGCAAGTTATTTCTAAATGGATTAACTTGTGCAGCCTAAGAACAGACAATTATGCTTAAAAATTTCAAGACCTCATAAGTGGCATTATGGATACTGCTTATAAGCTGCAAGTTATTTGGCAAAGCTTCTTCTCTTAAACTTTCAATGTAGAATAAAGAATTTCTGAAGTAGTGCACTCTATCCATTTATTGACTACCAAAAATGTGATATAAGTACTAACACCACAAAATTATTTTGAAGATTACTTCGGCTTAGACAACCTTAAAATTGAACTTTGAACTTGAATTTTATTTCCTATGACTTGCCAGTGTGGTGGAACTTACCAATAACTACTTATTAATACGAGATTGAAAAACTAAGTGTATGAATTTAACTCAGAGTCTTGGAGAAATGCAGTGATTCTTAACATAAGGTGTTGACTGGAAGTAGACATCCTTTATGTTGTGGGTCCTACATCGGTTCCTTATTAGACCTGTCCCAAACCTAAGGATTGGCTGATCTGTCTTACAGGGATAGGCACTTTCAATCAGGCTGCCCAGAAGGGGTACTTCTTCCTATAAGATAAAATCATCACTACAGGGTGATCCCCGTGGCTTAGAAATAAAACAAGAGGAGATTAGACCCCAGAGGTTACACCAAGAGCTGGAGTTTAATCTGTTTAAAATGTCTAATTCAGTAATTAATTCATTAATCCCTTTAGACTTTCTAAGTATATGAGCTAAAATTAATTGTTAAAAATTTTATTTTATTTATTTATTTATTTATTTATTTTTTTGAGACGGAGTCTCACTCTGCCGCCCAGGCTGGAGTGCAGTGGCCGGATCTCAGCTCACTGCAAGCTCCGCCTCCTGGGTTTAAGCCATTCTCCTGCCTCAGCCTCCCGAGTAGCTGGGACTACAGGCGCCCGCCACGTCGCCCGGCTAGTTTTTTTTGTATTTTTTAGTAGAGACGGGGTTTCACCGTGTTAGCCAGGATGGTCTTGATCTCCTGACCTCGTGATCCGCCCGTCTCGGCCTCCCAAAGTGCTGGGTTTACAGGCTTGAGCCATCGCGCCCGGCCTAATTGTTAAAAACTTTAAGCAACATTGAGTTGATTATAAACTACATTAGAACGAAAACTATTGATTTTATTCCAAATTTGGGTTATTTGCTTGCCATCACATTGATAACAAAGATTAAATACAATGATTATTTTTATATCAAAGAAATGTGAAAACTATAGAATTTTAGCCAATTCAAGAGTTTGTTTAAAAGCTCATTTTTATTTTTACTCACAGTAAAAATTCCTCCTGATGGAGGAAACAGATGGAGAATGGAATTGCATACTTATCACATTATTTGGCAGATATAGCATACCTTGTTTAAAAGAATGGTGAACATATTTGGAAATGCAAAAGCAAATATGTCTATATAAAATAAAAAGGAAGACATTGTAGAAAATATGAACAATTATTATAATGTAACAGTTAATAGCTTGATTATATAAATAACTAAATAAAATACATAACATAAATACATAAAAGATCTAAAATAAAACTACTGAATCATAGATGAGTAAATGAATGCCATATGTATTTTACAAATGAAGAAATGCAACCAACAACATAAACTAAGTAAAAAATTATAACCAGCATTAGTAAATGAAGGCAGGCAATAAAAATAATCACGAGGTTTCACCTATCCAATCAACCTGAAAAGGGAGGGAAAAAAACAAAGAGCAAATACAGTGAAATTGATATTTTCTTACGTTGTTGATGGCATTTTCAATATATATATTTAATATAACATTTTACATGGACATTTTGTGAATATCTTTCAAATCTTAAAAAATGTTTGTATGCTTTATTTTTATTATACCACCTCTGGAAAGCTAGCACATAAATCTAACACAAACCGAGAAAAAAGTACATGTAGAAATTTGTTAATGTCAATAATTTTTATAATGTTAGAAAACTGAAAGCAATGTAAATGGCCAGACATATGAGTCTATTAAATTGTGTTATATGCTTTATATCTATAAAGAACACCTTATAGACATTAAAACTGTTGGCTTTGAAATAATAGGAAATGAAAAAGTGTATACAAATGATATTCAAACTATGGACATCGCTATGTTAGAGCAAAGCTAACTGTAATATTTTGATTTAAAATTAGCACTAGGAAATTGGTTAACTCTTTAAATATTCAAAGAAGGTTGATTCCATACCTCATATAATACAAGAAAATAAACTGAAATGACATCATATAATGTAACTGGGGAAAAAAAATAGAGCATAAAAGCTAGAAAAATATGGCACCATAACAATTGGGTTTTGGATGAAAAAATACTTGCTTAGCTTTAAAGTGTTAAAGGAAAATATATTGTTCATAAATATATTGGTGATATTTAAACTTCTAATTGTCAAATAAAAAGATGACTAAAATTAATGGTAAACATTAAAATGAAAAATATTTGAAACAGAATAAAATTAGAATTCTTAAAATAAGAGTAACAAAAAATTCATAAGTACATATGAGATTCCAGTAGGTAACTAAAGTAATCCACATAAAGGAGAAGAAATATCTAATGTAATTAGGAAAATATAAAAATATTGAGCTTAATATGAGTGAAAGAAATGTTAACTTGAAAATAAAACACTTCCCTTTATTTTTCAAATTAGGAAAGCTTAACTGGTTATGTACAACACAGGGAAAGGTAGGGCAAAATGGGCATTTACAAAAGCCTGAAGGTATTAACAACTGATATAGCTTTACTTGGAAAAAATTTGGCAAAATATATCAAAATGTATAGTCTTTCGTTCAGTAATTTCATTTCTAAAAATCTGTGCTAAGGTAAAAACTTGAAATGTAGTTAAATAAAGATTTTGACATGACAAAGTTTATTGTAGCGGTATCTAACTGGAAATAATCATTGTGTCCAACATAAGGTTAATGATAAAGTAAATTCTAGTGTCTATATGATAGAATATTATAGACCTTCTAAGAATCTGAATGTTTAAAGAAGCAAATGTAAACTGAAAATTAAAATAAATATTTAATATTTAATTTTTTTAATTTTTAAATATCATAGGAAATTAACAGAAATTCAACTGTTAAATTTCTAATGGTAGTTTTTTCTGAGTTTTATAATTACGGTAAAATTACACTGTATTCTCTCTGTTTTCTCCTCCCTTTATAGGTGGCTTGGATGAGTGAAACCTCATGATTACTTTTATTGCCTTCCTTCAACTGCTAATGAATAAAGTTCTAACTGTTGCATAGTTTTTGCTGTTGGTTGCATTTTTTGATTTCTAAATATTTTCTTTTTATTGTACACCATGCAATAATAGCTACTGCTTTATAATCATGTTTTTATAATTTGTTAATGTAGAATTATAATTGTCAGAGTACATTCATAAAGTCATAAAATGCCGTTCAAATATGTCTGCTGCTATTTTTACAGTACATTGTATCTTTGAACTACCATCATTTCTGTATTTGCATCTTTTGAATTTTTAGTTCCAGCTCCAATAGAAAAAGTGTCCTTTACAGGGCAAGTGATAATCTGTCAATATCAGTTAGTTGAGCCTCAATTTTTACATCACTTTCTTCCATCTTTGTGATAAAATATCAATTGGAACAGAAGGAATAGTATTATAGGGGATAACTAAAAGTAGCCAGTGCATATTATTAGCCTTTTATTCTCTTGAACATGGTTTTTAAAAATCAATATTACAAAGGCAACCCAACATAAACCTCTTCTCTGTTGTTCTTGACACTACACTGAAAGGAAAAAAAGAAGTACATGCAGGCATTGTTCAATCAGAATAAATAATTCATTCAAAAAGAATGCTATGCTGTGCACCAAACGCCTCTATAAATACAGGTACCTGGACAAGCAATATATTCTATGACAGTAGAAAATATACTACATTGCTTCCAAATGGGTGGTAACCATGATCTCTAGTAAAATAAATATCTGTGGCAAATGACACATACCTATTTAATGACACTTTGAGTTCATGTGAAGTTTGGCAGTGTAATAAAAGTCTTATCTCTTGCTTTCACTGTTATTGCACAGATTTAAACTGCTGTCTCAGAGGCAGTTTTACTATCTTTTTCAATCTACCCCATAAAAGTGAGACTTGATTTGCTTAGCATGAGAACAGATCAATAAAAGCTAAGTTATACAGCAGATTAGATCACTAACTCAGAGATCAAAGATGTTAAATACAACTTGTATAGAGAAGCTAGATCAAAAGTTGAGCTCAGACACACGGTACATATTTGCAGACCTCAAAATAGCCTTCACTCTATACCAACAATTTACCTTCAGTCTTGTCGTGATCATTTTGTGTTGAAGTAGTTTACAAATGGCTGACATTTTAAATATATACATAATGTATGCATATTTTAAAAGGGCTTTTTTGTATTGAATTTCTGAATTATTCCTCTAAGATAAAAGATGGAAGGAAAGAGTGTTCTCAGAAGCACTAAAAGTTCATTTTAGAAATAACTTACTAATATTAAATTTGTAAAGTTAGATTCTTTTCCAGTGACAGCAAAATAGCATGGTATAGAAACACAAGTCACTAAAATTATTATCTTCTAATTTTTATTTCATAGTAAATGTACACAGAATTGTTGAAATAAGAAAACTTGGCCCTTATTTCACAACTATGACCTTGTCAAATTGGTATCAAATGCACAACTGTTTAAATAATACAGGAAATGAAAAATTGTGTTTTACCTGCCATTCTCTCCTCACCATGTTTAAGCCCCATTAAGAATATGCATAGATGCAAGTATAATGTATTCATTCATAAGCCTTTTACCACATTAGGAGGGAAACAAATTAAAACAGGAGAAAAAAAAAACACAACAACAACAGCAACAAAATCCTCAAACTATCACATCCCAATGTGAAAGTGCAATGGTCTTAAGCACTTTTTTCCCCTGGGGTATTCATAGTGCCTTAAATCTAACCCTACTATGTATGCTCATTCAAGTAAAACCTCAAAGCTTTTCTCATGGGAGGCCGTTCCCCACCTCACTTTCTTATTTTAAGCATCCCTTGATTCTGTCTTTGCTTCAGCATTGTGGTGCAACGTAAATGCTGCAGTTCATGGCAAAATGAGACCCAGCAAAATGAGGCCCAGTTGCCTCAGAAAGATCACCTGTCCCTCATTCATACATTGTCAAGTTCTCCACCGCCTTTAAACGCCAATTTGACATCCTGATCTGCTGTGCCTTCCATTGTCTCTCCAAGAAAATCTGCGTCCAAAATGTGAGAAACATTAATATTGAAATACAAAGAAGCAAAAATGAAAACAAATATTACCCATAATCATAAAGACCCACAATAATGATGCTTAACTTTTCAGTGTTTTTCTTTTTATACATATCTTCCTTTTTAATCACAATACACACTGTCTCTAATTTGACAAAAATGGCAAGATAATTAACAATGCTTATATTTATAACATGCATATGTATGTATTTGTAAAGTTGTTTACACATTTTAAACACACACAGGTATTTTAACATTGTTAAATATACACTGTTATTTTTGGAAAAGTTTGTAAAAAATACTAAATTCCCACATATATTTATTACTCAGCAGAAAGACTTTCTTTTTACAAAATTTGCCAAATTGTGTCTAAACATATTTAAAAGCATGATATATCACAGTTAAATGATTATTACTAATAAAATAACTATCCTTTAAAATGAGAAAACTTTAATGATGCTTTACTTTAAGAAAACAATAAAAATGCCAATATTTTGATTTTTTTTTTTAAACTGAAATTTTAAATTGCAATGAGCCAATGTCTTTGTAGTGCATTAATGCTTTGTGGTGGAAAATATGACAGAATGTTAATAACATTCATTTAATAGAGAACATCAAAATTCTGATACCAGTGATTACATTTATTTTTGTATTTTAACACAATTGTCAGTTGTTTACACTATCATTAACTTTTTTGAAGTACTTTAGGTATTTTTATGTGAAATATGTAGATATTTTCTGTAAGCAGAGAATTGGACTTGCATTGTTGCTTCTTGCACATAGGTTTCATACATCTGGGTGATTTCTTGGGAAAAATGGTAATGCAGAAATGTGAGGAAATTATTATGTGATTATTAAAAATAAAAGAGCCTTAGGTTTTTAGTTTTCTCTTAACAAAATTTGGTTTTACAAATTATGATCAAATGGTATTTGTTATTAGTAACTGTCTTTTGAGTTTCTCATACTTGCATTAAAATCTAAGGCTCACTAAATATCCATTGTTTCAATAAAGTCAATCTATTTACTGAGAAGATCCATGTTTAGAAAAAAGGAAACACAATACCAAAGAAGGAAACACCCAAGACGAATCTTTATTATCTTATGTAAACTGAGTGTAAGTAGCTGATGTTGGAATTGAATCTGCCAGGCAGTGATCATGATGCCAAATTATGGTTGTTTCACACATACATTTTAGACTAAATCCTGCCACAGAGATGGGATATGAAATTCTAAGAATTGTCAGTTAGGTTTTCATTATTTCTTTTAACTCTTAAGCTCTTTTCCTAAGGCAAACACTTAATTGATATAATCAAAATCCTTTTTTTCTTGATTGCATTTAAATATTTTGTTCTTTTTTTCATCACTATAACCAGGTTTCATTACTGTCCATAAAAATAGTTAGTTTGATAATGTAATTCATTTTCCACTTTGTCTGCTTACTAACAACCCTGATTTTCTTTTAGTATTTTAGTAAAAATAACTATACATAAGTATGTACCTGTATTTTTTGTGATAAAAAATTTTACTTTCTAAGTTAGAAATGTTATTCCTTCTGTTTAATAATGGTGGGCATGGACATAATGAATACATTTCCTGGGCATAATCTTTCATTCTAAATCTAAAGGCTTTCAAAGTGGTAGTAGAGGGTAGTCATCCTGATGTGATTGCAGAAGGGAGATGGTTTCACAAAAGGATTGAATTTTTAAGTATGAAGAGATCAGGAACAAATACAATATGCAAACATTTCCACATACTTTTTTGTGTACAGAAAATTAAAGTTAAATTTTGATTTCTGCATTTTTGTTACGCACAGTCCATGCCAAGTAATTTTGAAATTGCCCTTCTATTTGAATTTGGATTGAAAAATATAAATGACATCAATCTACGTTGTTTTAGAGGTATTTAAATATTTAATTAAAAACTAATAGGCCATATTTTAGAAAAACCTTATTCTGAGGTTATAAGATATGGAATAAAAATATACACATGAAACTTCTTTATCTGAAACTTTTATTGCTAACTCTGAAAGATAGCTTTTTCCTACTGTTTCTCTTTAACCAGATTAGATAAGGATACTATGTAATCTAAAAGTGAAGAACTCATATTTAAGATCATTAAATAAAATGTATCATATAATTTATAAACTATGTTTGACACACTATTGCGGAATCCTGTCCATCCTCAATTTTGCTTCTCTACCAAAGTGAAGGGTGAGAATTTGTAAAGCAGTGATAAAAATATTTTTGTTTTTGTAGATAGATAAATAATGTAGACTCAAAGTTCAAAAACCTAAGTAATTAAATGGCCGATTTGAAAAAATTAGAGAGAAAAGGAATAGTGTTTCCAGCACTCAAGACCAATGATGGCTAGAGAGAATAAGCTGGGTCTTTAGAACTCTCAATTACGTGATAACAGTCAAGATATTACTTTTAAGTTTTTCTCTGTCTTTTCATAAGAAACAAAAATCAGCTTCAAATTTGAAAAGTAATCTCTTTATTCTTTATGCTGATGATGAAATCCCAAAATTGAAAACTATAAGAGAGCAATCTCTATATTTCCTTTTATGAGTTGCATTTAATCTAATGTGTCTCTTCTATAATTTAGATCCAGAATGTGAGATACAGCTACATTAGACAATTAAAGCTAAATTGAATGAGAGAAATGAATAAGAGTCTGAGAGGAGTTGGTAGGGTGAGATTCGAATCTAGCATACATACAAAGGACAGAAATTAGAAGATCAAAGGAGGTACACAGAAACTTGTGCTTAGCAAAAAGATTGTGAATATCCCAGGGGATTTCTTGAAAAAACAATAAGAAATTTTTATAAAATTTGTGATCGTGTGATAAAGATCTCAATAACGAATTCAGTAACTAACAATCAATTGCATTTAATTTAAACAACAAATTGTCAGAGGTGTTTGAACCAGAACAACTCCATCTCAAATAGGGGCTGGATAAAGTAAGGCTGAGACCTACCGGGCTGCATTCCCAGGCGGTTAGGCATTCTAAGTCACAGGATGAGATAGGTCATCACAAGACACAGGTCATAACGATCTTGCTGATAAAATAGGTTGCAGTAAAGAAGCTGGCCAAAACCCAACAAAACCAAGATAGCGATGAGCGTGTCCTCTGGTCTTCTTCACTATACACTTCCACCAGCGCCATGACAGCTTACAAATGCCATGGCAACGTCAGGAAGTCACCCTATGTGGTCTAAAATGGGGTGGCATAAATAATCCACCCCTTGTTTAGCATACAATCAAGAAATAATTATAAAAACGAGCATCCAGCAGCCCTTGGGACTGCTCTGCCTATGGAGTAACCATCCTTTTATTCCTTTGCTTTTTTTTGTTTGTTTGTTTTTGAGACGGAGTCTCGCTCTGTCGCCCAGGCTGGAGTGCAGTGGCCGGATCTCAGCTCACTGCAAGCTCCGCCTCCCAGGTTTACTCCATTCTCCTGCCTCAGCCTCCCGAGTTGCTGGGATTACAGGCGCCCGCCACCTCGCCAGGCCAGTTTTTTGTGTGTTTTTTAGTAGAGACGGAGTTTCAGCGCGTTAGTCAAGATGGTCTCTATCTCCTGACCTCGTGATCCGCCCGTCTCGGCCTCCCAAAGTGCTGGGATTACAGGCGTGAGCCACCGCGCCTGGCCTCCTTTGCTTTCTTAATAAACTTGCTTTCACTTTATGGACCTGCCCTGAATTCTTTCTTGTGCGAGATCCCAGAACCCTCTCTTGGGGTTTAGATCAAGACCACTTTCCAGTAACAAAATCATATTTCATAAAGATAATTTTGAATAAACCGTAAATTGACACAGAAAACTAAAGAAAAATAGTAATATGTTACATGTTGGAATGAAATGTGAATGAAACATAAATGTTTACAAAGCTGAGTTTGGATAACTGAATTCACAGATATAGCCTTGGGATATAAACCAATACCTTTCAGCATTAAATTCATACCAAATGTGATCTTTTACAAACGTAGGAAATTTAGTTATCTAATTAGGAATGACAGCAAGTGACTGAACTCATTAAGCAGGAACTCCATGAGCAATTTGCCTCATTAAAGGTTTGCAGTTTTATATCTGCAACAAATGTATTCAGTACCTATTTTAAATAATAAAGAACGAAAATCAAGGTTAATTGACATTTTAATAGAAAGCATATCAATTAAAATTATCTACAAAAAAGGCTCCTCCTAAAACAATTACTGTTAGAACTCTTTCATTGTCAACTTGAAGAAACAAGATGGAGCTGAATTTGATAGCAACATAACGTTTGGGAAATTTGGCATAGGCCCTCAATCTTCATCAGCTACACAGAGCATTTGGATTAATTCACTACTGTTATTATCAATGTTATGATTTATTTATTTCATTAATGTTATATGGTAATAGTTTTGCAATGTGCTATGTTATTTCACAATTTTTTCCATTGTCCTGTGCTATAAAATGAGAAAATGTATTATACATGGTACTAAATAATCTATTTGAAATCATAGTTCTGCAGATGGCCATCTTTTCCTTGTATCTCCAAATTGTCTTCCTTCTGTGTGTCTCTGTGTCCTAATCTGTCTTCTTATAAAGACAGCAATCATTTGGATTAGGGTCCACCCATAAAACTGACTTCATTTTACCTTAGTTACCACTTCAAAGCTCCTATCTTCAAATACAGTTACATTCTGAGATACTAAGGGTTAAGACTTCAACATACGAATTTTAGGGAACACGATTGAGTCTATAATAGAAATAGGTATAGAAACAGAGAATGTCTAGATTGTTCTCTTGTATTTTTTTCAGAAGTCTTAAAGAAATATTCCTCATCTCAAGTATTTCACCTTTGTGTGTAATATACGATAATAAAACACTAAACACCACTGTTTAAAAAATCTGTATGCCGTGCCCCTCTTCCTCCGTCACTGAGGATGATTATGAGGTAATATGCTAAGAGAGGTGACATATTACCCTACAGTTAGAAAGAGAATTATCCCTTTCTTTATCCAGAGCAAACTTAATTCTGTCAACAGAGCCATACAGATTGGCAAAATATGAGAGTGCACGTGAACCAAATAAGAAAATCAATGCATTTCTTTTAAATCCTAAGTATGGCTTCAACTATTAATGTTCCAGAAATATATTATTTGCCTTTTCATCAATTCACACTTGTCTTTGTCCCTGCATAATTTATACATATAAAAGGATAAGAGTGTAGCTATTTTCCTAAAGCTGTGTTGTCCAAGTGCGTACCACAGGTACAAAATGTTTCCTTTTTTCTTCTCCTGTTGTTTCAACGCTACTTAATGACAAAAACTGAATACCAAGGACAATCATGAGCACTTAAGGCCCAATTCATAAAAAAAAGATTCAAGGCATTTATGCACAAATGTTGCTACTTTCATATGGAAACAAGGTACATAAAGAATTCTCCTTTGTGATTCATAAACCCTCTTTAAGGTAATTTTGTTGCTCAGTTTTGTACCTCAGGAGAGCAAAACCCCAAAAGAGAGAGGTAGGAAAGAAAAGAAAACCTACAGATATACTTATGGTCCTATTTGCATAAAAAACCACAGAAAGCCTTTTATGCAATATTAATTAAACATGTATTAGACAGTGATGTGTGGATTGTATAGTCATTACCCACTTTAGTCAAGATTATAAAATATCCACAGTAAACATTTTAAAACACATACACAGCTCTTTCTCTCTCTCTCTCTCTCTGTCACACACACACACACACACACACACACACACACACATATCAGACAGGTCTAGCATCTTTATCATTCTCAGTTGATCGGCCCACATATATTCCAAGAGGATGAAGTGCTCGTATAAATACCCAGATTTGATGTCCACTCTTTTTATTGTTTACCTTGGAAAGTCAGAGGTTGAAAATTTTCCCCATAATTTGCTTAGAATATGTCCGAGTATAAAGGTTATTGAGTCTGATGTTTGCCTTCTATGAATGCTAACGCTTTAGATGCATTCAAAGAGATTAGAAACAAGTGATATGACTGACAGAAAGGATTTTAAGCATTGTGCTTGTGCACCTGTTCTGCTTCTTTCCCACTTCATGCCCTATCTCCACCCCTTTACACTGTGGGAACCATCCTCAGCCTTAGCAGTTCTGTCCCATGCTCTAGGAGAAGAAACTTGCTGGTTGACTCCCCATTAGGTTAAGCCACTGGAAAAGACTGGAAAAAAAAATGAGGGGCAGAAGGAGAAAGAGATTGGAATCTTTCTTCCCCACTCCTTCCTGCTTTAACACTGTGACTCTTGTCTCTGTCTCTCCATGACCAGTTCTCCTGTTGGGTGGCACTCCTCTGTGGCTCAGCTCTCTCTGAGCTCTGGGAACACCACTTCCTTCCCTTGTCCTCCTGAACCTTGAGGGTGGAGACAGTTTTTTTTCTGCTGCTAGTTTGGGAGTGCCTCTTCATCTCTTCTTTATTCCCTCAATCTTGTTACTTTAGAAATAGTCCTCTCTCAGAGTTTTCATGGAAACTGTAAATAATAGACATCCAAGATGTTATGTTTCTAATTAATTTTTATTTTTGTATGGCTAGTGCATGATTAGTGCATAATTGCCTCTATTGTTTTAATTTTGTATGATTTATATGGTCAACTTTATGTCCAATCTATAAGAGGCCCTCATTCTATAGCACTTGAGCCATAATTATATAGTACTTAGGTTAGGGGCTATCAATCTTTGAGTAAGCAATGAAGAGTTTGATAATGATAATGTTTAACGTGCTGTACTTGACAATTAGATGGGGCAAAAATTTATTCAAATAATAAAACCGTATTGATTGACTACAGTTGTAAAGCATTTAATAAGGACAATAGACGAATAAGATGCTATACTTAGATATTAATATAAACACTATTAATAATAATAATGATGATAACAACATCAACAACTACCACCATAAGAACCATAGCTAATACCAGCAAAGGTTTTATTTTTGCCAGGCACTGAGGCTTTATCTTATTTGAACATAACATATCCATATGAGGTAAGTAGAATAGTATAATTTTCATCCTTTTACAGTGATGAATTAACTGAAGCTTAAAGAAGTTATAAAAGTTGTCCAAGGTTACTCAGTAGATAAGTAGCAGGTTGCTACTTATGCCTACAACAGTTTTAATTTCAAAACCGAGTTCTTTTTTTTTTAGACAGAGTCTTACTCTGTCACCCAGGCTGGACAAAACCAAGTTCTTAACCACCATACCATCATGACTACACTTAAAAAACATAATCATTTTTGGAATTTTCATTGAATGTTTTATAAATGATTTTTTCTAGGAGGACATTTTTTCCTTATTGATTTATAAAAGTCTTATACACTTTATGGTTATTAAAGTCATTGCCCTATCTGTGGTAAATATTAGTTCCAGGTTTTTCAGTCTTCTCCTTCTTCCTCCTCCTCCACCTCCTCCTCTTCCTCCTCCTCTTCCTCCTCCTCTTCCTCCTCCTCCTCCTCTTCCACTGCTGCTGCTGCTGCTGCTGCTGCTGCTTCTTCTTCTTCTTCTTCTTCTTCTTCTTCTTCTTCTTCTTCTTCTTCTTCTTCTTCTTCTTCTTCTTCTTCTTCATTTCCTTCTTCTTCATATTATAATTATATTATTTTACTATTTTAGAGATGGGATCTTGCTCTGTTGCACTGGTGCAATCCTAGCTCACTATAGCCTCAAATTCCTAGGCTCAAGTGATCCTCCTACCTCAGCCTCCAGCTAGGACACAAGCACGCACCACCACATCTGGCTCATTTTATTTTATTTTTTTTTAGAGACAGGAGGCTTGCTATGTTGCAAACACTGGTCTTGAACTCCTGACCTCAAAAGATCTTCTTTTCTCAGTCTCCTGAGTAGTTGAGATTACAGGCATGAGCCACTCTGCCTGGTATTAGTCATATTAATCTTTTCTAAGTAGTTATTTCCATGGCTTTTGTGCTAGGAAAATTCTTTTTTTTTTTTTTTTGTGAGACAGAGTTTTGCTCTTGTTGCCCAGGTTGGCGTGCACTGGCTCCACCTTGGCTCTCTGCAACTCCGCCTCCCGGGTTCATGCAATTCTCCTGCCTCAGCCTCTGGAGTAGCTCGGATTACAGGCATGCACCACCACCCCTGGCTAATTTTGTATTTTTAGTAGAAATGGGGTTTCTCCATGTTGGTCAGGCTGGTCGCAAACTCCCGACCTCAGGTGATCTGCTCACCTTGGTCTCCCAAAGTGTTGGGATTACAGGCCTGAGCCACTGTGCCCAGCCATGAAAAATTCTTAACCACTTGAAAATTGCTTAAATAGTACCCATAAATATATGCCATGGGATTTTTATGTTAATTGTTTTATTTCTGTGGAATTGATTTGCCTGTGTAGTAAGACAGATACCTAACTAGATTTTTTTTCAATAGTCAATTTTCAAACTTTAACTATTCTGTCTCTTTCATAAACATCATTTCACCTTTTTGCTCAAAGGAAATGTGGCTATTCTCTGAGGACACTTCTCCTGAAGACCTATTAAGTAATGGATGTTTACTTCCCAAACATCTCATGTGGTTTAGATGTCCTTGATCCTTAATATTACTTTTAGATCATTCTTCTTATCTCCTTAAAGGCATCCAGCTCACATCTTATGTCATAAAATTACTTCACCCACAATCCTTTCTTTTGCAATTACCTACAGAATTCTGGGTCACTCCCTTTAATTGCTTAAGGCAATTGTTTCTACTTGCTCTTCTCTCTTCAGACTTCAAGTATCTTCTCCCCAAAGTCGTGCTTAATTCTTTACCTTGCATCTCAACTCAGCTAGAAAATTAAATCAATTAGAAGCCAATTATACATACTGTCACTACTATCTACCCACTCTCCTGCAACTGTACCTTCTTACTTATTAAAGATGAATCATTCAAGAGCCTAGCAAAAGCCAACCCTGCCATTATATCTTATCTCCGCTGACTTCTCAAGGACATTGCTCTAGAAAGATTCCCTTCTATTTTTTGCATCATCATCATTTTTATACTTTTTATTAGAATTTCCCCCAAAACCCTGCAAAGTTACTATTATTTATCTCAGATTAAAACAACAAAACAACATCTCATCACCCTACTTTTTCTCCAGTTACTGACTATTCTTGCCTTCCTTTTAGAATAAACCTGCTATTACAAAGGTCCATATTCACTATCTTCGATTTTTCTAGTCCTGTGAACTCTTACACTCATTCCAGTCATGTTTTTGTGTCTACCACAATATTTCAGCAGCTTTTACCTAGATTGCCAATGATCAAAGCAATGTTAACTCTAGTGTTCAATCCTTTGTTCCTAACTTATTTGATCCATTGGCAGCATTTGTTTCAACTGACACACTATACACTCCCAGTGGATTTTTTGTGCCTTATATGCTGTCTTGCCATTTCCACCTGATCTTCCAGTCCAGTAAACATTATGATATTCTCAGGGCTTAGTCTACTGATGCTTTCTTTTTCTTCCCCTAAATCTAGTTTTAAATACCATCCATATACTGATGAATTACAAACTAAGTCAAAACTGGATTTTTCCCTTTGTATTCCAAATCTGAATATCTGTGTATTTAACTGCCTTCAAGACATCTCCACATATATATCAAAAAAAATTCAAACTTAAAGAACCCAGAATTTATCTTCCAACCATCCCTCCAAATACTCTTTTCAGCATCCTTCCTAAGTACTTTGAAACTTTAACCAACTTAAACTTCATAACAACTCTATAAAATAAGCATGATTATGCCTCAACTTTATGGATAAAGAAATGGAGGCAGTAAGAGATAACTGACTTGCCCAAGGCCACGCAAGTGACTAAGAATTGCAAAGCCAATGAGTCTGGCTCCAGAGACTATGAGCTTAATCACTACAATGTGCCATTGCCTGTGTTTTCTGGCTTCCAAACCTGGGAATCCTCCTTTACTCATCCTGACCATTTTCGTAAAATTCTTCAGCAAATCCTGCTAGCTCTAATTTGAAATGTCTGGATGTAATCAGAATCTGATTGCTTTCTCAACATTTCTCTCGCAGCCACCTTTGTCCCAGCCACAATCTTGTCTGCTCTGTATTATTGAAAGAGCCCCCAATTGGTCTTCCTGCTTCTTCTGTTACCGCTCTGCTATAGATATTAATACTCCTTTGCTTGGACCTTTGCAATAGCTTCATTGTTTCAGGGTAGATATCCACATTTTTACAGCAGTCTAAAATGGCACTGCGTATTCTCTACATACCTAACCCACTCATTCTCATTTCCTCTGACCTCTTTTGAAACATCTCTCCTTGCTCACTCTATTCCAGCTACACTGGCTTCCTAATTTTCTTCAAACACTCCAGAAATGCTTACATCTTGTTTTTTTTTTAACTTGCAATTCTCAAATATTCTCATGGCTCATTTTCTAGACACCTTTAGACATTTCTCAAGTTTCACGATTTTTAAGGATTTCTCGGGCCATTTATTTAAAATGTCTCCTTCCCCAATAACCTCCATTTTTTTCCTGCTTTTTTTTTTTCTCTATACCATAACACATGGTATCTTTTACTGATGAATTTCATTTATGAGAATGAAATTCTCCCCCCTCCCTCTATTGAAATGTACGTTAAACGAGGACATTTTCGGCTTAGTTCCCTACTATGTCTCAGCTCTTATACTGGTGCCTAGCATGTAGTGAGTGCTAAATCAGTCTTTCTTGAAAGTATGACAAATAGACTTTCTCACTGTTATTTCTTGTTTCTTCTAGAGTATTTTAAATCCTTTTATGTAATTAAGATATATTTCAAGAAAAATTGGCCGGGCGCGGTGGCTCACGCCTGTAATCCCAGCACTTTGGGAGGCCGAGGCGGGCGGATCACAAGGTCAGGAGATCGAGACCATGGTGAAACTCCGTCTCTACTAAAAATAGAAAAAATTAGCCGGGCGCAGCGGCGGGCGCCTGTAGTCCCAGCTACTCGGGAGGCTGAGGCAGGAGAATGGCGTGAACCCGGGAGGCGGAGCTTGCAGTGAGCCGAGATTGCGCCACTGCACTCCAGCCTGGGCGACAGAGCAAGACTCCGTCTCAAAAAAAAAAAAAAAAAAAAAAAAAAAAAAAAAAAAGAAAGAAAAATTAATATCTTGGGTCTTTGCCACACAATTTTAATTGCAGTTTTTCAAATATATTTCATTATTGCAAGTCCTCTCTGATGTCCTTCATGTTGCTTACAACAGATAGGCTTTTCTTGTCTGGGACTCCCATGCTTCTGTTGGAACCACAAGCTCTTTATTATTTCTTCTCTCTTTAAAATCATGGGCTCACTGCATCTTTTAAATTCTATTATTTAAAAATTATTCTCCCCTCTCAATTTACTTGAGTTGTTACCTCATTTTCTTACTATCTACTTACTGCTAAAATCACTTAAATTTTAAATTTTACTTGTATCCCTAGCATTCTACCAAAAGAAAACTTTCTCTTTTTTTTTTTTCTTTTTTTTTCTTTTCTTTCTTTCTTTCTTTCTTTTTTTTTTTTTTTTTTGAGACAGAGTCTCACTGTCACCAGGACTGGAGTACAATGGCCTATCTCAGCTCACTGCAACCTCCGCCTCCCAGGTTCACTTAATTCTCCTCCCTCAGCTTCCTGAGTAGCTAGGATTATAGGTGTATACCACCACACCAGGCTAATTTTTTGTATTTTTATTAGAGACGGGGTTTCACTATTTTGGCCAGACTGATCTCAAACTTTTGACCTCATGATTCCTCCTCCTCGCCCTCCCAAAGTGCTAGGATTACAGGTGTGCACCACCGCTCCCGGACAAAAGTGAACTTTCTTAATCAAGCTATCAATGACCTACAGGCTACAATATGTAATGAACTGTTTTAATTTCCAGCCTTAATTCAGCAATAATCCTCAGAATTTGGTTTTCTCTCTTTCTTCTGAAACATTCTCCACTCTGAGCTTCTGCAAGGGCACGTGTTTCTGGTTTTCCTCTGACCTCACTGGTTCTCCAATTTTGGGCTCTTTTTCTGATTTTTCTTCCTCTCCTTCCTAGGGTTGCTCAGGATTTGATTAATTGGGGCACTTTTCTTCTTAATTGCATTATACAAATAGGTGATCAAGGATACTTTCATGAATTCAAATATTATCACTCTTTTTTTGTTTTTGTTTGTGTTTGGTGGGAGGGGGCAGTGCACTGGGGGGTCGGGGGAGTGGAGACAAGGCCTTGCTTTCTCACCCAGGCTGGAGTGCAGTGGTGTGATCAGCGCTTACTGAAGGTTCAGCCTCCCAGGCTCAAGCAATCCTCCCACCTTAATCTTTCAGGTAGCTGTGACTACAGGTGCCTGCCACTACACACAGCTAATTGGTTTATTTTGTGGAGACAAGTCTACAACTCCTGGGCTCAAGCTGGGCTCGAACTCCTGGGCTTGAATTCCTGGGCTTAAGTAATTCTCCCACCTTGTTCTCCCATAGTGCTGGAATTACAGGCATGAACCACCATTCCCAGCAAATTCTTTATTCTGAAATTTATATTTCTGGCTGGACTACTAAAACAAATATATTTAATTTCACACTCAACTCTCCAATGGGATATTTCACAAATACCCAAGCCCAGTATATCCAAAACTTAATTCAGTTTTTTTCTTTCCTTAAATTTTGCCCCCAAGGATTCTTATTTTATGAAGGGAGACACTCCCAAATACTTCAGCCAGAATAATGGAAGTAATTCTCATAAAGCCCCTCTCTCACACCAACCAACTGCCAAATTCCTGTAGATTCTATTATCTAAACGTTTTATAAACTTGTATAGACACTTTTTTCTTAGCATCCGTAGTCAAACACCTAGCCCAAATCTTCATCATTTTTCTTTAACAATTGAAAGAACATCCTAATTGATCACTCTGCCTTCATTTGTGTTACTTCTCAATACATTCTTTATATGAGAAGAGCAATCATTTTTAAAACTAACACTTGATCTGTGTTGCCACTGCTTTAAATTCCTCCATGAGAATTATGGCTCATGGAATATATAAAATTTTCATCATAGTCACTACTTACCTCTCCAGCATTATTTTAACCCACTCTTCATGACTAAAGATTAAGAAATATTGCCTCATTTTTCTATCTTGCCCCTGAGTATGCTGTTTCTGAAGATGAGGCACATTTGCATTTGCTGTTCATGCTCTCCGGAATACTTGTACTATCTCTTCAAGATATTTCTACACCTAGTCTAATGCACATTTATAACTCACATTTTAATTTTGTATTTTTTACATATAAGTTCCACATTTGAATGATTTCTGGTATTTTTGTACATTTTGTTGCTTTCAATGTATTATATTTTTCTTATAAAATGTATAAGCTGATTGCTTCCGGCACATAGGAAACCCTATCAAATTGGATTCATCTTATATTTAATAATTTCTGTAAATTCTAAGGGTCTTTTGATAGGTTTTCTGAAATTTTTTAATATACAGTCATGCATAGCATAATGACATTGTGATCTACAAACAGAACTCATATATGATGGTGGTCTCATAAGACTACAGTGGAGCCAAAAAATTCCTGTCATCTCTCTAGTGATGTAGCTGTCATAACATTACTGCACAACACATTACTCTGTGTTTGTGGAGATAGTGGTGTAAACAAACCTACTGTGCTGCCACTCCTATAAAAGTATACTACATACGAATATGTACAGTACATAATACTTGACATTGATAATAAACTATGTTACTGGCTTATGTATTGACTGTACTATGTTTTTTATGGTTATTTTAGAGTGTACTGCTTCTGTTTTTTTCTTATTTTTTTTTTCAAATGAGTGAACCATAAAACAGCCTCAGGCAGGTGCTGCAGGAATTATTCCAGAAGGCATTGTTATCACAGGAGGTGACAGCTCCATGCGCATTATTGCCTTCCAGTGGGACACTTTCCAGTGGGACAAGCTGTGGAGGTAGAAAACTAATATTGATGATCCGAGACAAAGGTGTTTGTTTGTTTTGCAGATGGGGTCTTCTTATGTTGCTCAGGCTGGTCTTGAGCTCCTGAGCTCCTACCTTTGTTTCCTGAGAAGTTTGGATCCATCATAGGTGCAGACCACTGTGCCTCATTGTCTTAGTTTTTAACAAAGAAGTTTAAAAAGTAAAAAAAAACAAAAAAAAACAAAAAAAAACATTAAAAATAGAAAAAGCTTATAAAAAAGGATATAAAGGGAGAAAATATTTTTGTACAACTGTGCAATGTATGTTTTAACCTAAATATTATGAGTCAAAAAAATTAGAAAAATTAAACAGTTTATAAAGTTGAAAAGGTACAGTAAGCTAAGGATCATTTATTTTTCATGAAAGAAAAGTATTTTTAAATAAATTTGATGTATAGTGTTTATAAAGACTAGAGTACTAGTGTACAGTAGTGTCCTAGGACATCACATTCATGCACCACTCACTCACTGTTCCACCCAGAGCAACTTCCAGTCCTGGAAACAACATTCATGGTAAGTGTCCTATAGATATACACCATTTTTTATCTTTTATAACATATTTTAGCTGTATCTTTTCTATGTTAAGATATATTTAGATACTCAAATACCATTGTGTTACAATTGCCTACAGTATTCAATACAGTAACATTCTGTACAGGTTTGTAAGCTAGGTGCAAACAGGCTACACAATATGGTCTAGGTGTGTAGTAGGCTATATCACCTTATTTTGTGTGCACACTACAATGTTCACACAGTGACAAAATCACCTAATGAAACTGATGGTTTGGCTGTGTCTCCACCCACATCTCATCTTGAATTCCCATGTGTTGCAGGAGGGATCCGGTGGGAGGTAACTGAAACAAGGGGGCAGGTCTTTCTTGTGCTGTTCTTGTGATAGTGAATACATCTCATGAGATATGATGGTTGTGAAATGGGGAGTTTCCCTGAAAAAGCTCTCTTCTCTTGTCTGCTGCCATGTGAGATGTGCCTTACACCTTCAACCTGATTGTGAGGCCTCTCCAACCACATGAAACTGTAAGTCCCTTAAACCTCTCTTTTGTAAATTGCCCAGTCTCAGGTGTGTCTTTATCAGCAGCATGAAAATGGACTAATACAGTAAATTGCTACCAGTAGAGTGGGGTACTGCTGAAAAGATACTCAAAAATGTGGAAGCGACTTTGGAACTGGGTAATAGGCAGAAGTTGGAACAGTTTGGAGGGCTCAGAAGAAGAGAGGAGAATGTGGGAAATTTTGAAACTCTCTACAGACTTGTTGAATGGCTTTGCCCAAAATGCCACTAGGGATATAGACAACGAATCCAGACTGAGGTGGTCTCAGATGGAGATGAGGAACTTGTTGGGAACTGGAGTAAAGGTGACTGTTATTATGTTTTAGCAAAGAGACTGGCAGCATTTTGCCCCTGCCCTAGAGATTTGTGGAACTTTGAACTTGAAAGAGATGATTTAGGGTATCTGGCAGAAGAAATTTCTAGGCAACAAAGCATGCAAGAGTTTACTTGGGTTCTGTTAAAGATATTCACTTTTATAAGGAGAGCAGAGCATAAAAGTTTGAAACGTTTGCAACCTGAAAAATGGGATAAAAAAGAAAAACCCATTTTCTGGGGAGAAATTCTGCTGAGGATCCTAATGTTAATCCCCAAGACTATGGGAAAAATATCTCCAGGGCATGTCAAAGACCTTCACAGCAGCCCCTCCCATCACAGACCTGGAGGCCCAGGAGGAAAAGTGGTTTCCTGGGCTGGGCCCAGGGTCCCCGGGCAGTGTGCAGCCTAGGGATATGGTGCCCTGTGTCCCAGCCACTCTAGCCATGCCTGAAAGGGGCCAACATATAGCTCAGGCTGTGGCTTCTGAGGATGGAACCCCCAACCTTGGCAGCTTCCACATGGTGTCGAGCCTGTGATTGCACAGAAGTCAAGAATTGATGTTTGGGAACGTCTGCCTAGATTTCGGATGTATGGAAATGCCTAGAAGCTTAGGCAAAAGTTTGCTGCAGGGGCGGGACCCTCACAGAGAACCTCTTCTAGGGCAGTGCAGAAGGGAAATGTGGGGTCAGACCCCTCACAGAGAGTCCCTACTGGCACACTGCCTAATGAAGCTGTGAGAAGAGGGCCACCGTCCTCCAGACCCCAGAATGGTAGGTTCATTGAAAGCTTTCACCGTGTGCCTGGAAAAGCCATGGACATTCAATGCCAGCCTGTGAAAGCAGCCAGGAGGGAGGCTGTACCCTGCAAAGTCACAGGGGCGGAGCTGTCCAAGAATATGGGAACCCAATTCTTGCATCAATGTGACCTGAAGTCAAAGGAGGTTATTTGGAAGCTTTAAGAGTTGACTGCCTCGTTGGATTTTGGACTTGCATGGGTTCTGTAACCCCTATTTTGGCCAATTTCTCCCATTTGGAACGGCTGTATTTATCCAATACCTGTACCCCCATTGTATCTATGAAATAACTAGTTTGCTTTTGATTTTACAGGCTCATAGGCAGAAGGGACTTGCCTTATCTCAGATGAGACTTTGGACTGTGGACTTTTGGGTTAATGCTGAAATGAATTAAGACTTTGGGGGACTGTTGGAAAGGCACAATTGCTTTTGAAATGTGAGCACATGAGATTTGGGAAGGGCCAGGGGTGCAAATGTATGAGTTGGCTGTGTCCCCACCCAAACCTCAACTTGAATTGTATCTGCCAGAATTCCCGTGTTGTGGGAGGAACCCAGGGGAAAGTAATTGAATCATGCAGAACTCTTTCCTGTGTTACTCTTGTGAAAGTTAATAAGACTCCCAAGATCTGATGGGTTTATCAGGGGTTTCCACTTTTCCTTCTTCCGCATTTTCTCTTGCTGCCACCATGTAAGCAGTGCCTTTAGCCTCCTGCCATGATTCTGAGGCTTCCCCGTGGAACTGTAAGTCCAGTCGAACCTCTTTTTCTTCTCAGTCCTGGGTAGGTCTTTCTCAGCAGCATGAAAATGAACTAACACAGTACTATCCCAGACTTATTCTTTACTTTAATATTTTAATGTAACTAGCCAAAGTTAACAAAAATTAAATGTCCTTGACAGTTTAGAAAGATGCATTTACCATATACATGATACGTAAGAATTTTATTTCGTTGTGCTTTTAAAATTCAGTAATGGTAATACATGTATTGAATGCCTTTCAGGTAGCTTTAAGTGATTTTGCTTTTCTACTCTCTTTGACCATTTAAACTATTATGTTTTAGTGATGTGTTTCCCAAAATCAAACTAGCTTTGAATTCCTTGAAAAGCACTACTTATCCTTGATGTGTTAATGATGTACTTTAGGTTTTGTATCTAAATTTACAAATACAACTGATCTTCGGTTCTCTTTTTTGTTTTTTCGTTTCATGTTTTCACACATGAATTTTAGTAACTTTGTAAGGTGGATTATTATTCCTACTGATATTTATTTTCTACAAGTATCTCTGAAAATTTAGAAGTCGAATTTTGTACCAATCACTGATGCTGTGATAAATATCCTCCATATTATTTTTCCTAATTATAAAAACAGTAACACTGGGCTGGGTGTGGTGGCTCACACCTGTAATCCCTGCATTTTGGGGCCAAGGTGGGTGGATCTCCTGAGGTCAGGAGTTCGAGATCAGCCTGACCAACAAAGTGAAACCCTGTCTCTACTAAAAATACAAAAATTAGCGTGGCATGCTGAGAGGCGCCTGAAATCCCAGCTACTCGGGAGGTTGAGACAGGGGAATTACTTGAATCTGGCTGGTGGAGGTTGTAGTGAGCCAAGATTGATCACACGCACCACTGCACTCCAGCCTGCACAAGGGAGCGAGACTCCGTCTCAGAAAATAAATAAAATTAAATTAAAATAAAGTAACACTGGGAAATGGTAATGAATATAGCATGCATCTAATTGCTTCTCCACCAACTGTAGCAATGTTTTATTTAAAGCAATTAAGAAATTGTGCTTTGACAGGTTTCAAATTTCACCCATCTGCTTACATATGATTTTCTGGATGGACATATGAATATTAATAGCAACTCTGTAAACAGGTGCTACAATTCTCTTGGTGAAACAATTTTGTCACATATGCATAGTCCTGGTCAGTAATGACCTAATTTTATTACCGTTTACTATCTAATAGCTCAAATAGCAGTGACGTCATTTATCCTATGGGTGGCATCTGTTCCCCATGTCACTGATAATGTGTGTGTGTGTGTTTGTGTGTACATATATATATATTCTTAGCAACCATTTTTGTAACAAACAGCAACTGTAGTTGAGGGTGGGGAATTCAGAATCTGAGAAATGGTAATTATCTATTTGTGACATATATAAGTATAATAAAAATGCATTTGTATTTATACAAATATTATACATTGGTTTAATTTTCTCTTTTTAATTAATTATTATAAACAGGATTGGTGATACTCTTCTTGAAATGTTGGGTGCACTGATTCATAGATGAGATGAAAGCTCAGATATTTCACGCATTTCACTCTCAATAAGAATAGTATAAATATTCCAAGTGTTTGAATGTACAAATTTGACATTCCTGACCTGCATTTCTTGCTTTACATTTTTATGCTTAAAGTTCATCGCAAAAGTTTTTAAATGTTTATTTCAATCTTAATGTTATTGTGAATTTGATCTATTTCATTAAATATATTATTTGGAATTATGTTCTAGTTATTTGTTTATGGGTTCTTAGATCTTTAGGTATTATTTTGATTTGGCATTAGCAAGTCTAAGAAAATACTGCCTTATGACAAACTTATGTCACAAGAACAGAATTTAGCATTACAAATAATATAGAATAATCAATTAAACAGAGGCTGAAATATTAGTGAAAGTAATAATTCATCCACAAGGACAAAGAGAGAATACTATATTTTAATGCTTCTACTACTATTTTAGGACCAGAGGTCTTTCATGTGTAATCTCTTCATTTGCTCCACCCAGTGCCCACACATCCTCTGACATTTAAGGAACTGATACTTCTAAACTGTGAGAAATTAAATGCAAACATTATGGATAATAAATTCAGACATCTTCAGAAATAAGTGGCAATAAAGGAGATGCTTACCTACCATGGAAGTTTTATTCTTCCACTATGTAGCATAATGACAAAATATCTGGAATATTTAGGGTTGTGATTGCAGAAAATATATAATTCAGGTTCCTGCCTTTAAGAAGCTTACAATCTGCTTATTCACAAAGCTTAACGAGTATATAATAGGTAATAAATGTTTTTATAAAAACTGCATACCTAATAGTTTTTTAATACTTACATACATAAAGAAATATAATAAAAATGAAATTGAACATCAAAAGCTCTTTATAAGTCACAAGTTTTATGATGCAGTGTAGGCTTTCTACAGTTCTTTAAAAGAGAATAGATCAAATACAACAGATTAAAGTAACACTAGTTTTCGGTCAAAAGTATTTAACATTTGTCAAAGTATTAAGCATCAAGTAGAAAAAATATATGGAGCACTTTTTAAAAATTACCTTTGCAAATACTTTGAAAAACCTATGATTTCAACAATTACTTTCTAAAATTTGGTATAAATATGACAATTTTCATTGCAATTTATAAATTCTGAGAGAAGAGAAAGAAGGAAGTAAAGATGTAAGATGATTGACAACTTTGGATCAATGTGATGATTGTATCAATTTCAGATTCTCTGCTAACAATAGGTGTCTGATTGGATACCACTGACTTTATTGGGAAGTGGATGGAATATAATATGCCTTGCAGTGCATTAGTTGTTTGCGTTGATTGAATGAAAGACAAATCTCACATTGAGGAGAGTCGAGTCTGAATCCCATCACTGTTGCAATTACATTGAACACCAGTGGGAAAATGCCCTGTTGCTTCTGCAGTCGGTTGCAAATTAGTAGACTTTTCTAGGCCACTGGCTTCCAGAATTCCAGATGATTTATTCTTCAATAAATTGACATGTATTTACATACATATACTTAATAGTAAATTAAATGATTGAGTCTAGAAAGCACTCTGTTTTAAAATAGGTATCTCCATCTCTCTTTTCAATTGTAAGCATTCAATAGTATGTAACAGCTGATGGGCCTACTGACACTGAAATACACAAACTGTGTATTATTTTATAACTTTTTTCTCATGTATTAAGTGATGACATAAATTAAACATATGACAGGAAAGCAAATCATTCGTGTCTCTTCCTGGGAGTAAAATAAAAACTTTGAACTGTTGAGAGTTGAAACTTGTATTTTCTCTGTGACCAATTTATAACATCTTTGCCTCTGTGTTCCATGTAGTGCTCTTTCTAAGAGTAAACTAAATACACCATTGATTGAATTAATTTAGCATAGTATGCCACATAAATGCCTTGTAAACAAATAAAGGCATGTATTTTTTAAAGCTTTTATTTTACTCACCAACTTGGTGCCACTGATGTTTACCTCCTAGATGCTGGTGGACTACTGGGATTCTCAAAACAAACAACAGAAAACTAATCTGATTCAAGTGGCTTTCTAAGTAACATTTTTAAAAACTATTTATCAAACCTCTTTGCTCTGTTAGGCTTCACAAATGACAAGGCTATTTCAGAGTCATAAACCTTCATGCCCTGTGCAGTTGTGGCATGCAACCAAAGACGACTCGAGAAAAAATGAAGCTCTAATTGACTACAGCTGCTCACGCCTAACATTTCCCAACAGCATCCCAAGATTCTTAGATTGGTGTTTCTTCTCCTCCCGAAACAAAGACCAATGTGAACCTCCTATGATCTATCAACTGGGTAAACTGAGAAATCCTTAAGGTTGCCTCTAGGGTCCCTACATGGCCAAAGGCATGAGTGATCCTGCACCCAAAAAGCCAATGATTGATATGTGCTTGATTGCTATTCACTTGTTACATTCAGCACTCAGAAGGAAAGTAAAATGACAGTAATTTTCTTTGCTCATATATCATTTTTAACCTGGTACAAGGCTTTGCCTTCAAATCATAGGGAAGTGTTCTGTCCTTTGGAAGTTGCTATTAAAATATAGAATAGAACCATTACATTTTATTGGCTTAGCCTTTCCCTGCACTGCCTATAAAAACAGACACTGCTTTAAAATCTCTCCCTAATGTCCACTTTCTTGAGGGTGGAGCTGACCTCAAGAAGTTTACTACTTGTCTGTTAGTTAAGACTAACTCACTTTGACTTTGTTGTTCGGGCACCCTAATCTGGGGGTTTATCTTAAATAAACTGAAGAAAAACTGAATTCAGACCAAGTACTGGACAGTGAGCGTTTATAACTTTATGTATTGAGACATCTTTTTCTTCACTTCATGGACCTTACTTGTAAGGAAATTTTGTAAATGTGTAATCAATTCACCATTCTTTGATAACTACTCTTTACTGCTAAACCTTTTTTTTTTATGATTGTGTTACTTGCTCCTTTTCAATAAGAAATGCGTCTTCAATAAAAGGCACCTTGAAATATAGAAAATAATTATTTTGCTAATTATTATGGTGTTTTGACATTAAAATACTAGCACTCTCCTGGATGTAAAATGATTTGTTCACATTGATATTTAATGGTAACATTAATCTATAGCCATTAGTGAGAACTTCTGAAGAAATAGGTCACTTAATTTTTTATTTCCTAAGTGAGAATCTGGGTTACATTTTAGTTGTTTTAAACATAACTTGTATATGAAATTAATATATGCAAATATTGTATCATTTTATTAAAATTAATATAGTAATTTTATGCTAATTTATATAGATTTTTTTGCACTACACAAGGGTTTCATAACAAAACATTTTAATATAAACTCTATCATGTTCAAATTTGAATAATAACACTAAAAAGTAGAGTTTATACAATACCTCATATTTACATGTCAATTATATCAATATAACTGAATGGTATTTTAACTTAACTAATGATCAAGATAATCCTAAACAATAAAATTATTATATAGCCAGTTTTTTACATCTTAGTTTTTTATTTTATTTTGATTCACTTATATTTAAAAGTATTTACCATAAGAAAAATTTATTTATAGTCTTTCTCAGTATAACAGAAAAATAAAAACATTCCAGAAATGCACCTTTGATAAGTAAAACTTTGTTTTCCCAAACACTATAAATCACAAAGCTGAATCTCATTGACCAATGGCCAAATCAAAATGTACTATTGGTCAAAATGGAATCAGTGCTCTGAGAACTAACATAAGTTAAATTTTTAGACAGAATCTTTTGAATCTAACCATTGGATAAGATTCACAGATAATGGCAGGTGCTGTGAGATAGACTTATCTGCTCTTGGCTGTGTCCTTGACATATGCTGTTTTTGATGAACATCAAGGCCATTGCAGTTTAGAATGATTGAAATAAAAACTTCTTGCAGTCAGGTACTAATATATGTATATTAGCAGGTATAGATACAATATGGGTTGTCATCTATCATCTATCTATCTATCTATCTATCATCTACCTATCTATCATCTATCTGAATGATTTATTTTAAGGCATTGGCTCACATTGTGGGATCTGGCATATCAAAAACATGTAGGGCAATCCATCAGGTTGGAAGTATACAGGAGCTGATGTTGGAATCCTGAGACTGAATTTTTTGTTATCCAGGAAACCTAAATTTTTTCTGCTAAAGGCCTTCATGTGATTGTATGAGGTTCACCCACATATTCAAGGGTAATCTCCTTTACTTAAAGTCAACTGATTACAGATGGTAACCACATGATAAAATACCTTCACAGCAACACCTAGATTTACCTTTGATTAAATAACAGGGCACTGTAGCCTAGCCAAGCTGATATACAAAATTAACCGGGACAACATTTATTTTACTTCGATGCTTATGGCCCCTGCTGCAGAGCTTTTGGGTCCATGAACATCTCCTTACTTATTTTTGCTGTCTTTGTCTCCCCTCATCTCTAATAATTAGTACCCTAGAGAACCTGTGTTGAGTGTTTTTAGAATCTCTCCCTCTTCCATTACTTTTCTTTCCATGAATCCAGAGTATTTTCTTAAGTAAATCTTTTATAGTAGTGGTTACACAAAAACAGAACACCATCATTTGGGTGAAAAGATTATTTCTAACTTGAGTTACACATAATTTTACTGATCATAAAGGAAAAATAAGATTTCAGTAGATATTACACTATGGTTTTGTTACTATCTGGTCACAGAAAGTGTAGTGGAATATTGAGATAACTGCTTGTATCATTGGTACTCATACTAGTAGAAGAAAATTTACTAATCAACTGCTTAAGCCTTCCTTCCTATGTGTTCATGCCCCAAATCTTAATTTCACTTACAAACATTCTGCAGGCCCTCACTTATGTCTGCCTTGAGTTTAATCACAGCTCCAGCACCATCTAACAATATGAAATTATGGCAAGTGATCTAACCATTCTATGCCCCAGGTTTTTTTTTTTTTTTTTTTAATCTTAAAACAGTGAAAATAATACTGGGCTATTGGGATGATTGAATAATACATTTGAAAAATATTTTCACTGTCTCTGGCACATAATATATTACAATAAATGTCAGTTAATATAATACAACATTACCTTCCTAATATTGCTGCATATTTACCTTGATGTTGAATTAATTTCAGTGTGACACATTGGAATAAATACAGATTTGCAAATCATACAACCTTGCTATCAATACTAACTCTGCCATTTACTAGCTGTCTGACATTGGGCAGTTTATTTAACATGTCTGGACCAAAAGTTCACTATGTGTATATTCAGAAAAATTAATCACTTAAGTTGCTTAAGAGAATTAAATAAGATAATGTAAGAATTTCAGTACTTGCTTGCTGGCATATAGTAAGAGTGCAAAATAGCCCTATGATTACATTATTTTCATTAATAACTAAATGATTGTATAAATAAAAAAGACTATGGATTTCATGTTGTACATTAAGTGTGGTAACTTACAGAAATTTTTGTCCCACAATTCAAATATAATTCAACTGTCTTGAAAGAATTTCATTACTTAATATCAATAAGGGGATGCACTTACAGTAAGTTTACTCAGCTCCTAAAAGGGGTAAACAGTGTTGTAGGTAGAGATATTTATCTTACTGGCACATAATTTTTCTCTTACCCTAAATTCCTTACCTGCTCCTGACGCTTTTCCACTAGGTCCTTCAGGAAAACTTTTCTTGGCATACGAATTTTGTCATAGCAGATGATTTCTTTAGAGAAAGTCCCGGCAATTAAAATAATTATTTTTCAAGTCTACTTCTTTCACTTTATTGGAAAGTACTGAACTTTATTACAGAGGAAAACATTTTTTGAAAAAGTGATCAAGAATTTTGTTGGGTACTATTAACGCTATTTCATTGATGGTGGTTTTATGCAATAAATAAATCATAATATGAAAATATTAAAAGCATCCTATTTGAAATGTGTGCTCCTTCTCTTCCTTTCTCTCCTTTCTCTTTTTCTCTTTCTGTACAGGAACCAGAGCTTAGACCTTTCATTAGCTGGGATGAATGCATGTCATTCTAACCCAGAAATTATGCTTCATTATTCAGAAGAAGAATTTAAATAGGTTTCGCTCACTGGGTTTCTGGGCCTTCTGGAATTAGGCAGTGCTCGTCATCAATGAATTTGATCAGCTTTCAGAAATAACCAACAAGCTTTCTCTTCTTATTGTACATTGCTCCATGTGAAGCTAAAAATACTGTGTTAGAATAAAGGATTATATCCTTATAAAACCATTCATTGTCCTATAAACAACTTTTCAAATGATTAACATAAAAGAAAATAAAAGCCTTTATACCTTCTCTCTTTCTGGGTTTCTCATGGATAAGAAACATGTGGTGTTATCAAATAAAATATGCTGGTAATGGCATATCTATTTGCATAATATAAAAATAAATTATAAGTGTAACAATATCTCAATGTTGGAACATAATGAAGTACATGCATAATGAACATTGAGATGATATAGTTAAAAATATAACTTCTTTATACTTATATATAATCATTTAACTTTATTAATGATAAATAAGTAAAATTATATATTTGTACATGTTCATTATTTCTAGAGGTAATAAGAAGTGATAAACTTGCAACTTGAAGTTTCCAGTTATTTTTGGATCACCTTAATCTCAAAAGAATAATGATTAATAAAGATTGATTTTACTCTGTCATTATATAATATGTACTGAGATACTGCCTATTTGAAGAAATCATATTACAAATATCTAAACTCTCAGAAAATCAATCATCTTGAAAGTTTTTTATTTTGTTTTGTTTTTTATAAAAGCTACATCACGTTTGCCTTTTTTCTGGAGGAGGACTGATATACCCAGGAGTTTTGTCTAAGATGTGAGATGACTTTATTTTTATTTTTATTTTTATTTTTATTTTTATTTTTTTTTGAGACAGAGTCTCGCTCTGCCGCCCAGGCTGGAGTGCAGTGGCGCGATCTCAGCTCACTGCAAGCTCCGCCTCCTGGGTTTACGCCATTCTCCTGCCTCAGCCTCCCGAGTAGCTGGGACTACAGGCGCCCGCCACCTCGCCCAGCTAGTTTTTTGTATTTTTTTTAGTAGAGACGGGGTTTCACCGTGTTAGCCAGGATGGTCTCGATCTCCTGACCTCGTGATCCGCCCGTCTCGGCCTCCCAAAGTGCTGGGATTACAGGCTTGAGCCACCGCGCCCGGCCAAGATGACTTTATTTTAAAATGGGCTGAGTAACAGTTGATTAGCATTTAATTATGTAATCTTCTGCTCTTAAATTACTTGAAATATGGGTCTTATCTTCCTGAAATCATTGTAAATTCATTGGAAACAGGGGCTTTTCAAGCCACTGCTCATGTATCAATCTAATGTACATAAGCAACTTGCTCAGTTCCTAGAACTAAAACAGTGTTTGCAGTGACCGTAATTTCATAATAGTTTACATAAAGTACTTACTACATTTGTGAAAATAAAAGCAACTATTTATAAAGTAATCTAGCACTTATATGAAAGTTCAATAGATTAAAATTATTAGCAAAGTAAAACAGTGAAATTATAGCCTCAGAGTACTAGAAAGTTAAGTAGTGTTTTATTGTAAACTATTTTGTTTACTAGATGCAATTCTGAAAACACGTATAAACGTTTTCTTGAAAATTACACTTATCTGTTTTTGATATAGTTCAAAATACAAGGAATTCAAAATATAATAAGTCAGATACAGAAAAAATACAATATGAGAAAAAGAGAAATGCCATGTCAATCAACCTTAATTATTAATAGAATCATTTATCTAAATTGAGAACAATTTTTACAAAAGACGTACATTTGCCTGAAAGTTTCCCTCCTTTTTATATGAACATTTTACTCAAATTATAAAGTGAAAATTTCTCCATATTATTAAATACAGAAGTGTATCAATTGTTTTTATGAAATATTTTATATACAATCAAAATATAATATATACAATATAATATTATTATAAAAATCTACCAGTCAAGGAGAACAGTGTAATTCCATTTTGATTGTAAAAGTGTCCTATATTTGTGTGTATATGTTTGCATTTTTTTCCTGAGTGTGAAGCAATATGTGGAAAGATACACATCAAACTAATTCTATGAGATCTCAAAATGGAGGTGCAGTGATGCATCAGGTAGGTTAAATTATACGCAGGTGACAAGTGGCCCCCGAAGCTCAACGTTTAAAAACAACAAAGGCATTTCTCACTCCCGTTACTATTCCATGGAGGATTACAGAAGAATTCTGCTCATGATGACAGGCAGGATAATGGAGCATAATAATGGAGCATACACCATCTCATACACGGCCAGTTTCTGAGGCAGAGGAAAACACAAGTTGTACTCTTAATGACAATTAGATACTGTGGCCAGGAAGTAACACCTTTACTCACAACCCACAGGCCAGTGCCGTCACTTTTCCAACCACAAAATAGCCAGCAAATGCAACCCTGTCACATTCTTAAAGGTGTAGAGCCAGAAATAATGAACAGCATTAATGACTACCATAGGTAGAGAGCAATTGCTAATATGTTCTTCATTCTTTTGGATATTGCTTGTGTTTTTTCTTAAGAACATAGAAGATACTTCAAATACGTACAAATTAGAGGCAATTCTACTCTCATCATCTCCTCCTCTTTATCACTTTAATTATACACAGAAAAGGAAGGTAGAAACACATAGGGAAAATCAGGCTTCACTAAGCATCACCTATATTCTTACACTTCATTTAGGAAAGTGCTATGATGCAAAATACATGACATGAAACCTCTCTTGGGTGGCCCTTACTCCAAGTGGCAAAACTGGTCATGTAAGAGCATAACATAGATGCAACAAACCTGAGGAAGGCTGGGAAGTCTCGCTGGAAAAGAAATGTGTGTTTTTTGTTTTTGTTTTTGTTTTTGTTTTTTTTTTAATGTAAGACTTGATTAACACCACAGATCCTAGTCCATTATTTTCTGAGGGTATTTTTGGCAAAAAACAAAAAACAAAAAACAAAAACAAAACCGTTAAAAATGATGAGGCTTATTCTAATGGAGAGGAACCGTGCAAGTAGAACAGTTTGAGTGAGATGGAAGACTCAAAATCTATTAACGACAAATTTAGAAAGATTGAGGGGCAGCTGGGCCGGGCACGGTGGCTCACACCTGTAATCCCAGCACTTTGGGAGGCCGAGGTGGGCAGATCACGAGGTCAGGAGATCGAGACCATCCCGGCTAACGCGGTGAAACCCCGTTTCCACTAAAAATACAAAAAATTAGCTGGGTGTGGTGGCGGGCGCCTATAGTCCCAGCTTCTCGGGAGGCTGAGGCAGGAGAATGGCGTGAACCCGGGAGGCGGAGCTTGCAGTGAGCCAAGATCAGGCCAATGCTCTCCAGCCTGGGCGACAGAGGGAGACACTGTCCAAAAAAAAAAAAAAAAAAGTAAGGAAGGAAGGAAGAAAAATTGAGGGACAGCCAATAAAACACAAAACTATGCTAAGAATTGTGGGCTCCATAAATTTAGAAAGCATGGAAGAAAATTATTACAGGTATATATAATTTAAAATGAGAGATATTGTTAATATGAGACCATATTCCCTAAATACGAAATGAGTAATAAAAACTGGGTATTACATCAATTTCCCTCCCCAAACTTCAATTCTACGCAGTGATTTTATAGCCCGTGTTATCAGGAGTAAAATGCTATGGAGAAAGCCTTCTTTCTACTTACATCTCAAATGAACATGGCTCCTTCTGCGGAAGTGGGAGTAAATTCAGGTCATTCCTAGACAGGCTCCATTTCCATATCACTGCCCATTTTCTGCCATAACTTACAAACTCACTATCCTGTCATTACTACAGAATGAAATAGTGAGTTATTTTATAACATGTTGAAGCAGTAAGTCAGGGAAATGAACACCCCTTGCATTTGTTATTGGATCTATGTTCATAGTTACAAGGAATGTATATTTGTAATATGATTTGTAATATCTGAGTGGCAAGTAGCCATTATTATTCCTAATGTAAGGGGATAATGTGGTCAAAATTTGCTTATTTAGAGACTATTTAATCAATTGAGAACATTTAAGGTATAAATAATGAAAATGTTATATTCAAAGACTATTTCTTTTTCTTTTTCTTTTTCTTTTTGAGATGGTGTCTCACTCTGTAGCATAAGCTGGATTGCAGTGGCAAGATCTCGGCTCACTGCAACCTCCACCTCTGGGGCTCAAGCCATTCTCCTGCATCAGCCTCTCAAGTAGCTGGGACTGCAGGTGCACACCACCACACCTAGCTAATTTTTCTTTTCTTTTCTTTTCTTTTTTTTTTTTTTTGGATTTTTAGTACAGATGGGGTTTCACCATGTTGCCCTGTGTGGTTGGTCTCGAACTCCTGACCTCAGGTGATCCGCCTGCCTCGGCCTCCCAGAGTGCTGGGACTATAGGCGTGAGTCACAGCACCTGGCCCAAATACCCTATTTCTATGTTAGAAAATAAACTAAGAGCCCATAATTTACCTTTATTTGTGTGTATGCGGGGGGAGATAGGAACTTATTTTGTCATAAAGTTTGTAAAACTGCCCTTAAAACCAGCTTATATATGTTCCTAACTCTTTAGAATGTTCAAATTCATACAAATTATCTTATTCTTATTTTGGAAAATTATTCTCATTTTGTCAAAGTTTTGGTTTATTTGCTTATTTGTTTTTACTGAATAGGGAAGAAATTAATTAACATAAAAAGGGTTTGTGTATTTTATAAATACATTTCAATTATGGTCTATGGTTATATAACACATGTGATTTAAATAAGACACACTGTCTATATGTTAGCAATTTATTATGAAGGATTTGTATATGCTTCAATTACCACAATGAATAATTGTTATTTAAAGTCTCATAAAATATTTAATCATCCAAATGTATGTGGTTTAAATAATTTAGATATAATATGAAATAGAAAATTGTACTTGGCTAGTTTTAACTTTCTTCAGCTACAAAATGTCATGATGTCGAGTTACCTAATTAAAGGCAAGTACCCAGGACTCATGAAAACCAGTAAGTTGGTAATGGTTGACTCCCTGAGCTAAGGTCCCTTTATACAGCTATGGATTCTATAGAATGAATCTGTGATTATGTAAGAAGCTTCTTGGATGCAGCTCTGATTTTAGAAATTTAGGAAAGAAGAAATTCTTTATTCAGACTCTACTGATAGAGTTTGCAGTCTCTCTTCATGCCTGATAGGTATAGCAGCCAATGAAAAGTTAGGACATTACAAGTAAAAACAATGAAGTATTAGGTTGTTGTCTCATTTTATGAAATTAACTCTCAACTGTCATTATCAAGTTTTATGCTCAGAATTTCACTCTAATTTTGTTCTGATTTGATTTTTTATAACATGTTAAGATCTCATTGTAAGACTTTTCATTGGCCTTTAGCCAAAAATAATAAAATTCTGACCTGATATAACTATCTTTTGAAAAGTAGAAAAGATCCCAAGAGAATGCAATTTTAGATCTCACACATAATTTCCCATTCTCCTCCTATAAATGAGACTTCTGTAAAATACTGTTATACCATTCACATTTCTGCAGATCCTAAAATTCCCCATTTATTTTCCAGTCTGCATTCTTTAAGAAAAGGGATGTTAGCAGAGGTTGTAAAGAGTTGTGGTAGTCAAAAAGAATTGGCAGGATTCCAGTTTGTAGAACTTGTTGACATTCTGCCAATTCCTTTATTAATACATGTTGCTAAGCAGAGCCCATATTTAGTCAGTGTGTTCCAGCACAGCCAAACTGATGGTTAACATTTTGAAATATTGACATTTCAATAGGTAAAATGGCCATCATTCTGTTCTTCCTAGTTTCTCCTTCTTTATGCCAGTTTGACAGTCAATCACCTCCCTTAGCACTCCAGCCCAATGTACTGTTTTGCATCTACAAAATAATGTGTAGCACCCGAAGTGGCATTTAGGACGTCGCCTCAGCTAGCATACGAATTGTTTCTGGTTTGATTGGTTAGCGTCCAATCTCTAGCAGTAGTTGAATACTTCAAAGATAATTCTTGTACCTAAGTATGTTTCTAGGCCCAGGTGACAGAAATAGAAATATGGGAAAGACGGCCATAATGATTCAATGCTGAAGCAGCTGAGATATCTCACAATCAGAGTTGAAATATTGCCTGAAGCCTGTGTATCACCATGAAAAATTTTCTTTCCTGCAATTGTGGGGTGTTGGCCTGTCATTCATTGAACACTTCTTGATGACTTACTATTTCCCAAATACTGTGAATGCAAGAATAATACAATGAGTCTTTTTTCAAAAACCTGAATCAAGAAAGATAAAATACAATTTACATAAAAAAGTTTATGGTGAGAGGCAGAGTATATGAAGTGCACATTGATGTGAGGATGAGAGGGAGAAAGTAAGAGTGGATGTTCAGTTCTCTCTGGACAAACTTTTAGGTGGCCTGCTTGAATCACATATTCATTTGTCCAAACTATAATCGTCGAACATATGTTCACATAGGACTAGAGATACAGAGGCAAATAAGAGAGGTATTCCCCTACACTCCTTACCCAGTGTATTATTTACCATCCAGGAAGGCAGACTCTAAAACGGATTTTATAATTACTAATGTATTGTACCATTTTGAGAACTTACCTAAAATTTTAATGTGCTTGCTTATTTTTTCCTATAAAAGCAAGGACTTTGATGATTATGTTATTATTGCTTGGAATAAATAAAGTATTTTATAGACAACGATTTTCAATTTATTGCCATTGTCTTTCCAGTAATTGTATAGAAATAGCATACTTGGCCACCCTGAAATAAAACATAAAATGTATTGAGTGAAACTAACAGTTCATCATACCATTCGTATTTATCTTGTGGGTTTCTCCTCCTTGGTTAAGAACACATGCTTCATTTGTCCTGTATGGAGAGGTAAGAGTTTAAGGACTTGCTCAAGGTGACAGAAATAGTGGCAATCCTTATCTTAACAAATCCTTATTGCCTGGCTTTTGGTTCATTGTTTTTTATAGCCCATCTAGAGATTGATTACTGTTAGTCTCAAACAATTATGAGCATTTCTTCTCAAATCTCATTTTGCTACACTATCAGTACTGCATTTCAGTTACTATTTTAGAAAATATAATGAAAGACGAGAAAATGTCATAACTTGTTTTTTTTCTGGGTAGTAGCAAGAGATAAATAATTATTTATTTAGTGACTATATGTATTGAATGACTACAGTGTGCTAGATTCTGTACCACATGCAGGACATTAACTCTCCATGACTCCATGAGATGAGATCACTTATAATTTACTTTGTTTCTTGAGGTTAAGAGAGATTAAGAATTATCTAGGAGTTCAAGGCTGCTAAGTGACACAGCTGGGATTGAAAGCCCCTCCTGTCTCTCAAGAACTTTCCACTACTCTGTGAAGATATACTGATCCATAAAAATCCATTTTTTCTCTACTCAATAATATCTGTAGGTACAATAATTATATTTATTTGGAAACAGTCTAAATCATGACATTGTTTTTCTAGAATAGATTCCACTGCAGTGGTAGAGACTACATTAGGTATTTAAATATTGAATAAAAGGACCTTAAAAAGCTGTTGTTGCCGATTTAGCCATTAAAACTAAAATATACATACGTATATATATATTTTAGTTTGACCATGAGTGTAGAAGTGTAAACTTACTTCCCTTCAGTTCCATCTTGCAACTCCTGGCTGTGGCTTCCCACTTGATTGAGGTATTTCTCTTCATTTTTATAACACCTGAAAGACTGTTATGCATACTCTTTATTATTTATTCTTCTGAAATTTATCTAGCTGTGCTTTAAATTGAGAAGGACAACAGAAGAGCCTGAAGGAATAAACACTTTGGCTATTTGGCAAGAGTGGTGTATAATTGGCGAACTTTGATAATTCATTCTTTCAACAAATATTTATTGAGGACTTACTATGTACTAAGCAGTGCTCTAGGTATTGGCACGGAAGTGGTAAAGCAAATGACAGAAGTCCCTCTTTATTCTGTGAGCTTACATTCTAGTAAGAATATGCAGGTAATAAACAAATACACAACAGAAATATGTAACATGTTAATAATGATGTTACGAAGAGAAATAAGCAAGGAAGCTATATAGGGAATATCATATTGAGAGTATGTAGTATAGAGAGGTCACCGCCTAAGTTCTTCACATAAACCGCCATCATAGATATATGGTGTACTGTAATTATTTTAGCATTATCTGACTCCTCTTTTAGACAAATTGTTTTCCCGGGAAACCTCCTGTGTCTTATTCATGCAGACACTTTCAGCACCAAGCCTAATGCCTAGTGCACAATATTTCGATAAAAGATTAGTGAATCAGGGCCGGGCGCGGTGGCTCACCCCTGTAATCCCAGCACTTTGGAAGGCTGAAGCGGGTGGATCACGAGGTCAAGAGATCGTAGACTATCCTGGCTAACAAGGTGAAACCCCGTCTCTACTGAAAATACAAAAAAATTAGCCGGGCGTGGTGGCACGCACCTGTAGACCCAGCTATTCGGGAGGCTGAGGCAGGAGAATCACTTGAAGCTGGGAGGTGGAGGTTGCAGTGAGCCGAGATCACATCACCGCACTCCAGTATGGGCAACAGAGCGAGGCTCCGTCTCAAAAAAAAAAAAAAAAAAAAAAAAAAAGAAAGAAAGAAAGAAAAAGAAAAAAAAAAAGATTAGTGAATCAGTAAAAGCCCTTAGTATCAATAACAAAAGTAATAGTTAACAAATGCTGATTGCTCACTGTGTGCTGTACATTGTGCTCATCTCATTTAATTCTCGCAACCTTATGAAAACATTTTCTATTCATACTATTATTATTCTCATGTTACCAATGAGAAAACAGAGCTGCAGAGATGTGAACAAATTTAAATGAAATCGTGTGGAACAGAAATTCAAACTCAGATTTTCTGTCTCCAGATCCCCTGTTTTACAAATTTTTGCTACATAGAGCAGAAACTAATACCTTGTCAATAACCATACCCCTAAATATTTTATAAGGTACTAACAAATTATAATCTCTATAATATTAAAATAAGAATTTAGCCCAGGTAGAAGATAGAACAAGGCAAGTCAAAGTCTATCAAGCAAACAAATTTAATTCATTAACTTAAAATAGCATAATATCCAAATGATTGTTTCTAAATTATAGCTTTCATTATGGTGAATTTGAGGAGAGAGAAATGAGAATCAGGAGAGAAAGAATGACAGAATATTTCCATTCTATATTAGAACTTGAAGTATGTGCTTTTTTCTAAGAAGGCATAAAGGTGGGGGATGGGAGACACCAGGAAGAAGTGACATTAGCAATTGATAAAATGTATAAATCCAAACAGGGATCAAGGAATCATCAGGGTCTTATTCATTGGTCAAGCAGCAATGGGGCTGATTTTAGTGATAATTCTACTACCCTGGCCAAGCTGCATGCAGGTTCTTAAGGGAAATAAAGAGAAGCGAGGGCAGTGATAAGCAAAAGCAGCAGGAGACAGATTACGCTATAGATGTGAATAGCATCTTGCCCACAGTTATCTTTGCTCATTGCTCCATTCTTCTATCCCAGAATCAAGCAAAGTGGTGGATTTATGAGGACCACTGTCTCAACCGTGACACTGAGAAAATGGTTGAATGGTATCTTTATACCCTAATTTTAAAATTAGAAACTTCTAGAAGTCTATGTGGGATAAAAGAACATTTGTTTAAGTATTCCATAATCACACACTTTGTACATGATTTTGCTTTTAAGATTAACATTGCTTTTTGTGAGAGACATTTAAGCTATTTTAGAGATACATTCCTGCCACATCCTCTATATTTTAAATTAAATGTCTAGTGTTTCCATAGTAAAGAAAACTGAAATCTTGATGGAAACAACACAATTCATGGGACTCATGTAGGTACAAATCAGAATTTCTATTATAAATATTATATATATGTCATAACATTTTTAAATGTTTGCATTTCTTTATTTTAGGGACAAAGGTAAAATCTACTAAACTTTAAAGATAATCCATGATCATATGTTATACTTACTTTTCCACGAGGATGATATGTGATTCAAAAGATGGATAGGTCTGTAATCAGGTGTTGGTTTGTTTTGTGTTTTTGAAATAATACTGTGATATTTTTAAAGCCATAAAGAAAAGACACTTGCAAAACATCAGATGAGGATTTATTGCAAGTTACTTACTAACAAAGTGCTCCTAAAACACACTTGTAAGGGATTGGGGAAAACAGGAGAGAAATGAGGGGATGCCAAGAAAGGATGCAGATCAGGACCAACCTCAGTCCCAGCCTGATCATGCTGTGAGCTCAGGAGTGTGATATACGACTCAAGTTTGTTCCAACTCAGGAAAGAAAACTGTGGCTGCTGTGCTTTCTTGTACCACCAGCCATTGGTCTTTAAAGAGGTAATGATGCCTAAAGCCTCATATGTTTCTTAGCTTCTGCATATGCAGTCAAAGCTGGCTTCATAACCACTAACACAGTTGTCCAGACAGAGTTTCAGGTATGAGGCATTAGAAGCAATAAACACAAGGTGAATTAAGCAAAATAGGATCCTAGAGTTCTGAACAAGACATCAACAATGTCTACTCTAACATGTCATGTAGGCAGTTACAAGCAAAGGGTCATTTATTATTTGCCTAGTCATCCTAAGATTAATTTAAAATGCATACATTCTGGAATATTATGATACTCTTTTGAATTTTTAGAATGATGGCTTATTTTTTTGTAACAATACTACATGCTATGCAATAGAGACAGGTACGAATAAGAAGTAAAAAAGCATTGAATATCTCACTTCCCAAAGTGTAATCATTAATATTTTTGTATGTCAATAGATGGCTGGGTAGGTATAAATATATAAAAATGGGATCATAAAACATGCTTTGAAAGGTGTCAGTTACCTCAAAGCAAGCTATACATTCAGTAGAATTCTACTCAAAATCTCCACTGTTTTATTCCTAAAACTCAACACATTTATTTGAAAAGTATATGGAAGAGTATATGTCTGACAATATCTAAGACAATCCTGAAAAATGTTGATAATGAAGGGTACCTGCCATAGTAAAAATGAAAGTTATTTTTATAAAGTTACAGTAATTAACATAATGTTACATTTATAAATAAATTGAAATATATCCTGGTGGGGCAGAATAAAGAGCTGACAGATATCCAAGTACGTGTAAAATCTCAGTATATAGTAAAAGCATGTGATAAATTCATGTAAAATGTGGATTACTTGAGTTTAGATGGGTTAAAAATCTGTAAGTAATAAACACAACATAATATTATTAGAATAAAATAAGATTTAAGAAGAATTTCTTAGCTAAGTACTAATTTCACAAATCACTAAGACAAAGATCAATAAATGTGACTACATCAGAATTTTAAGTGTCTGGAAAAAATGCTTAAACAAAGGAAAAAACATATGTAATAGGTAAAGTGTTAGCATCTAATTATTCTGAGACTACTTCACATCAATAAGAATAAGACAAAGAGCCAGATAAAAGTTAGACAAAGGATATAAACAGAATTCACAAAAGAAAAAACCCAAATGGCCAATATACTTAGAAAAAGATACATACTCTTGTTTTATATTTAAATTTCACTAAAGCTGTAAATAATTTTGAAATGATAGAGAAATTAAAACAACACACACACTCCAAAAATACAATTTCATCCCCATCCAATTGGCTAAACAAAAAAGACAAGATTGTCAATATCAGGTGTTGGTGAAAAGGTGTTGACAAGGAAGTTCTTATAAATTTTAAAGACTAACTTGACATTAAGGTTGAAGTTACTTGTAGTCTGCAAATTGTCAATTGTATTTCCGTAGTTCGTCTCACAGTTATTTTGAACACAAGAACTTGGCCAAATGTAGTCACTGTAGCCTTATGTGTAATAATAAAAATTTGGAGCAACTCAAATGATCATAATCAGGAACATAAATTAACTCACTTATTAGAAACAATTTGAATGTCTACGATTTGCCAAACTCTGTAATAGACACTCATAAATCACTGATCAACATGCAAAAATTCACAACCTCGATAAAGACATTGTGTGGTACATTCGTAGACTATCATATTATAAAATATTTTTATACATGAACTAGATTAATATATAACAAAGTAATTAGAATTTTGAAAACAACGAGTGAAAAAGTAAGTTACAGACTGTTACATATTATTTGACATATTAAAGGAATATATAGAGGCAAACATAACCAATATAGCACCCTATTTGGTTTGCAGATATATTAATATTTAATAAATATATGTTATATTTTTGACAGACACATTTTATGAGAATAATAACGTTTTGAGAGACACAAGGGAAAGATACTGGTAAGGAGTGCATGGGAGATATCGATTTTATCTTCAAGATTTTATGTATTCAAAATGTGTCAAAACAATTACAAAATAATGCTAATATTTACCTGATTTGTTTGTTGATGTATTTGTGTGTTCTATACATTTGGCTACCATAAGAGACCTATAAAAACGAGAGGGTCATATTCAATCTCTGGGCTGGTAGAGTGGCTTTACACAGTGTTCAGAGGGTGAAGCTCTTTCTGTTTAACTTCTCTGCCATTCTCGGATGACATCTTGTGCCAAGGTAAATACTTCAGTTTCCACATCGTATTTGAATTCCAACCAGCAGGAGGAAGAAAGGAAAACTGAGGGAACATTTATTCTTATTAAAAGCACAACCTAGAAAAAACACACATCTTCTCTATTTGTATCTTATTTGCCAGAACTTAGGCTCATGATCACCCTAGCCATAAAAGATACTGGAAAATGTCTTTACTTGAGTGACCATGTGCCCAATCTAACAATTTTGTTTTTATGCAAAAGACAGAGAACAATTATTGGAGAAAAACTACCAATTTCTGCCATAGGTATTTGTAAATGATTAACTGCTGTTTTTTCATTACTTTATGTGATTTTGTTATATAGAAAATCATACTGTTTGAAAATAAGTACAGGTGGCATCTTGCCTTCCAGTCCTTATACGTATCTTCCCTTTACTGGTTTTATCAATTGGTTATGACTCAATTACAATGTTCAATAGGAGTAGCAGTGGGGAACAATTTGTCTTTCACCTTTCTTTCACAGCCACACATAAAATTTTAACCATTGGCTTCTTTTCAAAGATTGCTCAATCTATGTGGAGAATACAACTCAAAAAGATGGGTGCAGAGTATATGCAGAAGACCAGTTGATACGTTATTGCAGAACTCACGGCAAGAGACAGGGTTTGGTCCAGAGAGTGATTTGCAATGTGAATGGACAAAATTGCTTAGATTCCAAAAAAGAAAAAAAAAAAATGATCAGGGAAGAAACGAGTACTTGGATTCAAGATATCTATTGAAGATAGAATCAATAGTATTTGGTGGTAGATTATACTATAATATGCGTATGACAAATATAAGGAGAAAATAAGAATAAACAATGATTCTTTGGCTTGTAGCTTGAGCATTTGTGTAAGTTGTGATACCATTATTCAAGGTGGGAAGAACCTGGGAAGAATCAGAAAGTGGGGAGGGATGCAGGAATTAAGAATTGTGTTTTGACCTAGTTATTTAATACATTTGAGATAATTATTAGAAATTAAAATAGATATGTCAAATCAACATTTGGAAAATTCAGTCTGGCATTTAGGGGCAAGGTCTTGGTTAGTTACATAAATGTTCAGTTTTCAGTATATAGATGGTATTTAAAGTTATATACCTGGATATATGCATCACTAGAGTGAGCATAGAGACAAGTAAAGAGTCAGAGGACTAAAATACTGGAGACCCCAGAATGTAGAGGTCCAGATATAAACAAAAGACCCAATGTGTGAAAATAATACTCAGAACTATAGTCAGGAAGGAAAAACAACAGTGGAGGCAGTACTCTGAAAACTTCATCAGAAATGGCAAATACTGCTTAAAGCATAAAATAAAACAAAAACTGAGAGTAGACTTTTGGAATGGGCTTTACGGGGGTTTTCACTACCTTTGTAAGTACGTTTTCAGTAGAATAAAGGAAATGATAGCTTGACTAGATTTAGTGGTGGAGAAAAGAGAGAGGAGTTGAAAAATGGAGACAGAATAAATTTTGGATTAGAACAAAAGAGAATCAAGGAGGATTATAGGATGAAGGCAGAGGTTGAGGTTTTCTTTTTTCTTTTTAATGAAAGAGAGACTTTCAGTATGTTTCTATCATGACAGGAGTGATCCAGCACAGAAAAATTTACAGGGTAGCTGAGAAAACAGACAAGACTAAAGTAATAATCTTCTAACGATAAGCAGGAATTAAAATCAATAGTTATGGAAGGCTTGGCTTTAGAGAAGGGCAGAACAGTTTCTTTTCTTGCAGCAAGAAAGGCATGATATATGAGCACCAATTCAGATTGACAGATTTGGAGGTGAGAAAATTATGACTTTCTCATCTACTTGTCTTGGTTTTTCCAGGGAAATGAGGTCCTCAGCTAAAAGGGAAGAGAAGAAGAATGCTGAGGTGTGAGAAGATAGGGGAAAGTATAAAATACCCACCAAAGACGAAGGGAGGGTGAATTGAATGTGGAAATGTGAAAGGATTACTGGACAGCCCTGGGGAATCACTTGGGTTTATGGTCATAAATATAAAAAAAAAGACAATGGATGGTGAAAGTTTTCCTTGGGTAGTTTCTGCTACTCTCATACAGGTATAGAGCCGACTGAGTAAGAATTAATCAGGAATGAAAGGCCGGGCGCGGTGGCTCAAGCCTGTAATCCCAGCACTTTGGGAGGCCGAGACGGGCGGATCACAAGGTCAGGAGATCGAGACCATCCTGGCTAACACGGTGAAACCCCGTCTCTACTAAAAAAATACAAAAAACTAGCCGGGCGATGTGGCGGGCGCCTGTAGTCCCAGCTACTCGGGAGGCTGAGGCAGGAGAATGGCGTAAACCCGGGAGGCGGAGCTTGCAGTGAGCTGAGATCCGGCCACTGCACTCCAGCCTGGGCGATAGAGCGAGACTCCGTCTCAAAAAAAAAAAAAAAAAAAAAAGAATTAATCAGGAATGAATTATTCCGATAATCAATCAGAAGTAGAGAGGGTCAAAGAAGTAAGAGATGTATGCAAGAGAATAATTATTTGCAGGAGACAATGTCATGTGTCCCTGACAACATTTTCTCTCTTTTATTCCTAAAGGTGATCTTTACCTTTTCATTTTTAGCAATCATTTCCTTGCTTTTCTTTAGAGTGGTATCAGCCATGTACTCTTCAACAGGATAATTTAGTTTTGCCTGTTTCTGATATTTATATAAAAATGATTATATGGTATTTTTTCTTTCCTTAAACTAGCATTAAGTTTTGTTTTTTAATTTTATTATTATTATTATTACTACTACTATTATTATTATTATTATTATTTTGAGATGGAATCTCGCTCTGCTGCCCAGGTTGGAGTGCAGAGGCGTGATCTCGGCTCACTGCAAGCTCTGCCTCCCAGGTTCAAGTGATTCTCCTGCCTCAGCCTCCTGAGTGGCTGGGATTACAGGCACCCACCACCACGACCAGCTAATTTTTTGTATTTTTAGTAGAGATGGGGTGTCACAATGTTGGTCAGGCTGGTATCACACTCCTGACCTCATGGTCCACTCACCTTGGCCTCCCAAAGTGTTGGGATTACAGGCATGAGCCACCATGCCCGGCCTAAATTATGTTTTTAAAAATATTCTTGTTTCCAATAGCTATACTTTATTTATTACCATTGCCATGTAGTAGTATGCAACTAAACGAAAATAACACAATGCATTCTTATACTGATTGATATTTTTAAAACATAACTATTTCTAATTTTTCAACAATAGTAGAACAGTCTACCTACAAAAATTTCACAGTCTTCCAATAAAAGCTCAAAGAACATCACTAGTCTCATAAAAATATAAATACACTCAGAATATTCTGTATGTTAGAAGTATAAAAGAATACTTACATATGTGCTATTTCTTCTTTCACACCATTGACTGTTTCTAATGATAATAGTATTTGCTTTCCAAATACATTTGAAATGATTAGAAAAGAATTTCTGGATACAGTAAGTTGTTTCAGTTAAGTCTCACATCGAAGACCTCACATTATAAGAAATTAGGTCAATGTTTTTAATAGTGTCTGATTGGAAACAATTGACCAAAATTTCCAATGTAATAAGATGATGATAAAGGTAACTGAAAGGCAGAACAAGCTTCTGCCTGATTGCTTAGCATTTTATTTGTGTAAATTCAAATATAGCACTGATTCTGTTTCTTCCCAAAATAAGTGCATTGATTCAATTTCTTCCCAAAATAAGTGCATTTAGTGACAATAAAACTAATGCTACAAGTACATTGCTGGGAAACACTTGCCTCCTCAGCCAAAATTTTTCTTCTTGAAACTTTCCAGAATGGAGAGATGTAATTTGCAAGTGAAAGCCATGTTATAAACCTAGAAAATTAAATAATATTCACTTTCTAGGAAACACTACCTCCCCTTTTACCAGCATGCTTTTTCCTTTAAATTCTGGAAAAATATATATGGGGACAGTAGGTGCCCTGAAAATTCAGTAGACTTCTTAGGTTGTTAATTTTATTAGCTTTTTTATTAGTTAGTGGCTGAATTTGGAATTGAGGAGGAGAGTCAAAATTCAAATACATCAGTAGAGTCTTCATATCTGAATCATATAGAATGCCTATATTTACTATTAACCGATAGAATAATGATAAAATTATTAAGAGTATAATAATTATAGATTATATTGTAAGATGCTGCCAGGTAGCAGCAATGTTTAATACATGATACATGTGTCACATACATGATACAATTTAAGCATCATACAAAATTGGGGGTTGATTTTATCATCCCTAATTAATACAGATTTGGAAATGGAGGTTTATATAGAGTAGCCAGGGCCCAGTAATATTCCAAGGCAGACATAAAGACTCCAAGCTCGTATTTTTGTCCATATCCTACACTGCTTTTCTGCACTCTATGATCTAGTGACTTTATACCCTGTCTTCAAGATACACAAAGTTGCTCACATCTTTGGCATATCCAAATGCTGTTCTCACTTCTTCACAGATGCTTTAGACAAGCTTCTTCCTGACCAGGCTTCAATGCTCACCAGGTCTCACTTCTTCTATAATCTGCCAAAACTAATCTAGCAAATATGATGTCTGCCTTCTCTTTCCCCCTCAGCACTTAGTCAGAAGTTTACCACAGAGCTCAGCTCTCCAATTCTTGTACCTGTGCTAATTCTTTCCTCCCAGCTGGACAATAAAGCACTCGACAAAGAAGATGTTTATTGCTCATCACATTTTACAGCCCTGGGGATAACACTGGCTATTTAAAATACATTCATCAATTATTAATTATGTTCCAATTTTCAGGCTATACACTTTGACTGTCTAGGAATATACAGCTTGTTGACGCATGATCCCTACCACAGGAGTTTAGAATCTACTAAAGGAAACTTATATAACTTACGTAAGTTAAATAAATGCCAAGTGGGGCACTTTATGATCTGAGATCCCTTCATATGTGTGCATCACACCATCTGATCTCATACAAACCCTGTGAGGAAGGAGACTTTGCAAAGGAGGAAGGTGAAGCCCAGACCCCAAAGTCACTGGAACAGTAAATAATAGTGTGAGAACTAGAAACTAGGTCCTCTGGCTTTGGGCCCAAGAGTTTCAGCTAAAACTGGACACCTGATCAAGAGTCTACAATCTGAGAATGGAGCACTCATTTGTTGAACAATTAACTGCCAGACACAAAGTTACTGGACATACAGTGGTTGTTTTAGCTTGAACTCTCCCAAAAGGAGATCCTGAGACAAGGAATTAGTTGCAGGTAATTTATTTAGAAGGTGACCGCAGGAATCCCAAGTGAAAAAGTACAGAAAGTGAGACAGGAAGCATTAGAATATCTATAAGGGGGCAACTGGGGCTCAATTCTGTTGGAGACATGCTGAGGAACTCTTGAAGCTTGGAGATGGTGGGTAGGGGGGGAACATGTGAACATCACCTCTTATCTGCCATGGGAGAAGGACTGCTGAAGGGGAGGAAGTGTCCTCTGCCAGCTGTTTTTAGTTGCTGTCTGGCAGGGAGGTAGAGAAAAACAGGCACTTGAAGTGGGAAGATGTCCGCGTTCCAGGAAACTCTACACAGCTGTAGATGAACTCAGAGGTGGGCAGAGGAGATATGAGGCAGGCCATCAGGAATATCTGCTATGGTGATGAATAACACCAACGTGTTTAAACATGAGCTTTGCCTTTTTGGAACTGATACACTCAAATAAGAGGTTTATAGCAAAATGTAATGGGGGCTCAGGGAAGACAGAGTAATCCAGATGTGTAGTGTAATCCAGATGTGTAGTGTTGAATCCAGTTGTGTAGTGTTGAAGCAGGGCATGAATTTACCATCCTCCACCCTCACTGTCAGGTGTAGCACATGCAGACACACTGTGTTATAATACCTCTATGAATAATTTAAATGTTTCATGTTCGTATAACACACATTTGCTTCAGGACCCAAGTATTAATGATTCCAGAAGAGGTAAATGTGCTGGCCCACTTTCAGAAGCAACAGTTTATGCTCTGTACATCCACATTTTTGGCCACAAACACTATCAACTTAAAAAGCACTCATACAAACATCAATACCAGAGAGAGTTTGCAAATAAGTGTGATATGAATGTTGGACTGGCTATGAAGCAATCTTGGCAAACAGTCATTTTTCTCTTGTAGGGAAGTTACTGGCCATGTATCTTAGTCTTTGGGAAGTGTGGTGAAGGTTGAAATAGAGATGCACTGGCCAGATTTCTCTTCTAGAAAGGACTTGCAAAGCATCACCGTGTGTGTAACTGGTGGACAACTCCCAGCTGTCACCTCTTTCAAGAGGAGGAGGCAGGTTGTTTCTGCTATTGAGAGCCACCTTGTTTGGGATCAAGCTTCTATCAGGATAGCCTGTATCAGGTGACTAAGCAAAGTGGGGAGGAGTGGTGTGTGAAGAAGGTGCAGTCAATTCAGTCCCCATGGGAAAACACTGACAGGCAAAACTCAGCCCAGGCTACTGAATTTGTTGAGCCTGAGAGCAGTTTGACTTCTTCTGCCCCAGATTGGTTTGTTTGTTTGTTTGTTTGTTTATATGTTTTGAGACGGAGTCTCACTCTGTCACCCAGGCTGGAGTGCAGTGGCATGATCTCGGCTCACGGCAACCTCTGCCACCCAGGTTCAAGCAATTCTCCTGCCTCAGCCTTCTGAATAGCTAGGATTACAGGCATCTGCCACCATGTCCGGTTAATTTTTGTAGGTTTTAGTAGAGACGGTGTTTCACCATCTTGGCGAGGCTGGTCTCGAACTCTTGACCTCGTGAATCCACCTGCCTTGGTCTCCCAAAGTACTGGGATTACAGGCATGAACTACAGAGCCTGGCCCCCAGATTGCTTTTATCCCTCTCCTTCCATAGTTGTTAATTTCTAATAAATATCTTGTGTCCCAAACTCCATACCAGCATCTGCTCTAGAGGATACAAACTATACAAGGAAATGTGGGGCTAATTGTGTGCAATTTAATATTTTTTAAAAAACAAAATCAGACCGGGCGCGGCGGCTCACACTTAGAATCCCAGCATTTTGGGAAGTCAAGGTGGGTGGATCAAGAGGTCAGCAAATCGAGACCATCCTGGCTAACAAGGTGAAACCCTGTCTCTACTAAAAATACAAAAAATTAGCCAGGCATGGTGGCATGCCCCTGTAGTCCCAGCTACCCAGAGGCTGAGGCAGGTGAATCACTTGAACCCGGGAGGTGGAGGTTGCAGTGAGCTGAGATTGCACCACTGCACTCCAGCCTGGGCAACAGAGCTAGACTCCGTCTCAAAAAAAAAAAAGAAAGAAAAAAGTCAAATGACTCATAGAATGTCATAGCTATAAGGAACTTAGGAAGTAATCCTAACCCATTGTTCTCATTTAACACAAAACAAAAACGATCTGAAGAGTTCAAGTGAACTGTCCTAAGTGATAGAAACTTTAAGTTGAATTAGTATTCCATCTCAAGTAGATCAATAATTTAAATATTTTAATTCCTAAATAAGGGTTTTGGTGTACACATAGTTTGAAGGAAGGTGAATGACAACCAAAAAATTAGAGTTTAATTGTAGAAACCCTTGAATTTCTGAGTAATGTACTTATTGTATTGTATTATTTGCAGGTATTGAAACTGGGGCTTAGAGAAGTTAAGTGTTGTTTTGTACCTCACACAGCTAATACATAGTATTGCCGGGGGGTTTAATCCAGTGTTTCAAAAACTAGATGAGAGTTCTTTTATTGTGCCATCGTGTTACCTTAAAAGAGTGTGGTGGTCTATCAGACATAAGTTAGAAAAAATATTGACTATGGACCTTATATGTGGTAATATTCTTTGGAATATAATTTTAATTGAGTGTTCTATAGAATAATTTTCTCAGTATATGATCCATATGAACCACCTGCATCAAGATCCTTGGAAATAGGTTTGGTAAGCCAAATTGTTACCAAATGTCCTAGGGTGATTTTACTGCACACACTTAAGTTGGGAAGCTATTGTAGAAATCGATTTATTTAATGTTATTAAGAGTAAAATCAATTGATATGATGGATTATAGACACATTAATATAGGCAAAGCAAAACTGCTTTAGTGAGTATGAGTATCTTAATGAAGTTACTAAAATGTTTGCATAGAATAGAGAGAAAAATTAGGGGGACTAATGTATTAATGTATTCATAATTGCAGCAACAAGTCCACATCCTCTCGTTTCCACTTTAGTGCATGCTGACCTGAATTCCAACTGCCAATAACTGATGAGTGTGATGCATCAGGCAGGTTACCTTAGATAACTTTGAGACACGCTTTACACACCAGCCCACAGACTTTTTCCAGCTCACCAGAGTGGTGGCTAGTTTCATAACCCAACCTGTATTGTCCCTGTTCCTTTCGCCCTCAGTTCTACAATTTCTCTAACTCCCAAACAAACTACTTGCAGGACTTCTCTTAAAATATCCAAGATATAAACATCTATATAAATGGAATCCATAGACAACACAGAAGTTTAATTTAATTTGTAAAAATGCCTCATACATTTTACATATATATGCTGTAGTATTTTCTATTAATTTCTTACTAACAGTCATCTGGAGACAGACAGTGATCAGTTATCTTTTGTCTGTGTAAAGCAATGTCTTTAATCAACTAATTTTTTTTTGAGCAAATTTCCTTCCCCATGTTGAAAAACTTTTTAAAACATTTATAGATATTTTGTTAAACTCCCGTTTTATTGTTCTTTGATAAGGAGTCATGTCATGAATGTCCATGCTTCTAGTTCACTTTGATATCTGGGAAGAAACTCAATATATCTGACTCTGTAGACCCGTCAAAACAAAACATTGAAGTGAAATGGATTTTTTAATCAGATTACTTAGATAATTTGATAGTAAAATAATTGAATTCCAGGAAAGATGAAAAAAATATGAATATGAATTGTCTCCTATATTTCCAAACCTGTTCCTCCTGTACATGTCAAAAATGCAAACATATCAAATAGTTGCTCGCATTCACATGAAACATACACACGCACACACACACAGAATGACAAAAGATCATATCCTGGAAATACAAAAAAATAGCATTTTATGGCTGATTAATCCTAAATTTAGATGATTTGTATGGGCTTTGAATTTGAACTGCAGTATAACAATGTAGTGCAAAATACATGTTGGATTCAATTTGGTAATTCCTTGTCTTGCTAATTAGCAGTAAGATTTAAAATTCCTTTTTAAAAATCGGGCTTTGTAAATGCCTAAGCCTCAATTGTATATGCAAATTCCACACATTTTTACACTGTTTGGAATAACTGCATATGCAAACAGGTAATTTGACAGTTAATGATTCATTTCCACGTGCAAACCCACAATTTAAACATACAGATGCCAATTGGTGCATGTAAATAATATTCCATGTGGACCCTATTTGCCAGGTTTCTTTTTTCTCTTCCTAAAGAAAACGACCCTTTAAATAGTTTTCCTTTTTTCACTTTCAGTACAGAAAATGTATTCATATTTAGGAAGAAAAAATATTTTAAAATTTTAAATATGTTTGAAAAAATACTCCTTTTTGCCTATTTGATATTCACGAAAGCAAAGTTGAGTCATTTGGCCCCAAATTTATAGGATATACTGTATATATTCACGCAATGCCTCTATATGTTTGATTAGAAATATAAAATCATGACACAGCTGACTTTGTGTTTATCATCTTAACACTTTTCAACCTGAAATAACATAAAAGCTTTTTTCTTCAAAAGACCAATATTTAAAGGGTGTTGATTTATGTAAATCAATAATTTATCAACTTGCTGTCTTTCCTTGCTGCTAGCCAGATGCTTCTCGCTTTGCTCGGCCAGACAATGTCAGCTGCAACACATAATGGCCTCTGCTTCATGTAGAAATAAGAGCATAAATATTTTAAAAATCCTGCTACAGGAAGTAAGGAGGGTTGGGGTGGGGGTGAGAGATTTTACTGGTTTACTGTGAGAGTGGAACAAGTCTACATATTTTATGGGTTGGTTTTATCAGAAGTGGAGGCAGGGACGTCTCTTAGCCTGATTTTTATCTCCTAACAAGGCTGACAGACCAAAGTCTTTTCATAGCAATTTGTTGAAGACATCTGGTGAAGCTTTCTAGGGGATGAACACACTGCAGAGTGTTCCTCTGGTATCAGTTGGCATGGCAACCAGTAAAAGACTATTCAACATCAGTAGGTTTCAAAAAGGTTGAGGCCTAGTTGAAAATCCATTTGGGCTCCTACCTGCAAAATTCTTTTGAAAATGCACTAAATCTTTTCTTAGGGCTCTAGGGACTGAACCAATATGTACAACTGTGGCACCTTCAATCTTAAATAATTTTCAAAACATGGGATTAATGATTCCAGTCACTGGAGGTATTACAGAAGATAGGGAATTACTGGCACTGTGTTGGAGAGGATATTAGTAGAAACACGGTTGTTGTTTCTCTTTGTGTCTTATCATACAGGAAACAAAGTGTTACTTTCAAATTTCTATAAATTTTAAGTTAATAGGAACAAATGAGTGAAAGAAAATCTTTACAGGCGTTTAAAAAATATATATATTTGTCCCAAAGAACTAAATATGATTTTCAATGCTGAAAGTAAATAATTTATTTTAAAATATTTGTGTTACTATAAAGAGTCTTTTCAAAAGATTGCTACTATTCTATGCTAGAATATTCTAGTTCCAGGACATTTTTTATAATGTTATTATCTGTTTAAACACTATGTTTTGCTATCAATTAAGTTATAACTCTTTGAAAGATAAACACTAAAAGGGCACTATAAATTGTGACATGAACACAATTTTTATAAGCTATAAAGTTCTAATATAACTTTAACTAAAATGAAAAGTTCCTGTGATATTTCATGCAAATAGATGTTGCATTGCATTGCTGATTTACAGCTAGGATCCTAAAATGAAAAGACAAAAGAAGGAAATAACTTTCTAAAAACATATTCTAAAAATTTGTAACATGAGAAAAATATATAACAGCACATGACATCTTTGCCCTGATCATGAGTTAGGATATAAATATTTCATTATTGCAAAATATTCCATTCAACAGAGGGTAGTCATCAAACTTAATTTTAAGTTAGAAATTTGCTTAAAATTTAAATGATGATGTTATTCTTGAGTGATTTCACTGGCTCATGAAACTTGTGTAATGGAGTCCAGCAATTACATCATCAGCATCCCCACAATATTTAGAGCCAATTTGTATCAGTATCATACTCCACTAGTGCTGTTATCCCCCTCACCTCAGAGGCATGTGAGAGTGAATGAGATGGCACAGGATGTCTGTGAGCTGCTTCAAATCATGCCACAAGGCATATCCAAACAGGAATTTATTTGTATTATGGATGAGTAACTGTGGTTATACTTTATTACGTTCTATTGCCTCAGAGGCCATAACAATATTGGCAAGTGATGATTCAGCCTACTACAGGGGCCAGGAAGGCAAATGATTTGGGTGCTTTTCCTGGTCCTAACACAGATCTGAACAATGGGGAGGGAGGCCTTCCCTTCTTGAAGCCTCTTAAATTCTTTCTCAGGAGAATGAGGACAGAAGGCAGCCCGTGCTGTTCCCACAGAATTGTGGTAAAGAGGGTAATTTTGCATGATGGGGTTTTGAAAATTATAGAGTTTTGAATTATAAACCATTTTTGTTGCTGATAAAGTAAGGAATGAATTGAATTAAAAATATTCAACATAATCAAATAACAACATTAAATTTTGAAGACATTTAGAAATTCAGTATTTTTGTAGCTTCCCAGGAAGCACTAAACAGGAACTTTTCTTCTTGAGTCTGGAAGTTGCAACTTGCTCTTGCTTTCTTTCATTCTCTCATTTCCCTGAAAATGAACCAGGGACTACTGGCTGTTTTTCTATGACCATGAAGCAGCTAGAAAGGAAGACCTCTTTGCTCACTCTCGAAGTTACATGGATGTGAAGCTCCTTCTTTTACAGCATACTAGGGCACAATGCTAATATACTGCTTAATAACTGCAACAATTTATAAAGCATTTATGAAATGCCAGGCACTATGTCAGGAGCTCAACACATATTATTTCATTTATTCATCGTGACATCCCCAAGATATATTATTATGCCTTTTTTACAGATGAAAAAACTGAGACTGAGACAGGTTTAGCAGACTCATTATGAAAAGCCTTACATCTAGTTCTCTCTTTCCCCAAAGGTGCACGTATTTGGACAAATCAGAAAGACCAGAGAAAGGATTTTTTTTTTTCACACTTACTCAAATTAAAAAGTAAATACATCTATGGATAAGTGAATAATTTACAGGTGAAAGTCATAAGAAGGAATCTATTCTGACTTACTGCTCTTCTGACTACCTACACAAAGCAAGTCTTAAAAGCTCCCAGAATTTTAGACTCCTCTTCAGGCATTTATAGATGATGGGTCATTGCTGCTAGAAAGAGTACAAAACTCTCCAATCAGTCCTACATGGCTATGTGGAGATCAGTCTGCCCCTTCACCTTTCACAGTGAGTATTCAAAGTAACAAATACTGACAATAAATGACAGACAAAGCTTCTATTCCCCTGTTCTGTTCCGTTTCTCATTTGTCAGCCCTTGGTAAATGCCACATCCCCCAGCCCTAGAAGATGTATTTGTGTCTAAACTTTTGACACAGGACCTTCAGGTAAGTGGATTGAAGGACAAAGAATGGGAAGAAATAGACAATCAGTATGACTAAGAACTTAATGTAAATGGACAAAAATTAATTTTTAATTACAACATTTGTTGAATGCATGGCCCCAGGTAATTGACAGTTGAGCTTTGTGTCTTGTTAAACTTGTTTCAGTCCTTGCTACAAGGATTGAGCCTTTCACCAAAATAGAAAAGTTCCATAAGCCAAGAGACTTCAGCTAAACATTTTTAAAAATTAATTTCCAGAATGCTGCAAAACCACAGGTGTAGTTCACTAGTGAACATTTGGGTGGGAGAGAAATGAATTACACAGCCTAATATCTACTAAGTCACATGCTGAGACATAAGATGTGTTGTTCCATCATGGCTTCAACCACCATATGCACAGAATTACCCAGTACTCCAAACCAGAGCTGAAAATGTATCTTGCAACCAAACATGCTGCACTCCTCCCAGCATAGTCTCATTCTGGAAAATAACATGATCTACTTCAATATTTAGCAATTTACTACCCATAAGATGAATACAGCCCATTTAACTAAAAAATGGAGGGGAGAAAACAGTATCAGCATGCATCAAAAGCACACGAATAGATCAATAGATCAACTATAAAAAGGTAGAATATTGTATTATAATAGTTTCAGCGGGAATCAGGTATCCACGCGAAGTTAATTGATGACAAGGGTCACATAACAATATGGCAATGTCCTAGGTTGCCATGTGAATAGGTATGGGCACATAATCACATGGATGCCCACCAGATACGTGAAAATACGGAGACAGCATGTATAGTGCTTATGATGTGCATAATGACAGCACATAAGCTTTGGGGGTCTTGAACTTTTTCCTGGAGACGTCTTCGTCTGACGTAGAGATTCAAGAATGGGTAACTTTTACCCAGGGAAGTGGGAAGCACAACCAAGAGGGGCCAGTGTTTCACAAACATGAAAGATGACGTGGTAGTGAGACAGTTTGCTCTTGTGGGAACAAAACCGTTTTATTGTGAATTTGATGAGATTTTATCATTTCTGAAACAGGCAAAGGTAAGTGCTAAAGTACATATTCAAAGAAATATTCTTAGATAATTCTTCATATTGGATTTAATGGAACTATAATAATGAACTCAAGTGGTTGATCTGCAATGAAAATAGAATTTCAGGATAAAGCTTTACAAAGAGAAGCAGTATGCGATGGAAAAAAGAGCAAACACTCGGCTTGCACTATAGCACCCACTATACTAAGAACTAGCTGTGAGATTCTGGGAAACTCGGTTGATGGTCCTAAGACTTAGTTTCCCTATTTATAGAAGTATCTCCCAGATCCTACCCATCTCTTTCAATTTGTACATCATTGGTGGTGGTGTTGATGTTTTTATTGAATGGAGCTCTTTTGCACAAAATCGGGGCAATGCTCCGTTTGCTTTTCAATTAATTATTTCTCATCTAAATAAATAATCATCGTTTTAAATCAGATTATTTCTAACTTTGAAATAACTCTAATGAAGTAATTTCCTGCTTTAGTGACATTTTTATCTATATTTATAAAAGAAGCTGGGCACCTGAGAATAACTCATTTTCTACTTATTCCTTAAGTTCAAAATTTGATATATTTGACATATTTGTTCCCAAATATACACGGATTAATTTCCTCTGCCAGTGAAATTACACATACACACACACTAATTGATTAGAAACCTCAGTGTTTCTGTCATTAAAATTAGGGAAGACCATAGTGGCCAGAATTTGAAGTTAGATCGTGGATGGACATGAAAATCTAACATCAGGCCAGGTGCGGTGGCTCATCTGTAATCCCAGCACTCTGGGAGGCCGAGGCAGGTGGATCATCTGAGGTCAGGAGTTCGAGACTAGCTTGGCCAACATGATGAAACTCCCATCTCTACTAAAAATACAAAAAAAAAAAAAAAAAAAAAAAAAAATAGCCGGGCCTGGCACATGCCTATAGTCCCAGCTACTTGGAAGGTTGAGACAGGAGAATCGCTTGAACGTGGGAGGCATAGGTTGCAGTCAGCTGAGATCATACCACTGCACTCCAGCCCCAGTGACAGAGCAAGATTCTGTCTCAAAAAAAAAAAAAAAAAAAAAGGAAAAAGGAAAAACATCTAACATCAAAGAATACATCAGTTTCATACTATTATAAACTAGGAACCACTGTTAACCTGTTTAGAAATTCATTAAAACTGGAGACCCAGAATTTTGCCACTATATTGAATGTCTTAAATTTCAGTTAATAGTATCAAGATTGGGTTTCAAAATATAGTTCTTTGGTTCATTGCTAATTTATCATTTGAGTTTGATTCTTTATATAGTCATATTTAAACCCAAAGAACACCTAAGAAAAAATTCACAAGCTTTTACCTGCTTCAACCAACAAACATTTATTAAGTACCAATTATATTATCATTGTTCCAACTGCTGGGGATATAAAATAAATAAAGTTATGGAGTCTTCTCCTCCCAGAGGTAATACACAGGGCTGTATAGAGGAGGGGCAACTACTGACTGCCTCCCATCCACTGCAGCACAATGTCCCGAGTGCTAAGAGAGCATGAAATAGGAAGTGATCTGTTCTGTCTGGGAGGTCAGGGAAAGGTTACACAGAGGAAATGATATTTGAGCTGCAATTTAAAGGATGGATGGTCTTAGTTGGATAAAAAAGGGCCAGGGGGAAGAGAATTCCAGGGAGAGGGAAAAGCAACCGACTTAAGAGCATAAGCCTTTTTTGAAAGAAATATGAAATCATCTGAAGATTATTCTAGAGAATAAGTTTAGGAAGATAGTGACTTTATTGTTAAGAACATTGGATCCCACATATGGAATTTGAGATTTTATTCTCTAGAAAATGAGAAGAGTGGGTCAAAGGAGCTAGCCAGTCAACAATGGCCTTGAGTAATTCTAAAGAAGAAGATTTGAACTGAGAGTTCTTCCCTGCCCTTCAAATTTGAAGTCATCATCTGGAGAATAGGGATATAGGAAAAGACTATGGGAAAAACACTAAAATAAACCTTCAGGAGCAGGGCTAGTTTGCATTTATTCATTTTTTGTTTGTTTGTTTTGAGATGGAGTTTCACTCTTATTTCCCAGGCTGGAGAGCAATGACGCAATCTCGGCTCACTGCAACCTCCACCTCCCGGGTTCAAGTGATTCTCCTGCCTCAGCCTCTCATGTAGCTGGGATTACAGGCATGCACCACCACACCCAGCTAATTTTGTATTTTTAGTAGAGACAGGATTTCTCCCTGTTGGTCTCAAACTCCTGACCTCGAGTGATCTGCCCACCTCGGCCTCCCAGAGTTCTGGGATTACAGGCATGAGCACTGTGCTCGGCCTACTACTCTTTTATTCCATAGATGTTTACTGAACATTGTACTGTTTATTTGGGAAAAACAAGACTTAAAAATTGTTGTGCCTCCACCCTTAAAGAAATATCCCAATAGTGAGGAAGAAGGTAGAGTAGAGGCAGCATCTGCCAAGGCAGTACAGGATATTATGGGAAGTATATCTGCCTTTGGCTCACTGGAGAAGTATTTTTCAGAAAAGACAATCAGGGAACTAAATCTGAATTGATGAGAAAAAAAGCACTTAAAATCTGTGTGGTCCTGAGCCACATTTAATTTCTCTGGGTCTCAATTTCCTCATTTGAAAAGAGTGAATGTTAGGTTAGATCAGTGGTTCTCAACCTTGGCTACACATTAGAATTACCTGGGGAGATTTTAAAACTACCAATACCTGGTACCTACTGCAGACCAGTATGAAATCAGTGTCTTTGGGGGTGGACCAGGCTTTGGTAGTTATTTAGGTCTCCCCAGGTGATTCTCATGTGCAGCCAGAATTGAAGATCGTTGAATGAGATGATCGCTGAGGTCATTCCCATTTGTGAAATAAGATGTTCAAGACTAGCTTAAGTAGAAACGACAGAACGTGGATAATCTGTTCAACAATGTCTTCCACATTGTTAGCACTTCCCATTCCTGTACCTCAATTCTATGGCTCTCATGTTCCTCAGGAAGCACCACAAAGAAGTTTACTTATGCCCTGGAAATGCCCAGTACTAAAGTATTTTTTCTCATCTTCAATCCAAAATATGCCTGTCTCACAACTAATTCTCTCAGAGAGTGGTCTCTGCTGAGTTTTCTTTTTTGATTATTTTTTAACAAGTCTTTCCTAATTTGCCTTTTACCATTTCCTGCCTTTCTAATGTTTAATTTTAGGCAAACAGCTCTCTTACTTGGTCTCCTAATTGCTCTTTCCTATCTCTGAGCTTTCTTGCTTGTAAAATTATGCATGCACTTAGTCCCCTTCTAACATCTTAACCTGTATCTAAATATTATCCAATTTTTCCAAACCCAGTTCACCTCTTACTGTTTTTCCAAAATCTATCGATTTCACTTTCCTAAATTTATATCACTATTCTCCAAGCTATAATTAATATCTGTATAACTCATTTATTTTATAATAAATGATTCTCTTCTATGTATAATTTTTTATTCTTGTGGGTAACACATATGTATTACTTGAAAAGTCTTTCTGTGATTACTTTGCTTGGGCAGAACTAAAAATAGGAAGAAAAATTAAACAACAAAATAAACAAAAAAATAGGAAATGTAATTTAAAAGGTAGAGTGGATACAAGAATTTTTAAGTTGCAAGGAGCTATGGAAATGTAATTGATTTACATCTTCCTTCCTTCCTTCCTTCATTCGTTATATATTTGTAAACGCCTTAACATGTGCTGGTCCTATTTTAGATGCTATAGATTTGGAGTGAAATCCCTGGAAACATGAATTTTTGCATTCTATCGGAGAGACCAAACACTACGTAACTAAATAAAATATGCCATGTCATAATAAACTTAATGAAAACCAAGAAAATGAACCAATGAAAAGCTGAGTGAGGTCCTAGATAAGGATGAAAGGAAGTTGCCTTCTCAGGGAGGGTAGACCGACATGTTTTCTTTGAGTCATGTGGATATCCTGATTGATTTGTTGCAATATTTGGATAGGCTTAGACTAGTTCATGTAGCCAGTTTTCCCATTCTGAGAAATAGTAAGAATATCTCATTCTTTTTCGGAGAAAAGCTAAATTGTCTTATGATTACAGCAGAGTACCAAGAAATCAGGGTAAGTATTGTACTGGCCTTCAAACAGAACATTACCATTCCTTATCAGATATCTGTAGCTTTCCCCAACCTGTGCAGAGAACAAATGCTTTTACATTTGATTAGTATTGTGTTATGGGTATTAAATTTATTTTTGAAAGATAAGTAGATTTAATGGCTTGAAATTTCTGGTGGTTTTTGTACACACACAAATATATACCTTGAATTTATTAGCACTGAAAAAAATTTCTTGGTGACAATCTCCCACAAATATTTTATAAAAATTACAAATAATTCATAAAGTTATTACATAAAATAAAAATTTTATTCAAGTTGAATAAAACGTCATACAAAATGAAAACACCTTCTTGCAGGTGTAATAGAATAAAAATTCCACAATAAAACAGAGCCATTCAATTATTTGTTCTTATTTGTTGATGATATCCAGCGGTGTCAGACAGTGTAATTGAGTTGAAAATGTAAAGTAAAAAGTTCTGTAAGTTCCTTCCACACACTGGAGCATAGTATGGTTTAAATTTGATGGAAAACCACAAACTAGTTCTCATAAAATCAAACCTGGTTCACCATTTCTGCTGCTGACAGGAAATGTCATTGCTAGGAAATAAGGCAGTTAGCTGCCATCTCCAAAGTATCAGCACCTCAGAGACAGACGAGGAGAAGGGGCTCATGTGTAAACAAAAGTGACCTGTGCCCTGGATGAATATGTGTGACTTCCCGGAGCTTGTTTGTGTCATTTTTGGCTAGAAGGGAATTGAAAGACTCTTAGGGGAAAGTATTCTGCTCCTAAAGACTGTGCAACAGATTATTAGAAAATAAGCAGTAATAGGGGAAAAAATTATAAGGGAAGGAAAAACAGTTAAGGGGGTATGCTGTTTGAGTTCTGGGGTGATAGTTTTCAAATTTATGGGCAGTTAAAGAGTAGCCATGAGACATTTTTATACAGTTTGCGATATTGAAATACCTTTAAAAAAAAGTGTGTATGATATGCAAATAAACATGTACATACTGTATATGAAACACTGAAAAGTATTCTAGTCAGAAACAATTGGGGTATATTTTGTGAGAAGAAATATTGTAATTTTCCTTCCTCTGTGCGTGTGTATGTGTGAGGAATACGTGCTATGTGAATTGAAGTAATTCACATAATATACAGCTATAAACACTATAAAGTATTAGAAATGTAGGTTGGAAAATCTCAGGTATTTGTGTATGTTCAGTCCGTATTAGAGCACATATCTGTGATCAATTTATATTTCATACATCTGACCCAGGGATTTGTACTTTGGCAAAAAGGGTTACAGAGTCCATTAGCTGATCTGAATTTATGACAATAAATCCCTTGATGTTTGGCTATGACAGGAATTACTCTCCTCTAATGAGTAATAAATGTGGATAAGTCATGTGTCCCATTGGATTACTTGGCTAAAATCACATTTAGAAGATGGCTAATTGTCTAAAATTTATCCAAATTCAATACAAATTTTATTGCCACTAATTGCCTTTGCAGGTTTTGGAACATCAAGCATATTTAAATGTATTTGTCATAGCACTACTGTGCATATGTAATACATGAATAGCATAGTCACTGCTATCCAGTTTAAGCTTTTCAGCTATTTTGGTAATTTAACTTTAGATAATTATGACTTGAAATATAATTTTCCATTTCTGGAACCATGACATATTGTATTTTTAAATTAAATGTTTTTGTCATGAGTAATCTACTACTGTTTTGAAGTTTTCACGTGATTTAATTGTAGTATCAGTGTTGCCAATAAGTATGAACATACTGTAGCACCTGTTAGTACCATCGCAGATTCAGTCACATTGCCATCTTGAGTCAACTAAACTAATTCACCCAGTGCCTGCATGCTAAACAATTGCTTCCAAAACTTTTGTATATCTTAAACATAATCCTTTATTTGAAACTTCATATAAGGAGATGTTAACTAAACAAGTTTAAAAATCATAGAAAAACTATAAATATTTAGAAAAATAAATGAGATAGCATAACTATGTGAGAAAACATATTCTTTAACAAGATTTCTGAGGAAATTTTAGAGTTTTTTTTCAGTATTAAACAAGCTTATAAAATAATATAATAATAGTTATTCAAAGGGTTTTGGGGTGAGATGATTTTATGCTGACATATTTTCCACAGTGGAAAAGCCCCAGGTAGAATTGTTTAGATTGAAAGAAGAAAAAAAGAGAATAAAATGAAATGAGTACTTCTTCTCTTCTAGCTAGTTTGAAATGTAATGCTTTTAACATAAAAAGAGATAAATGTTTGAAATGATGGCTGTCCTAATTACCCTAATTTATTATATACTGTATACATGTATCAAAATATCACACTACCCCCAAATATGTACCACTATTGTATATTTTTTAAATGAGATGGATAAATATATGTTTTCTTAACTAAAAATTCAAAGAGATAGCAATTATAACTCAAATGACAGTATGATCACATATTCCTACTCCAAAAACATAGGAATAATGGACAGAATATAAAATTATTTAATATGTAGATAGGTTATACTATTACTATAAAGGGAAATCTCTGTGCACCAGAAATGGAGAGGGAATTCATGGAATAAATGAGAACTGTAGCTTCTTTGTTAATTGGAGCCAGTGCTTGAAACAAGTCATCTCAGTTCTCGTCCCAAAGCCTATATGAAGATGAGACTAAAAATACATTTGATATGCTGATGGTCAGAACTGCAGACCCCACACCTATAGCCTATGGCCTCAGTCTGTTTGTTCATAGATCAACCCAGAATACCTCCTACTAAGCCTGGGGAAGAGGTAGTATCACCTAAAGGAAATGAAAATTCATGCCAGGCTCTCCCCGGTGTGGAGCCTGATCTGCACAGGTGATAGGCGTAAGGTCTAGATGACTTTAAAACCTTGTACATGAGGAATCATTTGGAGAAATCTCCCTGGGAAAGTGAAATTACCAAAATGAATTACCACATAAGGAAATCCATTAGCACAAAAGAGACAGTATAGACCCAACAATCTTAATAAGTTTATATTAAGAAAAAAGAAACAATTTGTAAATGACTTTAATATCGAATGTTTAAAATGTCTAAGATATAATAGAGGGAATAGCCCCCATGAAATAAGAGTTTTTTCCCATTAAAATATTTTAAAATGCTTTTAACATAAGCCACTAAGATTGAAAATATATTATATAAAATATATAATCTCTATGAAAAATGACCTACTCAAAATATATAAATTAAAAGTATAATTCAAATATCAAAAATGAATAGATGAGCTTAAAGTCACCAGAAAGCAACTAAAGAACTAGTGATTGAATTAAAAGACAGAACATAGAAAACATGCAATAATGTATTACAAGGAGATGGAAAATCTGAAAAATTAGGATATATGTAAGATTAATTAAGAAACTCCATTTTACATCTAATATTCCTGAAGAATAAAATGGGGATAAAGTTGAATAGACAACATTCAACAGGTTTATGGCTAAGAATTGTCCTTATTGAAATATTAGTTGTATTTAGAAGGCCTAGAAATAGAATAATAATGTTTAATCCACATCTGGACACATAATAACAAAATTGCAAGACATCAGAGATAAATCCTAAAGCCACAAGAAAGGAAAGTTAGATTGCTTACAAAGAATGGTAGAAAACCAACAGCCAACTTGTCATCAGCAACTAGAATACCAGAATACAGTAGAGTGATAGCTGTCAAACGTTATGGGAACATAAAACCCATGAACTGAGAATTATAGTTCAGCCAAATCATGATTTGATAATCAAGAGAGGTAATGCAGCGGATAGTATTTTCTGAATACTGTAGTGGGTTAAGTTTTCTGAATATTCTTTTTCCTGTATGAACACGAAGTGAGGAAAAAAATGAAAGTAGATAGAAAGAAATGTGAGGCAACAGGCAACAATGACAAAAAAGTATTAGTAAATTCAGACAATAAATCTAAATGAATATAAACCAAAATAACTAGGATAATAAAACATACAAATTTAATAATAAATTTTAAAAATACATGATTGGCATTCAGAGGAAAGCTAAGGCATGCTATATTTATAAAACCAGTAGCTTCATCTCCTTCTTTATTTAATGAATATTTTCAAAGTTGGGGGTAATTCTAAAGTAATTCAAGCATAATGTGTATTATATTAATCTTTTCAAATAGCTTTTGAAGATTTAGTATTCTCTATATTTTGAGTGTTTTGATCTGTTTTGTTTCTTCACTTAGTTTAAATATTTCTTTCCTTTTTGAGTTTGTTCTATTACTGATCTTGATTTAAATAAGCTTACTTATCTTCATCTTTTTTATTTTCTCTAGAATATATTTAAATATTTTCAATACTATGTATTATTTCATTGCATGAATAGTTTTAGCCATTAGGAATACTGTTGCTAGGAATTACTGCATTATAAGATATGCACATATTTAGCTTTATTAGGTATTACTAGATATTTTTCTATAATAGCTATGCTAATTAACTTCCACCAGAAGGGTATAGAAGTTCTAATTGCTCCAGATTCTCACCAATACTTGGTATTGTCTTTTTTCCTTTCAGCAGCTGGTGTATCAGTAATGATCTTAGATTTAAATTGCTCTCTCTAATGACTTTATTTTTTTTTACCATTTACATATATGCTTTTGTGAATGACCTGAAAAATGCATTTGTCCATTTTTCCAACGGGTTGTCTGCTTTGTTTCTTGTTAATTGGTAGACATACTGTTTCTATTCAGGTCATAGGTACTTCAACATATAAATGTATTGCATACCTATTCTCCTATCTAGTGGCTTGCCTTTTTACTTCCTGATACTGCTTTTTGATGAACTGAAATTTTAAAACTGAACTAGCCCAATGTAGTCCAATTTAGCATTTTTAAAAATGTATGGATAATTGCTTTTCACATCTTAAGAAATATTTGCCTACCCCCAAGACCAAAAACTATTTTTTACTAACACTATTGTTTTACCATTCAATTTTAGATCTATAACCTGTTTAGTTTTTATTTTAGTGTATTGTATGAGTTAGAGGTATTATACATACACACACATGCACACATACATATTATACTTGTAGATATCCATTTAATCAACACAATTTATTGAAACGTTTACTCTTTTCCCTACTACAATCCAGTATCACTATTCTCATAAATCGGGAAACATATATGGATCTGTTTCTAGAATCTATCTGCTATATTGATCTAGTTGTGTATCCTTGAAAGATGGTGCAAAAGTAATTGCAGTTTTGTCATTAAAAGGCCAATTACTTTTGCACTGACCTAATATCATCATACTGCTGTAGCTTTTTGTCTTTATAACTGGTAATATAAGTTCTGTATATTTGTTCATCTGCTTGGTCTTTTCCATTCCAGTGTGAATTTTTGAATCAGTTCACTTTGTACACACACACACACACACATGCAGAGCTGTGATTTTAAATAAAATGTTATTGAATTTATCAATTGACTAAAAACAATAGACAGATTTAAAATATAGCTTTATAATCCATGAACTTCATTTATTTATCTAAATCTTTTAAATAACTCTCAGTAGAATACTATGCAATTATTTAGTATAAAGGTCTTATATAGCTTCCATTAAATTTCCTTCTAGGCAAAAGACATAATCAACAGAGTGAACAGGCAACCTATAGATTTAGATAAAATTTTGGCAAACTATGCATCCAACAGGACACCAACATCCAGAATATACAAAGAAGTCAACTCAACAAAAACAACAAAATACAAAATTCCATTAAAAAGGTGGGCAGGCCGGGCGCGGGGGCTCAAGCCTGTAATCCCAGCACTTTGGGAGGCCAAGACGGGTGGATCACGAGGTCAGGAGATCGAGACCATCCTGGCGAACATGGTGAAACCCCGTCTCTACTTAAAAAAATACAAAAAACTAGCCGGGCGAGGTGGCGGGCGTCCGTAGTCCCAGCTACTCGGGAGGCTGAGGCAGGAGAATGGCGTCAACCCGGGAGGCGGAGCTTGCAGTGAGCTGAGATCTGGCCACTGCACTCCAGCCTGGGCGACAGAGCGAGACTCTGTCTCAAAAAAAAAAATAATAAAATAAAAGTAAAAAATAGAATAAATTTTAAAAGGTAAGCAAAGGACATGAATAGACATTTTTCAAAAGAGGCACACAAATGGCCAACAGGTATATGAAAAATGCTCAACACCACTAAGCATCAAAAAATGCAAATTAAAACCACAATGTGATATCATCTTATACCAGTTAGAATGGCTATTAGCACAAATACAAAAAAAATAAGAATAGATGTTAGCAAGGATATGAAGCAAAGGGAACTAACTCTTACACACTGTTGATGAAAATGTAAATTAGTACAACCTCTATGGAAAACAGTACGGAGATTTCTCAAGGAATCAAAAATAGAACTACCATTTGATCCGACAGTCCCAATGCTGGGTATCTACTCAAAGAAAAATAAATCAATATATTAAAATTATACCTACACTCCTGTGTTTATCACAGCACTATTCACAAAAGTAAAGATACGGAATCAACCTAAGTTTTCATCAGTGGATAACTGGATAAGGAAAATATGGTATATATATACACAGTGGAATACTATTCAGCCATGAAAAAAATAAAATAGTGTCTTTTGAAGTAACATGGCTGGAGCTAGAGGTCACCATCTTAAGTGAAACAAGCCAGACACAAAAAGTCAAATATTACATGTTCTCATTCAGAAGTGGGTGCTAAAAAATACATGGATATAGAGAATGGAATGATATACAATGAATATTCAGAAAGGTGATGGGTTGAGGGGGCTTGGATGATAAGATATTAGTTAATGGGTAATATATACATTATTTGGGTGATGGATATCCAGAATTACTGACATGACCACTACCCAATCTATGCATGTAACAAAATGTACTTGTACACAGCAAATTTAAACAAATAAAAATATTTATCCTAGATATTTGATGGTTTGTGTTGATTATAAATTGTGTCTTAGAGGTTTTTCTTTTGTTTTGTTTTGTTTTGTTTTGTTTTTTTGGTTCAGATCTGGTTATTTTCTCCATTTCTGCTTTTCTGTTACAGTCTTTTTCTACTTTACTTTTAAAAGATATTTTTGGCCGGGTGCGGTGGCTCAAGCCTGTAATCCCAGCACTTTGGGAGGCCGAGACGGGCGGATCACGAGGTCAGGAGATCGAGACCTCCTGGCTAACACGGTGAAACCCCATCTCTACTAAAAAATACAAAAAAAACCTAGCCGGGCGAAGTGGCGGGAGCCTGTGGTCCCAGCTACTCGGGAGTCTGAGGCAGGAGAATGGCGTCAACCCGGGAGGCGGAGCTTGCAGTGAGCTGAGATCCGGCCACTGCACTCCAGCCTGGGCGACAGAGCCAGACTCAGTCTCAAAAAAAAAAATAAAAATAAAAATTAAAAATAAAATAAATAAAAGATATTTTTGACTGTAAAGAGAATTATAGGTTACAATTTTTGTTTTTAGTGATTTGAAAATGTTATTTCCAATGTGACTTCCACTGTGTTGAAAGGCCATCTGTAAGTATTGTTGCTCATTGGAAGACAAACTTACTTTTATGTCCTGGCTACTTTTAAGCTTCTTTCCGTGTCTTTAGTAATTAGTAGTCTTTCATAAAATATCTTTGTGTAGTTTGGTTTTTGTGTATTTGGTTTATGATTCATAGTCTTTCTCCTCTTTGTGACTTCATGTATTTGACCAGTTTGCAAAATCTATTGGCTTCTACTCCATTTCTTCTTTTCCTTTTTTGATATTACATCATGTACATATTAGACCTTTTCACTAACACCTATACATATGTAATATATTTCCTGTATTTTCTTTTATTCTCCTTCTGTGTTTGAGTATTTTATTGTTGACCTACCTTCTAGAACATTAATCTTTCTTTTTTTTTTTTTTTTTTGAGATGGACTCTCACTCTGTCACCCAGGCTGGAGTGCAACGGTGCAGTCTTGCCTCACTGCAACCTCTACCTCCCGTTTAAGCAATTCTCTCGCCTCAGCCTCCTGAGTAGCTGGGACTACAGGTGCATGCCACCACACCTGGCTAATTTTTTGTATTTTATTAGAGATAGGGTTTCACCATGTTAGCCAGGATGGTCTCGAACTCTTTGACCTCGTGACTCCCACCTTGGTCTCTCAAAAGTGCTGTGATTACAGGCCTGAGCCACTGTGCCTGACCCTAGAACATTAATCTTATCTCTGGCTGTGTCAAATCTATTGTTAAGTTAATCCTGTTTAGTTAATTTTCATTCTTTGTTTATCATCTTTAGAATGACTACTTGATTCTTTTCTTGCATAGTTTCCATTCTCTGGTAAAACTTCATATTTTTGTTTAATTCTTTTTTTTTTTTTTTTGTGAGACGGAGTCTCGCTCTGTCACCCAGGCTGGAGTGCAGTGGCCGGATCTCAGCTCACTGCAAGCTCCGCCTCCCGGGTTGACGCCATTCTCCTGCCTCAGCCTCCCGAGTCCCCTCAGCTGGGACTACAGGCGCCCGCCACCTCGCCCAGCTAGTTTTTTTGTACTTTTTAGTAGAGACAGGGTTTCACCGTGTTCCCCAGGATGGTCTCGATCTCCTGACCTCGTGATCCGCCCGTCTCGGCCTCCCAAAGTGCTGGAATTACAGGCTTGAGCCACTGCGCCCGGCCTATTTTTGACTATTTTCTGCATTCATTATCTTGAACATATTACACAGTTATTGTAAGCCTTTTTCTGGCTAATCCAAATATCCTGATCATATCTGGATGTGTTCTCATTTTTTTCTCTTGTTTTTAAGTTGTTTTGTTATATATTTATGTGGCATAAAATTTTCGTAAATAAATGCTAGGAATTGTATATTAAAAATTTTGCAGCTCAAATGAGGGCTTCTCTAAGTAGTAAGATTTCCTCCTTCTATTCTTGCAGGAAGACAGTATTATCTCTGAACGCCTTAACCAAATAAGGTTCTGTGCTGAAATACGTGCTAAGGCTGTGTTAAGTTTTAATGCCAGTAAGGCTTATTCTAGTTCTGGTTTGCTACTGAACCCACCAGTAAGACCCAAATTCACTGAATCACAATTGCCAAAATAAATTACTCAGTTTTTCAAAAATTTTCTGCTTTGGTTTTTAACCTCCCACCTGCCCCTATCTTTGTGTTTGGCAAATGGCTGAAGAGAAAAAGTTGCTGTGGGCTTGTTCCCATACTCCAGATCTCTTTCAAAAGCTTTGCTTGATTCTGACCCCAATATCCTACCTCTACCAGAATTTGTACCCGACTTATCACAGAATTCTCAGCCTTCTGCCCATGGCATCAGCTCTCCAGGTTTATCAACAAAAGCCTATTTTACCTTCTGGCCTTTCTTCCAGTACGTTTTTGAAATTTAATCTTCACTCCACTGTCTACTGAAAATAAATGCTCTCCTTTATAGAGACCTTTATATCGCTTATATTCTGAAAGAAAAAGTGATACCTTAGTAACAATTTTTAATTATATATATTAACTGGGATCTTTGTTATTTTCATAGTTTTCTACACATTTTTTCCCATTTTTAAAACATTTTGTAACTGAATTTAAAATTAATATATTAATAATAAGCAAAACTACAATAAATTGAAACAGAACATTAATAACAGTAAAACTAAAGAAAATCAGGGAATATAGTAAAAAAAGTAGAATTTCAAAATGGTGTATAAGAAAAAAAATTAAACAATAACAAAAATAATACAGAAGACATTAAAGATAGTCTAAACATTAATAAAGTTGATATTCCTAAATTAGAGACAAAAAATAGAATAAAATCATGAGACAAAAAAATTTTACTAAGTTAATATCCAAGTCTTCAGTTTATTCAAACACAATTAAATCATACATATACCAGTTATATATTTTGAAATTCAATAATTAAAAAGAAGCAAAAAGTTATCTTTAAAATCATAAAAATTAAACTTACTCGAGATTTATCTTTTATTACATTAAATACTAGAAGACAATGGATTAAAGGAGAAAATTATATCACTCAATTTTTAATATTCTGCAATATTTTTGTTACAGGATAAAGCAATTGAAAGGTACCTTGAATTCTATAAGGATTCAGAAAGTATTCCACCTAAATGCCTTTCCTGAATAAAGTTCCAAAGAGTCAATGTAAATGACTGGGTAAGGAATCAAATAAGTTTAAAGCAGGAAAAACTATATTGTAAAAGGACTAGCAGTGAATGTGGAAAAAGCCATATTTTCACTTAAGATTAGTTTTGTATATGTAATTTTAGAACAAAATTCAGATACTAAAATAGAAAAACTTCAAAAATATAAAAGTAAAACAAAATATTCATCTGGGTCTTAAATTTCTAAGTGAAACAAACTATATCAGAAAAAAGATGAGAAAAATTAAAGCAGCTCTCATAAAAAGTATTCCAAAAGGCAACATTTCATTAATAACTTACTAAGTAGAGAACTATTGTTTACATTTTTTTTCAGTTTTTATTTTATATTCAGGGGGTACATGTGAAGGTTTGTTGTCTGAGTATATTGTGTGATGCTGAGGTTTGGGGTACAAATGATCTCATCACCCAAGCACCAAGCATAGTGTTCAACAGTTTTTCAACCTTGGACCCCTCTCTCTCTCCTGCTCTAACAGTTCTCAGTATTTACTGTTACCATCATTATGTCCATGAATGCACAATGTTTAGTTTCCACTTACAAATGAGAACATGCAGTAATTTTTTTTTTCTGTCCATGTGTTAACTCAGTGGGGATAATGGCCTCCACTTGCATCTAGGTTGCAGCAAAGGAAATAATTTAATCATTTTTATGACTGCATAGTTTTTATGGTGTGTATGTACCATATTTTATTTATCCAGTCTACCACTGATGGGAACCTAGATTGATTCCATGTCTTTGCTATTGTGAATAATGCTGTGATGAACATGTGAGTGCATGTGTCTTTTTGGTAAAACAATTTGTTTTCTTTTTTCTTTTTTTTTTAATTATACTTTAAGTTCTAGGGTACATGTGCATAACGTGTAGGTTTGTTACATATGTATACTTGTGCCATATTGCTGTGCTGCACCCATCAACTCGTCAGCGCAACTGCACAAGTCATTTACATCAGGTATAACTCCCAATGCAATCCCTTCCCCCTCCCCCTCCCATGATAGGCTGATTGTGATGTTCCGTCCAAGTCCAAAGTGATCTCATTGTTCAGTTCCCACCTATGAGTGAGAACATCGCGATTGTTTGGTTTTGTTCTTGTGATAACGAGAATGATGGTTTCCAGCTGCATCATGTCCTACAAAGGACACAAACTCATCCTTTTATGACTGCATAGTATTCCATGGTGTGTATATGTGCCACATTTTTCTTAATCCAGTCTGTCACTGGCAGCGGACATTTGGGTTGATTGAAGTCTTTGCTGGTATGAAATACTGCCTGAAACATGCATGTGCGTATTGTCTTTATAGCAGCATGATTTATAATCCTTTGGGTATATACCCAGTAATGGGATGGCTGGGTCATATGGTACTTCTAGTTCTAGATCCTTGAGGAATGCATACATACTGTTTTTCCATAATGGCTGAACTGGTTTCCAGTCCACCAACAGTGTAAAAGTGTTCCCTATTTCTCCACATCCTCTCCAGAACCTGTTGTTTCCCTGACTTTTTAATGATTGCCATTCTAACTGGTGTGAGATGGTATCTCATTAGTTTTCCTTTGCATTTCTCACGATGGCCAGTGATGATGAGCAATTTTTTTCAAGTGTTTTGTTGGCTGTATAGAATGTCCTTATTTGAAGTAATACTGTTCATATCCTTTGCCCACTTTTTGATGGGGTTGTTTGTTTTTCTTGTAAATGTCGTTTGGCAGGTTCTTTGTAGGTTCTGGATATTAGCCCTTTGTCAGGTGAGTAGATTGCAAAATTTGCACCATTCTGTAGATTGCCTGTTCACTCTGATGGTGGTTTCTTTTGCTGTGCAAGAAGCTCTTTGGATTAATGAGATCCCATTTGTCAATTTTGGCTTTTGTTGCCGTTGCTTTTGGTGTTTTAGACATGAAGTCCTTGCCAGCCTATGTCCAAATGGGTACCTAGGTTTTCTTCTAGGGTTTTGGCATTATGTCTAACATTTAAGTCTCTAATCCATCTTGAATTAATTTTTGTATAAGGAGTAAGGAAAGGATCCGAGTTTTCGGCTTTCTCTAAACATGGCTGAATCCAATTTCCAAACACCATTTATTAAACAGATCGCGCCCCCATTTCTTGTTTCTCTCAGGTTTATCAAAGATCAGATGGCTGTAGATGTGTGGCATTATTTCTGAGGACTCTGTTCTGTTCCATTGGTCTATATCTCTGTTTTGGTACCAGTACCATGCTGTTCTGGTTACTGTAGCCCCTGTAGTATAGTTTGAAGTCAGGTAGCGTAATGCCTCCAGCTTTGTTCTTTTGACTTAGGATTGTGTCTCTTGGCAGCATGGGCTCTTTTGGTTCCATATGAACTTTCAAAGCAGTTTTCCAATTCTGTGAAGAAACTCATTGATAACGATGGGGATGGCATTGAATCTATATAGAATACCTTGGGCGGTATGGCCATTTTCATGATAATATTGATTCTTCCTATCCATGAGCATGGTATGTTCTTCCATTTGTTTGTGTCCTCTTTTATTTCACTGAGCCAGTGGTTTTGTAGTTCTCCTTGAAGAGGTTCTTTACATCTCTTTTAAGTTGGATTCCTAGGTATTTTTATTCTCTTTTGAAGCAATTGTGAATGGAAGTTCATTCCTTGATTTGGGCGCTTTGTTTGTCTGTTACTGGTGTGTAAGAATGCTTGTGATTTTTGCACACTTATTTTATGTATCCTGAGACTTTGCTGAAGTTGCTTATCAGCTTAAGAGGAGATTTTAGGCTGAGACAATGGGGTTTTCTAAATATACAATCATGTCATCTCTGCAAACAGGGACAATTTGACTTCTTCTTCTTTTCCTAACTGAACACCCTTGATTTCTTTCTCTTGCCTGAGTTGCCCTAGCCAGAACTTCCAACACTATGTTAGACCAGGAGTGGTGAGAGGGGCATCCTATCTTGTGCCAGTTTTCAAAGGGAATGCTTCCAGTTTTGCCCATTCAGTATGATATTGGCTGTGAGCTTCTCATAAAATAGCTCTTATTATTTTTGAGATATGTTCCATCCAATTCGAATTTGTGAGTGTTTTTTAGCATGAAGGGGCTGTTGAATTTTGTCAAAGGCCTTTCTGCATCTATTGAGATAATCATGTAGTTTTTGTCTTTTTGGATTTCTGTTTATATGCTGGATTACATTTGTGGATTTCATTATGTTGAACCAGCCTTGCATCAGAGATGAAGCCCACTTGATCATGGTGGATAAACTTTTTGATATGCTGCTGCATCGGTTTTATGATATTTTGTTGAGGATTTTGCATAGATGTTTCATCAGGGATATTGGTCAAAAATTCTCTCTTTTCATTGTGTCTCTGCCAGGCTTTGGTGTCAGGATGATGTTGGCCTCATAAAATGAGTTAGGGAGGGATTCCCTCTTTTTCTGATGATTGGAATAGTTTCAGAAGGAATGGTATCAGCTACTCCTTCTACCTCTGGTAAATTCAGCTGTGTGAATCCGTCTGGTCCTGGACTTTTGAGGTTGATAGGCTATTAATTATTGGCTCAATTTCAGGCCTGCTTTTTGTGTCTATTCAGGGAGTTCAGCTTCTTCCTGGTTTAGTCTTGGGAGGTGTAGGAGTGTCAGGAAATTATCCATTTCTTCCTAGATTTTCTAGTTTATTTTCATAGAGGTGTTTATAATTATTCTCTGATGGTGGTTTGTATTTCTGTGGGGTGGGTGGTGATATCCCTTTATCATTTTTATTGTGTGGAGTTTGATTCCTCTCTCTTTCTAGCTCTTTATTAGTCTTGCTAGCGGTCTGTCAATTTGTTGATCTTTTCAAAAACCAACTCCACAGATTCATTGAGTTTTTGGAGGGTTTTTGTGTCTCCTATCTCCTTCAGTTCTGCTCTGATGTGGAGTATTTCTTGTGCCTTCCTGCTAGCTTTTTAGATGTGTTTGCTCTTGCTTCTCTAGTTCTTTTAATTGTGATGTTAGGGTGTCAATTTTAGATCTTTCCAGCTTTCTCTTGTGGGCATTTAGTGGTATAAATTTCCCTCTACACACTGCTTTAAATGTGTCCCAGAGATTCTGGTATGTTGTATGTTTGTTCTCATTGGTTCAAAGAGAACATCTTCATTTTCTGCCTTCATTTCATCATGTACCCAGTATTCCACATTCAGAACGGGTTATTCAGTTTCCACATGTAGTTGAGCGGTTTTGATTGAACTTCTTAGTCCTGAGTTCTAGTTTGGTTTGCACTGTGGTCTAGGAGACAGTTTGTTATAATTTCTGTTCTTGTATACATTTGCTGAGAGTGCTTTACTTCCAATTATGTGGTCAATTTTGGAATAAGTGCAATGTGATGCTGAGAAGAATGTATATTCTGTTGATTTGTGGTGGAGAGTTCTGTAGATGTCTATTAGGTCTGCTTGCTGCAGAGATGAGTTCAATTCCTGGATATCCTTGTTAACTTTCTGCCTCGTTGATCTGTCCTAATGTTGACAGTGGGTTGTTGAAGTCTCCATTATTATTGTATGGGGAGTCTAAAGTAACTCTCTAAGAGTTGCTTTGTGAATCTGGGTGCTCCTGTGTTGGGTGCATATATATTTAGGATAGTTAGCTCTTCCTGTTGAATTGATCCCTTTACCATTATGTAATGGCCTTCTTTGTCTCTTTTGATCTTTGATGGTTTTAAAGTGTGTTTTATCAGAGACTTAGGATTACCTTCCCCTGCTTTTTGTTCTCCATTTGCTTGGTAGATCTTCCTCCATCCCTTTATTTTGAGCCACAATGTATGTTTCTGTTTGTGAGATGGGTCTCTTGAATACAGCAAACCCCAGTGGATCTTGACTCTTTATCAGTTTGCCAGTCTGTGTCTTTAATTGGACCATTTAGTCCGGCATTTAAGGTTAATATTTTTATGTGTAAACTTGATCCTGCCATTATGATACTAACAGGTTATTTTTGCTCGTTAGTTGATGCAGTTTCTTCCTAGCCTCGATGGTCTTTACATTTTGGCATGGTTTTGCAATGGCTGGTACGGTTGTTCCTTTCCATGTTTGAATTACTTCCTTCAGGGTCTCCTGCAAGGCAGGCCTGAGTGGTGACAAAATCTCTGCTTATCTGTAAAGGATTTTTATTTCTCCTTCACTTATGAAACTTAGTTTGGCTGGATGTGAAATTCTCGGTTGAAAATTCTTTTCTTTAAGAGTGTTGAATATTGGCCCCACTCTCTTCTGGCTTGTAGGGGTTTCTGCCCGAAGTCTGCTGTTAGTCTGATGGGCTTCCCTTTGTGGGTAACTCAACCTTTCTCTCTGGCTGCCCTTAAGATTTTTTTCCTTCCATTTCAACTTTGGTGAATCTGGCAATTATGTGTCTTGGAGTTGCTCTTCTGGGGAGTATCTTAGTGAAGCGTTCTCTGTGTATTTCAGAATTTGAATCTGTGGCCACCCTACTAGGTTGGGGAAGTTCTGGGATGATATCACAGAAGAGTGTTTTCCAACTTTAGCTTCCATTTTCCCCTCAGTTTCAGGCACCCCAATCAGGCGTAGATTTGGTCTTTTTGCATAATCCGTACTTCTTGCAGGCTTTTTGTTCATTTCTTTTTCTTCTTTTTGTCTTTAGATTTCTCTTCTCTCTTCATTTCATTCATTTTGATCCTCAATGCTGATGCTCTTTCTTCCAGTTGATGAATTAGGTTACTGAAGCTTGTGCATTTGTCATGTATTTCTCGTGTCATGTTTTTCATCTCTGTCAGTTCCTTTATGGCCTTCTCTGCATTAATTATTCTGGTTATCAATTCTTCCACTCTTTTTTCAAGATTTTTAGTTTCTTTGCACTGGGTACGTAATTCCTCCTTTAGCTCTGAGAAGTTTGATGGACTGAAGCCTTCTTCTCTCATCTCGCCGAAGTCATTCTCCATCCAGTTTTGATCGGTTGCTGGAGATGAGCTGCGTTCATTTGGAGGGGGAGATGCGCTCTGATTTTTTGAATTTCCAGCTTTTCTGCCCTGCTTTTTCCCCATCTTTGTGGTTTTATCTGCCTCTGGTCTTTGATGATGGTGACGTACTAATGGGGTTTTGGTGTGGGTGTCCCTCCTGTTTGTTAGTTTTCCTTCTAACAGTCAGGACCCCCAGCTGTAGGTCTGTTGGAGATTGCTTGAGGTCCACTCCAGACCCTGTTTGCCTGTTTGTCAGCAGCAGAGGCTGCAGAACATTGAATATTGCTGAACAGCGATTATACCTGTCTGATTCTTGCTTTGGAAGCTTCTTCTCATGGGTGTACTCCACTGTGTGAGGTGTGGGGTGTCAATCTGCCCCTAGTGGTGGATGTCTCCCAGTTAGGCTACTCATGGGTCAGGGACCCACTTGAGCAGACATTCTGTCTGTTCTCAGATCTCAACCTCCATGTTGGGAGATCCACTGCTCTCTTTAAAGCTGTCAGACAGAGTCGTTTGCATCTGCAGAGGTTTCTGCTGCTTTTTGTTGTTTTTGTTGTTGTTTAGCTGTGCCCTGTCCTCAGAGGTGGAGTCTACGGAGACAGGCAAACCTCCTTGAGCTGCTGTGAGCTCCCCCCAGTTCGAACTTCCCAGGGCTTTGTTTACCTACTTAAGCCTCAGCAATGCCAGGCACCCCTCCTCCAGCCTTGCTGCTGCCTTGCCGTTAGATCACAGACTGCTGTGCTAGCAATGAGGGAGGCTCCGTGGGCCTGGGACCCTCCCGCCAGATGTGGAATATAATCTCCTAGTTTGCCTGTTTGCTAAGACCCTTGGTAAAGCACAGTATTGGCGTGAGAGTTACCCGATTTTCCAGGTGTTGTTTGTTTCAATTCCCCTGGCTAGCAAAAGGGATTCCCTTCCCCTTTGCGCTTCCCAGGTGAGGCGATGCCACACCTGCTTCACCTCTTGCTGGTTGGGCTGCGGCAGCTGACCAGCACTGATTGTCTGGCACTCCCTAGTGAGATGAACCCATGAACCCAGTACCTCAGTTGAAAATATAGAAATCACCCATCTAATGTGTCACTCGCACTGGGAGCTGGAGACTGGAGCTGTTCCTATTAGGCCATCTTGCTCTGCCCCCAAAACAATTTGTTTTCTTTTGGATACATGCCCAATAATGGAATTGCCAGGTTGACTAGTAGTTCTAAGTTCTTTGAGAAATGGTCAAACTACTTTCTAGAGTGGTTGAACTAATTTACATTCCCATCAACATGGTGGAAGTGTTCCCTTTTCTCTGCAACCTTACCAACATCTGTTGTTTCTAGACTTTTAATAATAACCATTTTGTCCGATGTATCTGCCACAACGAGATGGTATCTCACTGTGGTCTTGATTTGCATTTCTCTAATGATTAGTGATGTGGAACATTTTAAAAATATGTTTATTGGCCACTTGTATGTCTTCTTTTGAGAAGTATTTGTTCGTGTTCTTTGCTCATTTTTAATAGAATTTTTTGCTTAATTCTTTAATTTCTGTATAAATTCCAGATATTAGGCCTTTGTCAGATGCACAGTTTGCAAATATTTTCCCCCATTCTGTAAATTTTTGTTTACTCTCTTTATAGTTTCTTCTGCTGTGCATAAGTTCTTTAGCTTAATTAGGTCCCACTTGTCTATGTTGGTTTTTGTTGTAATTGCTTCCGATGACTTAGTTATAAATTCCTTCCCAATACTGAAATAGAAGAATAGTATTTTCTAGGTCTTCTTCTAGGTTTCTTACAGCTTAAGGTATTACAATTAAGTCTTTAATTTGTCTTGAGTTAATTTTTGTATATGGTGAAAGGTTGGCATACAGTTATATTCTTCTACATTTGGCTATACAGCTATCCCAGCACTATTTATTAGAGAGCTCTTTCTCCATTGCTTCTTTTTGTCAACTATGTCAAAGATAAGATGGCTGTAGGTGTGCAACTTTATTTCTGGGTTATTTATCCTGTTCCATTGGTCTATGTATCTGTTTTTATACTGGTACCATGCTGTTTTGATTAGTTTAGCCTTATAGTATAGTTTGAAGTCAGGTAATGTGAAGCCTCCAGCTTTGTTATTTTTGCTTGGAATTGCTTTAACCATTCAGGCCCTTTTTTGGTTCCATATGAATCTTAGTTTTTTTTTCCCCCAATTCTGTGAAAAATGACATTGGTAGTTTAATAGGGATAACCACTGAATCTGTAGATTTCTTTGGACTGTATGGCCATTTTAATTACATTGATTTTTCCTATCCATGACCATGAAATGTTTTTCCGTTTGTTTGTTTCATGTGATTTATTTCATCAGTGTTTTGTTATTCCTCTTGTAGAGATATTTTACCTTCTTGGTTAGATGTTTGCCTAGGTATTTTGTGTGTGTGTGTCTATTGTAAATGGCATTGCACTCTTGATTTGATTCTCAGCATGTACTTTATTGTTATACAGCAATGCTACAGGTATTTGTACACTGATTTTGTATTCTGAAACTGTATTAAAATTTACTTTTATGTTCTGAAACTCGACTGTCATGAAGTTGTTTGTTGTTTTTCAGCTTCAGGAAACTGTAGGTGGAGTTTTTCGGGTTTTATAAATGTAAAATCATAACATCTGCAAAGACAGATAGCTTGACTTTATCTTTTCCTGTTTGATACCTTTTATTCCTTTATCTTACCTGATTGCTCTATCACTTCCAGTACTATGTTGAATACAAGTGGTGAGAGTGTGCATGCTTGTCTTTTTCCAGTTATCAAGGGGAATGCTTCCTTCCAGTTTTTGCCCATTCAGTGTAATGTCGACTGTGGGTTTGTCATAGATGGCATTTATTATTATGAGACATGTTCCTTCAATGCCTAGATTCCTGAGAGTTTTTATCATAAAGAAATGCTGGATTTTATTCAAAGATTTTTCTGTGTCTAATGAAATGATTCTATAGCTTTTGTTTTTAATTCTGTTTATGTGGTGAATCATCATTATTGATTTGTGTATGTTGAAACAACCCTTCATCCAGGAATGAAACATACTTGATCATGATGAATTAACTTATTTATGCACTGTTGAATTCAGTTTCCTAGTATTTTCTTGAGAATTTTTGCATCTAAATTTATCAGGGATGTTGGCCTGTAGTTTTCCATTATCATTTTGTCTTTGCCAGGTTTTGGTGTCAGATAGATACTGGCTTCATAAAATGAGTTAGCAAGGAGTCTCTCTGCCTCAGTTTTTTGGAATAGTTTCAGTAGAATTGGTGCTAGGTCTTCTTTGTACTTCTGGTAGAATTTGGCTGTAAATCTTTCTGGTCCAGGGCTTTTTTTGGTTGGTGTAGGTTCTTTTTTTTTTTTTTTTTTTTTTTTTGAGATGGAGTTTCACTCTTGTTGCCCAGGCTGGAGTGCAATGGCATGATCTCAGCTCACTGCAACCTTTGCCTCCCAGGTTCAAGTGATTCTCCTGCCTCAGCCTCCCAAGGGTTGGTAGGTTATTTTTATTACTGATTCAATTTTGGAGCTCAGTATTGGTCTGTTTAGTGTTTCAATTTCTTCTTAACTCAATCTTGGGAAGTGGTGGGTTTCCCGGAATTTATCAAATTTCTCTAGGTTTTCTAGCTTGTGTACATAGAGACATTTATAATTATCTCTGAGTGTTTTTTGTTTTTTTTTTTTGGTATTTTGTGTGACAGGTTGTAATGTCACCTTTGTCATTTCTAATTGTGCTTCTTTGGATCATCTCTCTTTTTTCTTTGTCAGTAGAGCTAGTGGTGTATCAATGTTGTTTTTATTCTTTCAAATAATCAGTTTTTGATTTAGTTAATTCTTTGCATGGACTTTTGGGTCTCAATTTTGTTCAGATTCTCTCTGATGTTAATTACTGCTTTTCTTCTGTTAGTTTTGGATTAGTTTGTTTTTATTTTTCTAGTTCGTCTAGGTGTGATGTTAGATCATCTTAATTTTTGAGGTAGGCATTTAGCCCTATGAACTTTCCTCTTAACACTGATTTTGCTGCATTGAAGATACTTTGGGATGTTGTGTCTCTATTTTCACTTATGTCAAAGAATTTTTAAAATTTCTACCTTGATTTTATTATTTACCCACAAATCATTCAAGAGTAAGTCATTTAGTTTCCATGTATTTGCATATTTTTTAGAGATCTTCTTGGTATTGATTTCTATTTTTATTCCCCTGTGTTATATGAGTATGGTTGTTATTATTTACATTTTTAAATTTTTTTTGAGACTTGCTTTATGACTGAGCATGTGGTTGATTTTAGAGCATGTTCTGTATGAAGCTGAAAAGAATGCATATTCTGTGATTGATGGGTATTCTATTTATTTATTTATTTATTTATTTATTTATTTATTTGGTGGAGTTTCGCTCCTGTTGCCCAGGCTGGAGTGCAATGGCACGATCTCAGCTCATTGCAACCTCTGCTTCCTGGGTTCAAGTGATTCTCCTGCATCAGCCTCCTGAACAGCTGGGATTACAGGCCCATACCACCATGCCTGGCTATTTTTAGTAGAGACAAGGTTTCACTATATTGGTCAGGCTAGTCTCTAACCCCTGATGACCTAGTGATCCACCTGCCTCGGCCTCCAAAGTGCTGGGATTACAGGCATAAGTCACCACGCCTGGCGGATGGGTACAGTATTCTGTAAATGTCTATTAGGTCAAATTGGTCAAGGATCTAGTTTAAGTCCAGAATTTATTTGTTAGTTTTCTGGATCAATAATCTGTCTAATGCTGTTAGTGGGGTGCTGAAACCCCTCCTCCACACTATTTTTGTGTGACTAAGTCTTTCTGTAGGTCTAGAATTCTTGTCTTATGAATCTGGGTGTTTCAATGTTGGATGTGTATTTATTTAGGATAATTAAATATTCTTGTTGAACTGAATCCTTTATCATTATATAATGCCTTTCATTATCCTTTTTTACTGTTGTTGGTTGAAAGTCTGATATCAGAACATTTCTGTTTTTGATTTGCGTGGCAGATCTTACTTCAACCCTTTGCTTTGAGTCTATGTGTTTCATTATGTGTAAGATGGGTCTCTTGTAAACAGCAGACAAATAGATCTTGTTTTTTTCCTTTTTTTTCTTGAGATAGAGTCTCATTGTGTCACCCGGGCTGGAGTGCAGTGGTGTGATCTCAGCTCACTGCAACCTCCACCTCCCAGGTTTAAGCAATATTCCTGCCTCAGCCTCCTGAGTAGCTGAGACTACAGGCACAGGCCAACACACCCAGTTAATGTTTTGTATTTTAATATTGACAGGGTTTCATCATGTTGCCCGGGCTGGTCTTGAATTCCTGAGCTTAGGCAATCTGCCCACCTCAGCCTCCTAAAGTGCTAGGAGTACAGTCATGAGCCACCACACATGGCAGGTCTTGTTTTTATCCAACTTACCACTCTGTGCCTTTTAAGTGAGACATTTCAACCATTTACATTCAAGGTTAATATTGACATATGCAGTTTTAATCTTATCATGAAATTATTAGCTGGTTGCTTTGCAGTTTCTATTGTTTGAAATTTTTAATGAAAGGTTAATCACTAAGAGAATGAGTCAGGATCTATTTCAATCAAATCAGTATAACAAATAAAGAAAGAAATATTTGAACTCAATTATGATTTTTGAAAATAAATTATGCAAAATATAATTATGTATAATTAATGATATGCATTACATGAAACATATTGGTTGTGAAAATAAATATTAAAGGATTAACTCATTTATTATAAGTTAAAAATTTCAAATTCACTCAAAACCATACATACAATATATGCTGTTTATAAAAAATACATTTAAAATAAGATGACATAAAGTTTAAAAAGAATGAGAATGAGCAATAATGTATCATGTGATTAAATAAATAAATAGACTGGCTGTGGTGGCTCACATCTGCAATCCCAGCACTTTGGGAGGTCAAGGCAGGTGGATCACCTTAGGTCAAGAGTTTGAGACCAGCTTGGTACACTTGATGAAACCCTATCTCTACTAAAAATAGAAAAAATTAGCCGGGCATGGTGGCAGGCGCCTGTAATCCCAACCTGGGTAACAAGAGTGAAACTCTGTCTCAAAAGAAAAAAAAAAAAAAAAAAAAGAGGAAGAAAGAAAGAAATAAAAGTAGCTGTGGACTTATTACAATATATTCTAGGTCTCATTTTGCTTATGCTAGCTCTGATACTCTTGGGGAATGGGGAGATAATAATTTTGGTAAACAAAAGATAATACAACCATTGAAAGGTAAGAAGCATTATAGACTGATCATCTATCCAATAAAAACACAGATAAGAAATTCTCAAAACAAGTTTTTTAAAAAAGTAATGAATTTAGTAAGTTAGATATTTCAGAAATCAATGAGTTATTAAATATCAGTACAGTACAATGTATGAGACAAACAATAGCATAATGGCATCACAAATTATTTTTCAATTTTCAAGTTTTTGAGAAGATGCTTCAAATCAGTCTGGAAATTGCTGACAATGGTACCCACAGGGTTAATGAGTTAGGAAAATGTAATAGAAATATGTTATTATCTGACTTTGAATTTGCAATTCATGAATAGATTTTTATGCACTACAGTTTAGACAAAATGAAACAAATTATATAGACTGATAACAATTTTTTCTAGGTTCCTTGCCTAAAAGACAGTTCTCAAATTATAATCTTCATATTTCTTTGACAACTAAGAATATTAATTTGTATATCCTAAAACCTTGATAAATGTAGAGAAATTAAGATGATACAGCACCGGGGTAACAGAGACTTAGGACCAATTGAGGTTGATCAATTAATAAAAGCATATTAAATTCAAATATGCACACATACACACACACACACACAAGTGGCAATAGTAGATGGAAAACCATGAATAGAAAGATAATAGATTTAAATGAGTTTCAAAATAGAAAAATTAATGAAGGACTTTAGCTAGCACCTAAACGTATCTTTCTTTGTAAAATTTATTATTGCTTAGTTACAGAATGATAATTTCATTTGTAGTATTTTATGTAAAATGATATATTGATTTACTTTCCCCTTTCTATTCATACATGCCATTAAAAAGGGACAGTGATCAGGACACTCTGCCTATGGAATAGTCATTCTTTATTCCTTTACTTTGTTAATAAACTTACTTTCATTTTACCCTATGAATTCACCCCAAATCCTTTCTTGCATGAGATCCAAGAACCCTCTCTCGAGTTCTGGATCAGGACCCCTTTCCTTTCCAGTAACATCTTCCTGGTGAACCCTGAAGAGATGATATTGAGGAGACCCCTGACCCAAAGGAAATAGACTGCAGCACAAACTGACTGACTTTGGGTAAGTGGTGATGGGATTTCATTACAGGCACAAGTTAGAGGAGGTAGAGTCTCTCCTAAGACAGTCAGTTTTAAAGGCTCCTCTTTAGAAAAGGTGGGTTTGAGGCGCAAATTAGGAAGGTTAGAGTCCTTCCTAAGATTGAGGGGTTTAGAGCCCACCTGACCTGAATGAAGTCCCTACTCCTAAGAACAGGTTTGACACTGTGGGATGTTAACCGCTATTCTCTTTGGATTAATCTGCCTTGCACTCTTTGCTGATGCCTGTGGGTGACAGAATTAGTTATTTACAGGATTGTGGGACATGGGGAGCTTTTTCCTCCCTAAAAGGGGAAACTTGAGAGCTGTCAGAGCTGCTGGAAAAGATCCTTTCACAACTAACAAGCAGCCACCTGAACTATCAATTGAGTGTCACTATGATGGGTGACCTGCCTGAGCTCCTCACCTTTCCCACCCTGATGAGGCAATGCTTTTCTTTCTTTCTCTCCTTTACCTTTCCTATCTTGTCTATTACTCGGGTGATTGTCTTGCCCAGAGACCACATGTTGAAAAATGCCTGTGGGAGTTTGATCTTGTAATCATGTGGTGGTACTTCCTCTTGGTTTCCACTATGCAGTGGACAAGAATTTGGGGGTTCATGTCATAGTTAGCCCTAAAAATTATCTTGAGCATTTGAAAGTCTTCACAAACTCAAAATTGGCTGATCTAGACTCCTTCTGAAAATGGCAAGGGAAACTGCCCAATGCTATAGCTTAGCAGCTATGGCTTTGCCATTTTAAAATGGCAGCCCTGGGCTCAATCCTGGCTTAGGGAATAAGTATTTTCTGGTTGGTATCTGTGTGGACCATTTGTTAATTCTCCTCCCCTTAATGAACCATCTTCAATTTTCCTTTCTCTGAACTACCTTTAGGTCTGGTAAACATGGCTTACCACCTCTTTGAAAATATCTTATACACTTGTGATTAAGTCATAAATGTAGTCAATGCTCATTGGTGAGGTTGCTTTTGATAGAGTTCAAATATCAGAAATATCAGCCATGTGACCTGGCTAACATCAGGTAGTAAGAAATTTAAAGAACTTTTTAAAAGAGTGCTATGGTTAAAAGTCAGCTTAGTTAAAAGCTGATATTCAAGCTCTAACTGCCTGGGACTCCTTGGGAAAAACAATAAGTTTTTCCACAGATCTTGTTTTGGGAAAAATCTGTTTTCCTCATAAAATCCAGGAATTGGACGTGGATAGATCCTTCTCAAAATCTAAAGTTCTATTCTGTTTTGCATTGATTATCTGATGTTTTTGACTTTTGGTGGTATCAGAAATTATTTTGCATTATGAGAGAGCTTTGATGGGTAATATCTAGGTAGAAAATATACTTTTGGGCATAGATAATGGCAGTTATGGAGGGATGCTTGGCTCTTTGCATGTTAGCATCAGAGATGCATGCTCTTGGCCACCTGGAAGGTATGGAGATGTCCCCACTCCACACTGAGAGATGAGACTCCTGTGGGGGATGGGCAGATCACCAAATGGGCTGATTGGCTTTGGGTTGCTTTGCATGAATTGTACAGTAAAATCATTGTACTGTCTTGTTACATAGTATTTCTCTTTTTGAGATCCATGATCTGGTACAAAAATGGGACCATTATCTTTTGGGGATCTGTTTTGTCTTCTAGCTGTGCCTGATTATTAGGCTGCAGAAACTGCATGCTTTCCTGGCCCTGTTCCTCTAAGGGATTACTGAAGCCAGTAATCCAATTAAGAAACTGGCGAATGAGCCGGGCATGGTGGCTCACGCCTGTAATCCCAGCACTTTGGGAGGCTGAGGCGGGTGGATCACAAGGTCAGGAGATCGAGACCACAGTGAAACCCCGTCTCTACTAAAAATACAAAAAATTAGCTGGGCGCAGTGGTGGGCACCTGTAGTCCCAGCTACTCAGGAGGCTGAGGCAGGAGAATGGCGTGAACCTGGGAGGCGGAGCTTGCAGTGAGCCGAGATCACGCCAATGCACTCCAGCCTGGGCGACAGAGCAAGACTCCATCTCAAAAAAAAAAAAAGAAAGAAACTGGCAAATGAAAAATGTTACAAGTCTTGGATCTTCTTCTGTGTGTCTGTGTATTTATATGTGTTGTGTGTGTGATATGAAAGAACATTAATTAATTGGAGTAATTGGCTTAAAAATAATAAGAGTATAACTCAAATATTTTATCAGAAAAACAAAAATTGTAATTCTTTTTAGTTCACATTAATTAAGTAATCTCTATGACATAGAAACTGTTTTACTTGCAAGTTGTGTGAGGAAAGTAAAATGTGTTTTTGTTAAAAGATTATAAGATGACATGGGAATGTGAATTTTCTCTATCTAGATTAAAGGGTTAAATTATTGTTTCACATTAGATAAGATAAGGTAAAGGTTTGAACAAGTTGTGGAAGGTTCATGAAAAATTAATTTTGTAGAAGAAATTCTATGTGTGAACATATTGGCTAAAATTAAAGTGGTATTATTCAGTTTATTTGTAACTTGAGCATTGGAAAAAAAGGACAACAGGATTCCCTGAGAGCAATGATCCACTCTTTAATGAACATTATAAAGGGTTATAAAAGGTTTGTGAAAATCTTACCTTATAGTCAGACATTAAAATTGGATAGATTTGTCTATAAGTTATTATTAAGAATTAGGTTTGACATCAATAGTGCACTAGAGCAAAGAGTGAGATTTGACTATTTTTCTTGAACAGGATTTTCATGTTATGTTAAAAAGAAGATTTTTGCTTGCTTTTTGAGTAAACTATAGAACAAAAAGGGAAAGAAAAAATACAGATTATTTGGAAAGCTAATTCTTCCCTTTATAAGTAAAGGTTTCTGCCTTTAAAAATTTTTTGAGTTGCCATTTTGGCTAAGTTAATGATTTATGGTGACCTTGGATTTGATTTTATAATATCTAGTGTTTTAAACTTTGCAAAATCAAATTATAAATTATATATTTTCTGACCAAAAATGATCAGAAAAGTCCAAAAATGACATATATTGTTAAAGTCCAAAAATGACATATTTGGATTATTTGGTATAAACATCAAACAGGAAGCACTTTCAAATATGAAATGATATTTGGCTTTCTTTGGGCTGTATTTGTATAAATATGTTATTGGTATATGTTCTGAAATTATGAGAAACTGCTGTAATCCTGATATGACTTAGTGTATGTTTTTAATAGTTATAATTTTTATATAAAATTATTGTATGCCACAGAAGTAATCAAAATTTCTTTGTCAATCGTGACTTTAATAGTGGATGTCCTAACTCAGACATTTTTCATTCATTAATAATTGTCTTGTTTTGATTCTCTTCAAAAGGTGGTTTATAATAAGCTATAGGACTTTGACAGGTGCTCTTGAATGCAGGTTTCTGATAACTCTGGAGAGTGTGACATTAGATTAGAGAAATAAACTTTCAGTATTCACGGAGAGCTGAAATATTCATGAATATCAATAGAACAGGAATTAACTGCATGGACTGAACTAATAGAAGACCAAAGTAACCTTTTTTGATTTTTTTTGCTTAAAACATCCTTTGTGGTTGTTTTTCAGAAACAAGAAAACTGTTGAGCTATTTATGACTTTTAACATTTCATACATTATACTCTTGTGAACAAAATTTGGGGCATATTTGTTTCTCTCTACATGATTTCTCCAGAATTTGGAAACTATGTGTGACTATTCTTATGGTAATATAGTTATTTGCATAAGTGCAATAAGAATATTTTATTTTGCAACAGGACACAATTGGAGAAACTGATTATTTTACCAAGGCTTTGACTAGAATGGTGCTTCACACCTCATGCTTTCCTTTAAGGAATCAAACTTGACTTGTTGAGCCAATAAAAGCCCCCTGGGACAACTGGCCTCATATCTTGTCTTCATAGTCCCTGTACAGGGTTCCTGAGCTGTGCTAAATAAAGAATGTCACTTTCTGACAGGTCCAGGAACACCAGGTTATCTCAGGACCCTAAGAGGAGAGGAACTGACCCAACTCATATCGGTATTTGAGGGTATAAACCCATGACTGGACTCAGCTTTAAAAAAGTCTTATCCGAGATTTCTTATGGAATAAACTTCCATCAAAGCCAATTTTAAAATCCCATGTGAAAAATAATTATTTTTGCTGCACTTTATATATAAAAATAATCAGGTCAAGTAAATAAAGCTAATCAATCTTACCATGATTTGTCTTTAGTAAAATTGGGGGACTATAGAGAGAAAAAAATTGTTTCAAGCACTAATGGTACACCTGTCACTAGATTCTAGTCTCATCAATTGTTTTTGAGATGTTTCCTGCAATTTAGACTAACCTTGCTTATTCCTGTGAGCCAACCAGTGATCTCTGACTGCTGCTCAGAAGAAACAAGAGGGATTGGTAAGGTGGGAAAAAAAAAAAAAAAAAAAAAAAAGAAATCAATATTCTAATTCTGGGTACATATTGTGATTGGCTAGCAACCCCGTACCAACTTGGCTCCAACCATTGCCCAGTTTATGGAAAGCCTTCTAATTTAGTTTTTTTGGAGATAATTTTGCTTTACTGTTGTGGAATATATTGCTGTTTATACTCTTTTGTATGAATGCAGCATAAGCTTACTCAACATTTTCTTATATTGAATGCTTATTAATCTTTCATATGTGATCTTTTGTCGGAACTCAGAGTTATGAATGGCCCTTGACGTACCAATGCTTTGTTTTTCCTTTTTCTTTCCTTTTTTTTTTTTTTTTTTTTTTTTTTTTTTTGAGATGGAGTCACCCAGGATGGAGTGCAATGGCAAGATCTTGGCTCAGTGCAACCTCCACCTCCTAGGTTCAAGAGAGTCTCCTGCCTTGGCCTCCCAAGTACTTGAGTAGCTGGGATTATAGCCACCTGCCACCACGCCTCACTAATTTAGTATTTTTAGTAGAGACTGTGTTTCACCATGTCGGCCAGGCTGGTCTCAAACTCCTGACCGCAAATGATCGGTACACCTTGGCCTCCCAAAGTGCTGGGTTTACAGGTGTGAGCCACCATGCCCAGTCCATACTAACACTTTCTGACTGAGGTCCTTTCTGCCCCAAATGCCAGAGACACTAATAGTTAGGCAGGGATATCATCACCCCTATTCAGCCCAAGGAAGTTACAGAAGATGAATCTTCATCCCTCTACAAACCTTAGCATTAAGGGTTCTCTTGTAAAAGAGAGGGGGAAAATAGCTTAGAGGTGTTTGAGCCAGAGCCAGTCCATCTTGAATAGGGCTGGGTAAAATAAGGCTGAGACCTATTGGGCTGCATTCCCAGGAGGTTAAGCATTCTAAGTCACAGGGTGAGATAGGAGGTCAACACAAGACACAGGCCATAAAGACCTTGCTGATAAAACAGGTTGCAGTAAAGAAGCCAGCCAAAACCCATGAAAACCAAGATGGCAAAAAGAGTGACCTCTGGTTGTTCTCATGGCTCACTGTATGCCAGTTATAATACATTTGCATGCTAAATGATGCTCCCAGCAGCTCCATGACAGTTTACAAATGTCATGGCAATATTAGGAAGTTACCCTATATGGTCTCAAAAGGGGAGGAACCCTCAGTTCCAGGAATTGTCCACTCCTTTCATGGAAAACTCATGAATAATCCATGCCTTGTTTAGCATATAATCAATAAATAACAATAAGTATCCTTAGTCAAGCAGCTCAAGAAGCTGCTCCTGCCTATAGAGTAGCCATTCTTTAGTCCTTTACTTTTTAATAAACTTGCTTTCACTTAAAAAGGATCAGTGATCAAAAGGGTTATTGGGATTTCTACTTCTTGGAGTCAATTTTGAGACATCTCTGTCAAAGCATTAAAAAAATAGAAGAAAACAGAAAATTCTAAATTTGGAGATAGCTCACTACAATTGAACATATGATTTGATTTGGCAATAAATAGAATGAAGTATAAAGGTTGGGGATAAAAAGAAGAAAATATCAGAAAACAGTAGCTTAGCCAGGCACAGTAGTTCTCGCCTGTAATCCCAGTACTTTGGGAGGCTGAGGCGGGTGGATCACAAGGTCAAGAGTTCAAGACCAGTCTGGTCAAGATAGTGAAATCCTGTCTCTACCAAAAGTACAAAAATTAGCCACGCCTGTAATACCAGCTCCTCAGAAGGCTGAGGCAGAGAATTGCTTGAACCCAGGAGGTAGAGGTTGCAGTGAGTCGAGATTGTGCCACTGCACTCAGCCTGGGCGACAGAGCAAGACTCCATCTAAAAAAATTTAAACAAACAAACAAACAAACACAAAAACAGCTTAAAAAAGAAGCTTTTCTTTTGCAATCAATTGGAACAGGTTGAGTTGCTTGAAGGAATTGTGAGTGATTATTTAAGAAGTGAAAGGTTAGGTGCAACGTGATAAAAGCTTTTTGAAACACACACATGAATTTCCCATACTGTGAACCAAAATGCCATATATTGGCCAATATAAATCATGTAATTGTTTAAAGAAGTTTTGGTCAACAATGTGGTTATCAATCCCAAATGGTGGACAAACTTGAAAACCATGTGTTTCATGTATAAAATAATAAACAGGTCTAATCAGAAAATGAAAAATTGGAGAGGTGGGCTTTTTTGACAGGGAGAAACAGAACATTTACAAATAGACATTTGCAAAAAGTGGTATAATGAACTGGCAAATATCAATGCAAAAGAAAAATTTTCTTCCTGGGAAGAGAAATGCCTTAAGCTCCATTAGAAAAAACACACACACACACCATACAAAATAAGCAACAGTTGACTCAAGCAGTTAAACGTTAAAAGGAAAAACAAAAACATAAATATCTAACAAGAATATAGACACATTATATTTTCTCAGATAATTAAACACATTTTAAAGAATATGAGATTACTATGAAGATAAAAATAATGGGTCAAGAAGACCAAAATTACAAAATATTAAATACTACAATGAAAGGCATAAAATACAGTAAGAAAATACTTTGCATTGTACATAGCAAAGTTACAGTTTCAGTCCATTTTGTGTTGCTATCCCTGAGACTAGGTAACTGATAAAGAAAGTTTTATTTATTTATTTATTTATTTTATTTTTTGATATGGAGTTTTGCTCTTGTTGCCCAGACTGAAGTGCAATGGCGTAATCTCTGCCTCCCGGGTTCTAGCGATTCTCTTGCCTCAGCCTCCAGAGTAGCTGGGGTTACAGGAAGAAAATTTTCTTTAGCTCTCTGCTGTGCAGTCTGGCAAGTTCAATGGCACAGCTCTGGATTTTGGTAAGGGCTTTCCTGTTGCATCATAACATGGTGCAGAAGGTCAAAGGGGAAGTGGACATGTGTGAAGAGACAAAACCCAAAGAGCGTTGTGGTTTTATAACAACTGTTTGTTAACTCATTTCTGTGAGAACTAATTCAGCCTCACCAGAGTGAAAACTACCTCACAAGTGCGAGAATAACACAGAACAATTCATGAGGGATCCATCCCCATGACCCAAACACCTCCAGCTAGGCTCCACCTCCCAACACTGCCACAGTGGAGATCAAATTTCAACACGAATTGTGGTGAGGACAAATTATATCTAAACCACAGCAGTTACCTTCCCCATATAGAGAGCAGTTTGAATCATTAAAATCATTAAAACACATCTGTGTGTGTATATATATAGTTTGTATATACACATTGTGTATATATACTGTGTATGCATATATACTTTGTATATATACATTGTATATGTGTATACTTTGACACACAAATATACACAAAGTGAAAATATGTTACATTGTTCCAAAGAAAAATTCAATCACATAAACATTCTCATTATATTTAACATTACTTAAAATAAAGAAATAAAATGTAAAAATTAACCAAATGAGGTATTAATTTTATGTATTAATATGGCAATTTAAAATAATCAGAATCTAGTATTGGTCAAAATCCAGGGCAGGAAACATCCTCACACTTGTGGGAATGTATCTATTGATGCAAAATCCCAGAAGACAATATTTAAGAATCCATATTAAAAGTAATTTTGTAACAGAAATATATTGTAAGGCAACCATAAGACCCATACAAAAATATTCAGTCTTATGTAATATCAGTCTTACATTATAATAAAAGCAGAGAAACAACCTAAATATTTGCCAGCTAAAGACTGATTAATTATAATATATGTAAAATGAAATATTCTATATCTACAAAGATAATTTCAGAAATGTAATGAATTATATAATGAATATTTGTTATACAGCCTTAGGTTAAAAAAATCATATTAAATATATAAAAAAATTTATAGTAAAAATTGAGAATGGGTGAGTAGGAAATACTCATATGGAAGACATTCAGGACCATGAACACCCAAGGTATTCACCTACCCAAAGTTGTAAAAATAAGTTGCATAAATGTGCTCTGTGTAGATGTGCCCTGTTGGGTTGAATATGTTATATACAGATGCGTTCTGTTAAATTAGAAAGACACACTTGAAGTGAGTTATAAACTAAAAAAGGAAATATAAGGCAACATAGGAATAGGTAGGCAGCCTCTCAAACTCGATAGGGTCTATATATTTGATGAGATCCACTTCAGCAAGCCAATGGCAAGCAATGTCTTGTGAAATTCAAATGAATGAGTTGGTCAGCTGAACACTCTTTTTGATCCATCTTGCTCTTGTCTATATGAACTAAGCACATTTTGCAACTATTATATGTGTGACAATCTCACCCAAGTGTGGTTTGATAGAACTTACATGCTCATTGCAATGGCTGGAAACCTCCTCACATACCACTGGATCCCCAGTCCCTTAGTAAATGAGACAGTACAACTCCCCACACTGTACTTATTCTAGTGCTAATTCCAGTGCAGGTATGAGGCTTCCCGTCATGCTCAGGTATCTTGGGTGTCAACAGATATGTCAGAGCTAAGTTCGTTGTGCAAACACATCTCTACTGTGTTAACTCTATTATATTAAACACATACAACAATTACTAGTGTTTAGGAAATCTGATAATAGTGACCCAACTTTAAGATATTTCAAATATAAATGATTTACAAATTTAGAAAATTTTGGGACTACTCTGGTAATGAATGTTTCCCTCTCTAACACCTCTAACACAACCATCATCTCTTTCCATCTTATACACGTTGTACTGTTTTTTTTGTTTTGTTTTGTTTTGTTTTTTGGCTGCATTGGAATATCAGCCCTTCAGATGTAGCTTGCCACCTTCTTGAAGTTTACCAAATTGAGCTTCTCATTCCCCATATGAAAGAGATTTACTGTGAAGCTCCTAAAAGTAGAAACAATTAGAGCCTAGTGACTCATGAAAGCTAAGCATGTTTTCTCTTGTGGCTTAGAAAGTTATGGGAGTAACATAAATCAGAGAATTCCTATCCAATCTGTGACAAGAGTTTAGAGGACCAGGCCATCTTCACTACCTCACCCAGCACAATGCTGTTAGTACTACCTGGAGCATAATTCTGGTGAAGCATAGGCTCTAAAGACTGAAAAATCTGCTTTCTACTAGTCCTGACAGATAAAGTATCCAGGTCTTAAAGTGCAGGCATCTCACTAGTACCTGGCCACTTTCTCCAGTTAGAGAGGCAACAATATCCACCACTAATAAAATCATCATAAAAACAAAAAACAGAGCACTTCAGTCTAAAAAAGTAGAATTAAAAGGAAGAATTCAAACTTTTGCCCATTTTTAATTGGATTATTTGTTATTTTGCTTTTGAGTTGAGTTCCTTATATATTTGTAATATTAGCCCGTTGTCAGATGCACAGTTCACAAACACTGTCTCCCATTGTGTAGGTTGTCTCTTTACTCTGTTGATTATTTTCTATGCTGTGCAAAACCTTCTTAGTTGGATATAATCCCACTGTGCTTTTCTTGCCTAGGCTTTTGGATCTTATTTAAAAAATCATTGTCCAGACTAATGTCATGAAGCATTTCTCCTGTGTTTTTTTCTAGTTGTTTTAGTTTTGAGTCTTACATTTAAGTATTTAATCCATTTTGAGTTTTTTTTTTTTAAGTGATGAGAAAGGGGTCTAGTTTTATTTTTGTACATGTAAATAAACATTTATCAAAAGAAGATATACAAATGGCCAATAGGTATATTAAAAAATGTTCAACATCACCAATCTCCAAAGAAATGCAAAGTAAAACTATGAGCTATTTCACTCCAGATAGATGGCTATTATCAAAAAGACCAAAAAAAATAAAAAAATAAAAAAATTATGGCAAGGATGTGGAGGAAAAGAAAGTCACACTGTTGGTGGAAATGTAAATTAGTATAGCCACAAGGACAACAATCTGAAAGTTCTTCAAAAAATTAAAAAAATATGTGATCTAGCCATTCCATCACTGAGTTTGTAACCAAAATAAATGAAATCAATACATCAAAGAGATATGACACCTCCACGTTTCTTGCAGAACAACTCACAATTGCCAAGATAAGGAATCAGCCTAAGTGTTTATCAACAGATGAATGGCTAAACGAAAATGTGGGATCCATAAACAGTGGAATACTATTACTCCATAAAAAAGAATAAAATTCTGTAATTTGCAACAACATTGAATCTAGAAGACATTATGTTATATTAACCTCTGAGGCCTTTTCAAATCACGCAGAAGTCCTTACATTCAAATGAGTTGCTATCTGCTTCCTTCCAACCTAACAAGTTTTTTACCTGTCAAATACTAATATTAAAGATAAATTAAAAACAAGTGTTCAACATACACAATTGTATTTTTCAAAAGGTGTATATGCATTCAATGCAACACACATTTTACTCTGAGAGATTGTGACAGATTCTGTGGAAGCTGGACAGACTCAAGAACTCCCTAGAAAGAAACATATTGAAGGATTGCTGCCTTTGGGAAAAGTACTATAGATGAATTTGAAAGAGTGGGTTTGTTTATTTGTTTGTTTGTTGAAACAGGGTCTCATTCCTTTGCCCAAGCTGGAGTGCAATGGCACGATCGGGGCTCACTGCAACCTTCACTTCCCAGGTTCAAGCAATTCTCATGCCTCAGCCTCCCGAGTAGCTGGGACTACAGGCACGTGCCACCATGCATGGCTAATTTGGCTAATTTATATATTTTTTGGTAAAGACGAGATTTCCCCATGTTGGTCAGGCTGGTCTCCAACTCCTGACCTCAAGTGATCCGCCTGCCTGAGCCTCCCAAAGTGCTGGAATTATAGGCATGAGCCATCGTGCCTGTCCAAGGGTTTTGATGTCTATCTATGTTCAGTAACTTTAAAAAAAAGTGCTCTGTGCTGTTCAAACAGGTTTTGACAGATTAAACTGAGTACTTCACCAACATACATAATCCATTTCCATAAGAAATTTTGATCTTCAAACAAATAACTTGGCATCTTCCATTTGCATGGACATAGAATTTACCCAAAAAAACCCCACATTTATTTAACACTCATACATATAGTCTGCAATTTGAGAGTTGTTATCTTTGTTTTATAAAAAAGCAATTAACAATCAAAGACATTGTCTAATCCAAAGCTGTTGATGTAGTCCATGACCAATCAGACTTGACTAGGCCTTCTTTCTAGTTTAAGACTTTTTTTTTTTTTTTTAATTATACTAGAGACGAACTTTTGGTCATACAACTGGTTCATAACATAATGCATGCCGGTTTGATGAAAGGAAAAGTTAAAGAAAAGCATTATAAATATTTTTTTCTTTGATTCAGAGTACACATCAAGATTTTACATGCTCTAGAACAGGAATTTTCAAAGTTTAAGATCAGTAGTGTTGCCATCAATGGAGAAATTGTTAGAAATGCAAATTCTTAAGCCCCATCCAAAACCTAACAAATCAGAAACTCTGGCAATGGGGCTCTGAAATCTATGTTTGAACACACCCTCCAGGTAATTCTGATGCCCGCTAAAGTTTGAGAATTATTGCTCTGGAACCTTCCATGAGTGATTCACATCCTTCATAGTGTCTTACTCAAAATGTCAAAGTTAAGGATGATTAAACTGAATATGTGCATCTCATATTATTAAAATGGTTTTATTACATAAATTCCTGTAAAAGTTATGAAAGAGATATAGCTCATTATAATCAGTTTTTCTATCTTAAATGTAGAGCTTTTCTATCTTAAATATCATAATTATAATTATGATATTTCACTTATTTTACAATTAAAGTAAAATTTTCCAATGTCTTGCAATTTCAAAAATTGTTTTAATGTTTATTGGAGCAAATTAAAACAATACTATATTTTAAAGAATGCTTTAAGATGATGATTCTTCATAAAACATTGAAGACGCACACAGCTGTAATTAACCTGGTAGGAATACCTAGCAGGCTCCGTGCCTAGCTAACACTTTTGAATTATTTGCATTTTACGTTAAGGATTTTTATATTCTAAAATTATTGTTTACACGTTTCAAAAAGTGTAAGTAACCATAAAAACTATTAGCACTTATTAGCAATGTTATAGTAAAAATAACATTTTGAAATGACAAGAGTATTTTAAATTACGAATGTGTTTTTAAATAACAGTTTAATCCAAATTTAACATAATTATTCTTAAAAATACAGTAGAAATTATTGAGCCAAATGTTTTTTAGTATATTATGCATAATCACGTTTTCTGATTTATATAAATATTGTCATAAGCACTAACACACATATTTTAAAAGTTTGTGGCATGTACATATGCTACTATGTAACTTATAATTTTAATATTTGTGAGATTTCAAAATAACACTTTTTTTAACTTTTCCCATAAGGCAAGACTTACATTAAAAACATTGGATCCAAGATGATTTCTAAAACATCTATTTTGTGTTTTTTTTAAATAATCAAGTTAAATTGAATTTAAAAACTGGTTGAAGCATACTATACCAGAGTAGAGAAAATAACCCACCACCCCAAAATAACCAATTGCTATGATTTTCACTGTATTCAATCAAATTGAAACTCCCACTGTCTGATTCTGTTTCATTTAAAAAGCCCATTTGACTCAAATTAATATTTTCTTGCCTGTGTGCATGTTTTCTGATTTGGTCAATGACTTCTGCCAATTCACAGTGACAGTTTTGAATGATGTCATCACTTAAAAAAAATTATTTTTGAATGGCCGAATAGGAACAGTTCCAGTATCCAGCTCCCAGTGTGAGCGACACCGAAGACAGGTGATTTCTGCATTATCAACTGAGGTACTGGGTTCATCTCACTGGGGAGTGCCGGACAATCGGTACTGGTCAGCTGTTGCAGCCCGACCAGCAAGAGCTGAAGCAGGGCGAGGCATCACCTCACCTGGGAAGCGCAAGGGGGAAGGGAATCTCTTTTCCTAGCCAGGGGAACTGAGACACACAACACCTGGAAAATCGGGTAACTCCCACCCCAATACTGCGCTTTAAGCAAACAGGCACACCAGGAGATTATATCCCACACCTGGCCGGGAGGGTCCCACGCCTACGGAGCCTTCCTCATTGCTAGCACAGCAGTCTTCAATCTAATGGTAAGGCAGCAGCGAGGCTGGGGGAGGGGTACCCACCATTGCTGAGGCTTAAGTAGGTAAACAAAGCCCTGGGAAGATCGAACTGGGTGGAGGTCACAGGAGCTCAAGGAAGCCTGCCAGTCTCTCAAGACTCCACCTCTTGGGACAGGGCACAACTAAACAACAACAACAAAAACAAAAACAACAACAAAAGCAGCAGAAACTTCTGCAGACCCAAGCAACTCTGTCTGATAGCTTTGAAGAGAGCGGTGGATCTCCCAACACGGAGGTTGAGATCTGAGAACAGACAGATTGCCTGCTCAAGTGGGTCCCTGACCCCTAAGTAGCCTAACTGGGAACATCCTCCACGAGGGGCAGACCAACACCCCACACCTCACATGGTGGAGTACACCCTTGAGAAGAAGCTTCCAAAGCAAGAATCAGACAGGTATACTCACTGTTCAGCAGTATTCTATCTTCTGCAGCCTCTGCCACTGACAAACAGGCAAACAGGGTCTGGAGTGGACCTCAAACAATCTCCAACAGACCTACAGCTGAGGGTCCTGACTGTTAGAAGGAAAACTAACAAACAGGAAGGACACCCACACCAAAACCCCATCAGTACATCACCATCATCAAAGACCAGAGGCAGATAAAACCACAAAGATAGGGAAAAAGCAGGGCAGAAAAGCTGGAAATTCAAAAAATAAGAGTGCATCTCCCCCTCTAAAGGAACACAGCTCATCCCCAGCAACAGATCAAAACTGGATGGAGAATGACTTTGACGAGATGAGAGAAGAAGGCTTCAGTCCATCAAACTTCTCAGAGCTAAAGGAGGAATTATGTACCCAGCGCAAAGAAACTAAACATCTTGAAAAAAGAGTGGAAGAACTGATAACCAGAATAATTAACGCAGAGAAAGCCATAAACGAATGGACAGAGATGAAAATCATGACATGAGAAATATGTGACAAATGCACAAGCTTCACTAACTGACTTGATCAACTGGAAGAAAGAGTATCAGCGATTGCGGATCAAATGAATGAAATTAAGAGAGAAGAGAAATCTAAAGAAAAAAGAAGAAAAAGAAATGAACAAAGCCTGCAAGAAGGATGGGATTATGTAAAAAGACCAAATCTACGTCTGATTGGGGTGCCTGAAAGTGAGGGGGAAAATGGAACCAAGATGGAAAGCACTCTTCAGGATATCATCCCAGAGAACTTCCCCAACCTAGTAGGGCAGGCCAACATTCAAATTCATGAAATACAAAGAACGCCACAAAGATACTCCTCGAGAAGAGCAACTCCAAGACACATAATTGCCAGATTCACCAAAGTTGAAATGAAGGAAAAAATCTTAAGGGCAGCCAGAGAGAAAGGTCGGGTTACCCACAAAGGGAAGCCCATCAGACTAACAGCAGATCTCTCGGCAGAAACTCTACAAGCCAGAAGAGAGTGGGGGCCAATATTCAACATTCTTAAAGAAAAGAATTTTCAACCGAGAATTTCACATCCAGCCAAACTAAGTTTCATAAGTGAAGGAGAAATAAAATCCTTTACAGATAAGCAAATGCTTAGAGATTTTGTCACCACCAGGCCTGCCTTGCAAGAGACCCTGAAGGAAGCACTAAACATGGAAAGGAACAACCAGTACCAGCCATTGCAAAACCATGCCAAAAAAATGTAAAGACCATCGAGGCTAGGAAGAAACTGCATCAACTAACAAGCAAAATAACCAGTTAATATCATAATGGCAGGATCAAGTTCACACATAACAATATTAACCTTAAATGTAAATGGACTAAAAGGTCCAATTAAAAGACACAGACTGGCAAACTGGATAAAGAGTCGAGACCCATCAGTCTGCTGTATTCAGGAGACCCATCTCACATGCAGAGACATACATAGGCTCAAAATAAAGGGATGGAGGAGGATCTACCAAGCAAATGGAGAACAAAAAAAAGCAGGGTTTGCAATACTAGTCTCTGATAAAACAGACTTTAAACCATCAAAGATCAAAAGAGACAAAGAAGGCCATTACATAATGGTAAAGGGATCAATTCAACAGGAAGAGCTAACTATCCTAAATATATATGCACCCAATACAGGAGCACCCAGATTCACAAAGCAAGTCCTTAGAGAGTTACTTAGACTCCCATACAATAATAATGGGAGACTTCAACACCCCACTGTCAACATTAGACAGATCAACGAGACAGAAAGTTAACAAGGATATCCAGGAATTGAACTCATCTCTGCAGCAAGCAGACCTAATAGACATCTACAGAACTCTCCACCCCAAATCAACAGAATATACATTCTTCTCAGCACCACATAACACTTATTCCAAAATTGACCACATAATTGGAAGTAAAGCACTCCTCAGCAAATGTACAAGAACAGAAATTATAACAAACTGTCTCTCAGACCACAGTGCAACCAAACTAGAACTCAGGACTAAGAAACTCAATCAAAACCGCTCAACTACATGGAAAATGAATAATCTGCTCCTGAATGACTACTGGGTACATGACGAAATGAAGGCAGAAATAAAGATGTTCTTTGAAACCAATGGGAACAAACATACAACATACCAGAATCTCTGGGACACATTTAAAGCAGTGTGTAGAAGGAAATTTATAGCACTAAATGCCCACAAGAGAAAGCTGGAAAGATCTAAAATTGACTCTCTAACATCACCATTAAAAGAACTAGAGAAGCAAGAGCAAACACATTCAAAAGCTAGCAGAAGGCAAGAAATAACTAAGATCAGAGCAGAACTGAAGGAGATAGAGACACAAAAAACCCTCCAAAAAATCAATGAATCCAGGAGTTGGTTTTTTGAAAAGATCAACAAAATTGACAGACCGCTAGCAAGACTAATAAAGAAGAAAAGAGAGATGAATCAAATAGATGCAGTAAAAAATGATAAAGGGGATATCACCACCAACCCCACAGAAATACAAACTACCATCAGAGAATACTATAAACACCTCTATGCAAATAAACTAGAAAATCTAAAAGAAAAGGATAATTTCCTGGACACTTACACTCTCCCAAGACTAAACCAGGAAGAAGCTGAATCCCTGAATAGACCAATAGCAGGCTCTGAAATTCAGGCAATAATTAATAGCCTATCAACCAAAAAAAGTCCAGGACCAGATGGATTCACAGCTGAATTCTACCAGAGGTACAAGGAGGAGCTGATACCATTCCTTCTGAAACTATTCCAATCAAGAAAAAAAGAGGGAATCCTCCCTAACTCATTTTATGAGGCCAACATCATCCTGATACCAAAGCCTGGCAGAGACACAACAAAAAAAGAGAATTTTAGACCAATATCCCTGATGAACATTGATGCAAAAATCCTCAACAAAATACTGGCAAACCGGATCCAGCAGCATATCAAAAAGCTTATCCACCATGATCAAGTGGGCTTCATCCCTGGGATGCAAGGCTGGTTCAACATACGCAAATTAATAAATGTAATCCAGCATATAAACAGAACCAAAGACAAAAACCACATGATTATCTCAATAGATGCAGAAAACGCCTTTGACAAAATTCAACAGCCCTTCATGCTAAAAACTCTGAATAAATTCCGAATTGATGGAACATATCTCAAAATAATAAGAGCTATTTATGACAAACCCACAGTCAATATCATACTGCATAGGCAAAATCTGGAAAAATTCCCTTTGAAAACTGGCACAAGACAGGGATGCCCTCTCTCACCACTCCTATTCAACATAGTGTTGGAAGTTCTGACTAGGACAATCAGGCAAGAGAAAGAAATCAAGTGTATTCAGTTAGGAAAAGAAGAAGTTAAATTGTCCCTGTTTGCAGATGACATGATTGTATATTTAGAAAACCCCATTGTCTCAACTCAAAATCTCCTTAAGCTGATAAGAAACTTCAGCAAAGTCTCAGGATACAAAATTAATGTGCAAAAATCACAAGCATTCTTATACACAAATAGCAGACAAACACAGAGCCAAATCATGAATGAACTTCTATTCACAATTGCTTCAAAGAGAATCAAATACCTAGGAATCCAACTGACAAGGGATGTCAAGGACCTCTTCAAGGAGAACTACAAACCACTGCTCACTGAAATCAAAGAGGACACAAACAAATGGAAGAACATACCATGCTCATGGATAGGAAGAATCAATATCATGAAAATGGCCATACTACCCAAGGTAATTTATAGATTCAATGCCATCCCCATCAAGCTACCAATGAGTTTCTTCATAGAATTGGATAAAACTGCTTTAAAGTTCATATGGAACCAAAAAAGAGCCCGCATCTCCAAGACAATCCTAAGTCAAAAGAACAAAGCTGGAGGCATCACGCTACCTGACCTCAAACTATACTACAAGGCTACAGTAACCAAAACAGCATGGTACTGGTACCAAAACAGAGATATAGACCAATGGAACAGAACAGAGTCCTCAGAAATAATGCCACACATCTACAGCCATCTGATCTTTGATAAACCTGAGAAAAACAAGAAATGGGGAAAGGATTCCCTGTTTAATAAATGGTGTTAGGAAAATTGGCTAGCCATAAGTAGAAAGCTGAAACTGGATCCCTTCCTTACTCCTTACTTCCTACAAAAATTAATTCAAGATGGATTAGAGACTTAAATGTTAGACATAATACCATAAAAATCCTAGAAGAAAACCTAGGTAATACCATTCAGGACATAGGCATGGGCAAGGACTTCATGTCTAAAACACCAAAAGCAACGGCAACAAAAGCCAAAATTGACAAATGAGATCTCATTAAACTAAAGAGCTTCTGCACAGCAAAAGAAACTACCATCAGAGTGAACAGGCAACCTACAGAATGGGAGAAAATTTTTGCAATCTACTCACCTGACAAAGGGCTAATATCCAGAACCTACAAAGAACTCAAACACATTTACAAGAAAAAAACAAACAACCCCATCAAAAAGTGGGCAAAGGATATGAACAGACATTTCTCAAATAAGGACATTCATACAGCCAACAGACACATGAAAAAATGCTCATCATCACTGGCCATCAGAGAAATGCAAAGCAAAACCACAATGAGATACCATCTCACAGCAGTTAGAATGGCAATCATTAAAAAGTCAGGAAACAACAGGTACTGGAGAGGATGTGGAGAAATAGGAACACTTTTACACTGTTGGTGGAATTGTAAACTAGTTCAACCATTATCGAAAACAGTATGGCGATTCCTCAAGGATGTAGAACTAGAAGTACCATATGACCCAGCCATCCCATTACTGGGTATATACCCAAAGGATTATAAATCATGCTGCTATAAAGACACATGCACACATATGATTATTGCGGCACTATTCACAATAGCAAAGACTTGGAATCAACCCAAATGTCCATCAATGACAGACTAGATTAAGAAAATGTGGCACATATACACCATGGAATACTATGCAGCCATAAAAAGGGATGAGTTTGTGTCCTTTGTAGGGACATGGATGCAGCTGGAAACCATCATTCTCAGCAAACTATCACAAGAACAGAAAACCAAACACCGCATGTTCTCACTCATAGGTGGGAACTGAACAATGAGATCACTTGGACTCGGGAAGGGGAACATCACACACCAGGGCCTATCACGGGGAGGGGGGAGGGGGAGGGATTGCATTGGGAGTTATACCTGATGTAAATGATGAGTTGATGGGTGCTGACGAGTTGAGGGGTGCAGCACAGCAACATGTCACAAGTATACATATGTAACAAACCTGCATGTTATGCACATGTACCCTAGAACTTAAAGTATAATAAAAAAAAAATCATTTTTGAGTTCATTGCATTGCAAGTTGAAATATATAGTGAAAACATCATTATGAGAAGCATAATACAAGGCAAGACATTAACAAATACCACTTATAAGTTGTTTCTGCTGAACAACTGTATTGTTCAAGAAAAAAAGATTTTGCTCTATCTTCTCTATATATTTATATTTAAATCGAAACCAAGTAGAATAGTATGGCCCGATGAAGACCATGACTCATTACTTTTACTAACCATTTGCTTTTTATTTCCTCCATTGTAAAAAAAGAAAAAAAAAAAAACAGAAAAAGAAGGAAGGAAGGAAGGAAGGAAGGAGGGAGGGAGGGAGGGAGGAAGGAGAGAGAGAAAAAAAGAAAGAGAAAAAGAAAAGAAGAAAGAAAGAAAAGAAAGAAAGAAAAAAAGAAAGAAAGAAAGAAAGAGAAAGAAAGAGAAAGAAAAGAAAGAAAGAGAAAGAAAAGAAAGAAAGAGAAAGAAAGAAAAAGGAAGGAAGGAAGAAAGGAAGGAAGGAATGAAGGAAGGAAGTGAGGGAGGGAGGGAAGGAAAGAAAGAAAGAGAAAGAGAGAAAGAAAGGAAGGAAGGAAGAAAGGGAAGGAAAGAAAGAAAGAGAATGAAAGAGAGAGAGAGACGGGGGAAGTATCTCTAATTTGATTTTTAAAACCTCTATAATATGACCTAATTCTCTCTCGAATATAGCTTGATAACTCCCAACTTTTTAAAAACAGATCATTTCCTTGATTAGAATGGCCTCTTCACCTATCAATATATACTTTTTACCCAATTCAAACCCTTTCCGTCTGTCAGGGTCCAACTTGAGTCACTTGCAGGATGACTTTTCAGTTTACTTTCAGTGAGGGATTACTTTATTCTTAGGACTCCTATACAGGTATCACCAATGTCAGTCTTAAATGGCATTAATTGAATTATTCCTTATTTTCTGTGTAATTTCCTAATTCGTCAACCCAAGTTTTAAGGGAATCAATAGGTTGTGAAGGTTAAGTTCATAGGTACTGGCATCACACTGTTTGAGCTTGAATGCTTCTTTGATCAATCTCTTTTGGACCAGTCCTCTTTGGTCAAGCTGTGTGATTTTAGCCAACAAATGTGTATTAGTGTCCTCATCTGTAAAATGATGATAAGGAAAATACAGTATTTTGAGAGTTAATACATATAAATGGTTGATAAATGCAGCAATTATTGTAAGGGTATATAGAAAGGAACAATGGAATGAATTTTTCATATCTGAAAAAAAAAATTGTATCTGAGTTGTATTTCCATTAACTAGCCTAAAAATCTCATAATAACCCTGAGTTTTGTTGTGTTTTTTTTCCCTCCAACTGATTTTCTTCATCGTAAAATAGAAATTCTGTCTTCACTTATCTCAAAAGTCCATCCTAAGTATGAAATTCTACTGCTACTAGAGTGGGAATATTATCAAACCAAGCCAATCTTCTCTTTCTTCCTCCCAAAAGTGAATATTTAGAAGAGAGATTTTAATGTTGATTTCTTTTGTCTGTTTTGTTTTGTTTCATCCCATAGATAACTTTGCATTGCCTATGTTCAGCACTTGTGTATGTTAATCAACTGACAATTCTTATGGGCTAAATCATGTTCAAAATAGATTAAGGTGAGTCTTTTACAAAGTGTTTTGGATATGCTTTCATTTTACTCACTCCTTCCTTTCCTATAAAAACAGATAGGTCAAGTGAGCACCATTGCTACCCAATATTTTGCAAGTGGAGATCCTAATCTATCGTGTTTTAAAAAATCATCTTTTCTAGGAAGACATAGTCTTCAGGCTTTTCTTTTGGTTAACATTTGGTTGCTTCATGACCAAACAATGAAAACAAACAAACAAAAAGGCCTCCCTTCCACCAGGGTGAGGCAGTCCTGTACAAGGCCACGTAGCTTGGCAAGTGAAAGGCTGATTAGGTATCAGGCCCCTCTCATTTCTTCTGACAGGGACCTTTGTGCGGTCCAGAACTGCACGTCAGTATGCACCATCCTCAGGATATCTTTTTTATATCTTTATGCATTTGTTTCCGTTCCATGTAGAAAACTGACCTTAACTATATATTCTTACTCCATGTCTATTTTCAAGTATAGCTTTTCAAAAAGTATAAATTTAGGATAGAGTTTTGTTGGAAATGAATGAAAACTTCTTGATCATCAGAATAACAAAATACTGAAATATTTGGGACCTTGGGAAATGTCTAACAGGAAAATAATTGATTAATCTACCCATTTTAGTTGAAGTATAGGTGCTAAATTAGATAACGTGCCTAATCCTTTCTATGGTTCTGTTACTTAGATATATTTCAGTCTAAAGGAGTACCCCCAAATGACTGAGATACTGTTCAGTTATAAATGTGCTTGAACTAGCTCTGGGGACAGGCATTTTGGTAGGTAGGAGAGAGATTTTCAAAAATCTCCAGTTTTATGGTTTCTGGTATAATAGTAACATTTTATTTTCATAACACAGATTGAATTTACTCAATTATTTGCTTATGCAAAAATGAATTTTGGAGAGCTTTACACTTTACATTTTTCCAGTAAGAAACTTAAAAGAGAGAAAAGTTGAAACACAGCTACTTGAGATTTGATAAGTATATATTGGATGATTTTCTGGTTATATTTTAAAAACATTGTTCCCGTTTTCATGTACACATTTGGACAAAATAACTGCACATATTTATTATGTATATTTTAAATGGGAGAAATACCATTAAAGTCCATGGAATAAATATATATCATTTAAAAAATTATTTATCTGGAAACCTCAAGAGCTTTTTGCTGCTATTTCATCTGTCAGTTAAATTTGTTTCAGTGGTATAAATAATAGTTATGTGATATTATTATATAAAGTAGCTATGAAAATATGTACAATTTACTTGTAAGCGTGATCAAATAAATAAATACATAAGGGTATATCCTGTCTTGATCAATGCATGTAACTCTGTAAGTGCTAATCAGCTTTTTGCTTATACTTTTATAGGAAAATGTACACACGAATTTAACATATGCTGGTTCATTCATTTCTAAAAGTGATTCATGTGTCACATTTTTAATGTGTACAGATTCACACATTAACAGAGTTGGGTTTAAAGAATTTGGTAGACTCCTAAAACAATTTATTATTGAAACATTATAAAAAATAATAAGACAATCTAAAATTAATCCACCAATTTGTTTGAATACACTGGTCAAAATATGCAGACATAATATACTAGTATTAATTTGTATTAAAGAATACTTTTTTGAATAATCACTGTGTTTTTTACTAATACTATTTAAGGTTTTACATTTTCTATCATTTTTTTTCCCCAAAGATGATATAAAATTAGACAGAGTTAAGTAATACTTCAGAGGCTATTCTGTGGAAAGTTTGTATAAGCATGTCCTTAAACAATTTAAGTGTATGACCTAGTACTTGGACAAATCTGTAGAAAATTTATCTTGGGAATTCCATTCTTATAGTTGTTTCTTTCTTACCAAATCATCTGATTTCCAGAAAAATAGGCTGAATATATCCAGAAACATCCCCATTCTAAACATACCAAAATAATAAAATAGACATACTTTGCAACTTTAAAAATTAGGAAAAGGAAATAATGTCCCAATACCTTAAACAAATGATGATGCCAATTAGGCAGCTTACTGTAAGAGCCTGTAGTTAAGGGGAATAAGTTACAGGTCGAGATTTAAGTTTGAGAAATGACAATATGTAGATGTCACTGTTTTTATAGAATAAGGTTAGACTTTAGAGAGAAAAATGAAAATAGGGAGAATAACAACAGCCAGAATTGAGCTCAATTCTTCAATATTTAATGCTTAGATAGAGGAAGAGGAGGAGGTAACAACAAAAACAACCTGACAAGACATAACTACAGAAATTGAAGAAAATATTAAAAGAGGGAAGCATCAACAAACGAACAAACATGGAGTGCTTTCATAGACGAAGCTTTACTGTGTCAAGCATTCCAGAGATGTTAAAGTAGACTATTGAGACAAAGAACTGACCATCAGATTTAGCAAAATGGAAACCAATGGTGAAACTGAAAAGACAGTTTCATGAAAGCAAAGAACATAGAAAGAAATGCAATATGACTGTTTGGCTAATGATAAATACACTTTAGGCACACGTAATTATAAACTGAAGTGATACCAGTTGACCTAATTATATAATTTCCTATAGATATATAATATACAATTAATATTCTGTACCTATTTTTCCCTTGAGTGAGTAAAGCCACATGTATTAACTTGCCAGGGCTGCCATAACAAAATGTTACAGACTGTGTGGCTTAAACAACAGAAATGAATTCACACAGTTCTTAAGGCAGAAATTCAAGGTCAAGCTGATGGCAAGTTTGGTTTCTCTTGAGGCCTCTCTTTTAGGCTAGTAGAGGACTACATTCTTGCTAGGTCCTTACATAGCCTTTTCTATATGGTCGCTCTCTCTCTCTCTCTCTCTCTGTCTTTTTATAAGGACACCAGTCATAATAAAGGGCCCCACCCTTGTGACCTCATTTAACTTTAATTGCCTCCTTAAAGGCCCTGCTTCCAAATTTAGTCATACCAGGGTTTAGACATTCAACTGATAGCTTTTGAGGAGGAACCAGTTCAGCCCACAGTAAAATAAATAGTTGAATTTAACTAGGATTGGGTATACAAAAAAAAAAAAAAAAAAGTGGCAGAAATAAAGGAGTAAGACTACTTTTAATGAGGTTGGACTACAGGATCTAAATTTAGGAGTGGGGAAAAAAGTTTTGGGGAGCATATAAGATGTAGACTTACAATGAATTTCTTAATGAAGGAGAAACATTGTTACATAGGTGGTATTACTGTGATCATAATAGGAAACAGTTACTGAACAACTACTGTGTGTCAACTGGGCTCATAACAATGCTGTAACAAAGGACTGGTATTGATCCCATTTTACAGATGAAGATACTGAGTCATGACATAGTTCAGAAATGTTCAAAGGTCACATATTCAGAGAGCAGATGATGTAAAATGTGAAGAATGTCAGCCTGAGCCTAGAGAAAGAAAAAGAAGAGAAGTCCACAGAAAATAATTCTCAAAATCAGTTCTGCTGAAGTGGCAGCTTTATTGGGCATAAAAAGCTACAATGCTGATCATAAAAATGGTTGGCTGAATTCAGAATGAAGAAATAAAAGTGGTTTGGGAAGAAAACTTGCTGAGGGTCTAGGGTGATGGGTGGGGATGTATCGTCTGCGTAAATAAGCAGTCACAATGGTGATGATAGAAGAAGGTGTTAATGCTTCATTAATCAGTAAACAAGCCCACTCAGACAAGTGTATAGAGGACATGACAGACAATTTTAAAAAATACATATAACCAGCAAGTTTGAAAATATTTCATCTCCACAGTGATCAAAATGTCCAAATTAAAACTTACATTTAAAAATAGATGACTTCCACAAGTTGTAAGAATGAAATTCTCAAGTATGGCTTGTGGGAGGAGGGCTTGGTATATGTATCTATTATTCCAGTAATTCCACTCCTTGGAACTCACCATATATAAAGCATCAAAGATTGAGAAAAATGACTTATGTACAAGGATATTTACAATATTATTTATGATATAAACAATAAAATACTTAAATGTCCCAAAATAAAAAAAATTAAATAAAATAATATCCCATTTCGAAACTGTAATTTTGAGGAATTTTAACATGGATGAAAACATATCTTAAAGAGTAAAGTGCCAAATTATGTATATTCCTTACTACAGAATTTTGAGGGGAAAGATATATATACACACACACACACATATATATATATATGAACTCATAGAAAATAAATAAATGAAATATGCCAAAATGATCTTTGAGTAAGGTATTATTGGGGATTTTTTTTCTATACTCTTTATATTTTTCTGTATTTTTCAAATTTTATACAAAGAGTGCATACTATATAAACCTAAAATGTATATATTTAAAAATAATCATTCAAAAATACTGGCTAGGAATATGAAAATTATTAATTTGTCTATTGAATTAAATTTGAGAATAGATTGAAGCAATAAATATGAAGAATAGGAGTAGAAAAAGGATAAGTAGCCAAGAAATAATAATGTTAAAGGCATAATAAATATCAAAGTATCAAAAATTAGCAACACCCTCTTCACAGCATATTCATTATAAGTATGTTTGTAGACAGCAAAAATGATAGGTTACATCACATTTAGTTCTGTAAGCTGTAAAAGGCCAATTAAGAGATACATAAGTCCCAGTTGAGTACTGCTATGTGTTGGCACACAGATTTAGTTTATATAGAGATTTTATATTAATTATTCCAGCAATGAGTAGCCTTTGTTGAATTTCCCCAATCTTTCTTTTTTGCATATGAAAAAATTTATCTTTCTCTCTTTGTATGTGTGTGTGTTATGTATGAGTGTGTGTGTGTGTGTGTGTGTGTGTATGTGAATCTAACCAGCCCCTCAGTTCTTCTCAACTTCGTAAGTAGACTTATATATGAAAGGTTGAGAGGATGACTGTACTTCACTGTTACATTCAGAATCAGCAACTCTACGTTTCCCTCTTTTTCTTTTCAGTCTATTTTGTATATTGATATATTAGAGGAGGAAGAAAATCTAGCTCTTCTGGTTTGCATTGTCAAGCTACATGACAAAAACAGAGAGGATCACTAAAAAAAAAATATTTATTAGGTAACAGGGCATGGCAATGAGAATATGCATGCCATAGTAAACTATGTGCATATTCAGGAAGGTTAAGAAAGACAAAAGTTTTTAAAGGAAAAATAAGGAAGATTGTATCATTGTTTTGAGAATAGTGTCTTTTGCTACAAAGATCAGTAACAAGGGTGATGGTAGTTTGAGGTTAGATACAGTTGCCTCAGAAAAATATTTTGTGTGTAAGCTTGTGATGACCTTTGTGCAAATCTGTGGGTTGCACAGTCTTTGGTGATAGCTCTTGTTAGGCATTTATGCATAAAAACTCTCTTTTCATAGCCTTCCCTAGTTCTATTTGTCAAGTGTTTTGTTTTGTTTTGTTTTCAACACAAGTGACTCCACTTTGACTCTCATAGCTTTCACATTTTTCCCTTTTGATCAAGATACTTCTTCAAAAGCATCACTGATAAATCATCCTGTAGTTAGGTTTTGATGTTCCTCAGTGCCAACACGAATTTGTCCAGGGTTACTGGTCTGGTTCCATGTTGGAGGGAGTAAATGGCACTAGTAGTATCAAAACCCTTTTAGTTACATTTGAATAACAAGGGAAGTTTGAAGAGAATGCCTCTGAAGCTAAATCCAACCAGAGTCCATCATTAAGGTTAATTTTTTCTGTTTCCTAGTTTTTTGCTATCATCTTTAAGTGCTGGACCAGCATTAAACTGTTAGGAGTTGTATTTCTATAAAAAATTAACGAGTAACACATATAAGGTTTAAAAAAAGAAAATACAAAGTAAAACTAGTAGTAAGATAACAATCCCAGTTTACAAATTGTTTTGAGCTATGAACTTCAGTTTAAAGGCAACCAACTGAATACATCAAGTAACTGTTATCCTGTCAAGTGAAAAAGGTACACACATTAAGAGGAGTGAGTCTCACTGTGATATGAAGTCTTGTTCTGATATCTTGAGAAAACCTATCTACGTGTAAAAACATCAGCTTTTCATCCTGGTTTGCAGTTTGAATATCTATGGTTATGGTCATGGGCATCTTGGTAAACTTTCTGTGTGGCCCATACATCAGGCACAAGACATGTTTCTTACAATGTATCTAGTTGTAGCACATAATATTTTAGGAACAGTGCAGTTCCTAATTTTAGCAATTTCATGGAAGAAATTTGGATTGGAGGAATCCGGAAGAATTCAGTATCTAATTTTTTCTATATGTAGATAAAACAAACTTGAAAATAATGTACAGAGCTGCAATTTAAAACATGTTTTATAGCTTTCTTTAGAAACATAACTTTTCCTCTCTTCATTGAACACATACCATTCTCAGATATAAAATTTCTTGAGGCTAGGAAGTCAAACTAATGTAGGCTCCAGATTATACCTAGAGTCAAGGTTCCTCAGCCTGTCAGCAAGTGACAATTTTTATCTACTCACTATAAGGCACAGAAATCTTAAAGTCAGGCATTCTATACATTTTCAAAATGCTATTTTAGTGAAAGCCTTGCAAATATAATTAGTGTTATATTTTATATTGCTATAAGGAGAGAGCAGACTTTTATTGGACTTACGTGAATAACCAGATTGTCATAAGAATATTCACGAATAGTTTTTGAATATTGAAGGAATGAAGTAGGGAGAAAAGGTAAATGCTTTCATTTTTGTTAATAAAGTATACTTTATCAAATTGTTGTAAACTATAGAAAGCTAAAGAGAAATTTTCTTATATCTGGAAAATAAAACATTTAAGTAAAGAATGAACAATATTTTAAATACAAATCACAAAAACATTATCTTCATCACTATTCAGTCTCAAGTAATTAGTTTTTGTTTTGCTTTATCTTGTTAGTGGCTTCATGAATCCATCAGTTTCTTCATTAGAGTTTTGAAAAAAATTTATTTAGTTCATTGACCTTGAAGTTACTAGAAATCTATGCTCAAGAGTATTTATTAGAGTCTTTTCCATTTAAAAAAAATTTGAACTGTAACTGATTGCAGATGCTTTTAAAGAAAAATCAAAACAATAACTGTGGATGACAAAAACTTAGAATAGCCATGGTTAAAATCTGATTAAAGTTTTTTATAATTAGCAATAGACAAGAAATGTTAGTTATTTTGTGGCATGTGATATAATATCCAGAATTTCAACTAATGAAAGATTTCTGAGAGTTTTGTACAATTTTGGACCATTCCTGTTAATACTGTATTCATAAATGTGTCTAAAAGATGATATAGTATCACTTATCTTTTGACAATGTTTCTTATACAATTTACAAAGCAAGTCTAATGATTTAATACATATATAAGATTATATGAGAGATACATCTCTGAGAATGTCAAAAGTCCCAACTGATAAATCTCAAAGCTAATTTTAGTCAAAAAGACATAATACAGAACTTTGGTACTGAAAGGCCACCAAATAAGTCAAAAACTTCAAAACATTTGGTTAAAACATGATTCCAGGTAACTGTTAAACAACAGTCATTCATTTAATCAGGGTGATAATTAAAAGACTTTATAAGAAATACAGAAAGTTACGTGAATTAAAAAAATAATCCTTAATACATTTAAAACTCAGTTTTCCTGAGTAATCAAAAACCTAATAATGACAACACAGGAAATTATCTTGATAAAAGATAAAACCTTTGTTTTTAGGCCACTTACTAAAAAGGTAAAGGCAAACCTCCTGTAGTGTGATTGCTGCTCCCTATGGGAAGCTCATTTAGATAATATGGAAGCTGAACCTGTTGAAAAGGGTCCTTTGATTTAACTAGACACAAGAGGAATATGTGTCCAAGTTACTGAGCATACATTATACCATAGAGGAATGTAAATGAGAAAACTAGTACCCTGTGTAGGAAAATACATGGCTTCTAGTAACAACATGAGAAGGTTCCTGGTTATATGGAGCAATTCTGACATACCAAGAAAAGTCAAGAGTACAGAATCAAGTTACACTAGAGAAAGCAATCGTAGTGTATAAACCATGATAAGCATTCCCTCATCTGGTCAGAACAGTAGAGTTAGAAAAAAGTTCCAGGAACTGATTAAAATGTTGAAAGACAGAGTTATCATCTTATACCTTCTCAAGGGAAGAAAGAGCTGAGGCAATGATGCATGACCTAAAAATCATGTGTTGCAACACACAAAAATAGTTGAACTTTTGAGATATAAATCTGAATAGCTTTAAGATGAAAACTACCTCAAGAAAAAAAATCATTATTTTAAGTAAAAAACACAGCATTTGCAACCTGAAATTAATGAAATTAAATGAAAACTGTAAACCAAAAACCTCTTGTAATTTTTAGTAATAGATTATTATTTTAAGAAAACATCGCTGTTTTAACATTTTAGTTTTGTATTAGTGTATTTTTAATATTAAAGCTCAATCTTTGGAAACATGTATACATTTTTTTCTAATGATAGACAACTTGATTACACAAATTTCTTCCATAAATTTATCCTTCATGAAGCTTAATAAAGGCTAGAACTTTGACAACATGGTTGAACGTTTTGCTTTGTCCTATACTTTTCATTTTTTAAATAACTAGCCATTGTACGTTAGGTCAAAATTTACCACACAAGGTTACTTTTATATAAAAATATTTTTCAAACTTTGTTCTTTTTCTTTCTTTCTTTCTTTTTCCCAAAAATACAACTTTAGACCTGTAACTTTTTTTACATTTCTCTCTCTCTCTCTCTTTACCTACTGGTTTCTTTTTTACTTTGTTTCTATTGCTCTTCCAAATTTACTTTTTGAAACAGCTTTATAACCTTTGAATTTAAGCAAAATTTATGAAAGTAAGAACACATTTTAGTATCTTTTTTATACCTTTCAAATCAAAATATATCTATTGGGGTACACTTTGTATATAGAATTATATATGTTAGTGCTAGTTTTAACACTTGGTAATCTTGATTTTTAGGAAGCAGTTTGTAACTGTCACATATAAGAATTTTATAAATGAGAACCCTTTTATAATTCTCAGAAACATGTTTTCCAATGGCATATTTTTTAAATGTGCATTAACAGTCTCATTTATTAACAGTCTCATTTAAATGTGCATTTAGAGCCCCATTTACTCTTGGGACTCTTTATGGTGTAGTCTATTGCTCCTCAGCTACAAACCTGTACAACACGTTACTGAACTGAATACTACAGGTCATTGTAATAGACTGATAAGTATTTGTATATCAAAACACAGGTAAACATGGAAAAGGTACTTTAAAAATATGATACAAAATATTGCATATGGTACATCAATATAGGGCACTTACCATAAATGGAATTTGTAGAACTTGAAGTTTCTCTGGAAAAGTTAGTGAATGGTGAATGAATGTGAAGACCTAGAATATTACTGTACACTACTGTGGTCTTTATAAACATTGCATATACATTGAATTTATAAAAATACTTTTATTGTCAATAATAAATTAAAATTAGCACACTGTAACTTTTTACCATATAAATATCTTAATTTTTTAACCTTTTGATTCTTTTGTAATAACATTAGATTAAAACACAAACACATTGTGTAACTGTACCAAAATATATTTTTAATACTTTTATTCTGTAAACTTTTTTCTATAATTATTTTTTATTTTTTAAGCTTTTTTGTTAAAAATTAAGACTTGAACACATACACTAGCCTAAGCCTACACAGGGTCAGGATCATCAATATCATTGTCTTCCACCTTCATATCTTGTCTCACTGGAAAATTTTCATAGGCAATAGCATGCATGGAGCTGTCATCTTCCATGATAACTATGCCTTCTTATGGAATACCTCCCGCTGTTGTTTTTTACAGTTAACTATATTTTAAAATACGTAGGACTACAGTCTAAAATAAAGGTAAAAATTATAGCATAGTAGATACATAAACCAGTAACATAGTCATTTATCATTATCAAGTATTATGTACTATACACAATTGCATGTACAGTTTGATTAGTTTGGATACATGTATATCCTCATGACACCATTGCCACAAAGTAATAAACACATTCATCATCTCTATAAGTTTTCTTGTGACCCTATGTGTTGTGTGTGTGTGTTATTGTGTTAAGAATACTTACGAGATCTACTTTTTTTTTTTTTTTTTGAGGGACAAGGTGTCTCTCTGTCGCCCAGGCTGGAGAGTAGTGGCACAATAGTAGCTTACTGTAACCTCAAGCTACTGGGCTCAAACAATCCTTCTGCTTCAGCCTCAGTAGCTGGGACTACAGGCACAGGCCACCATGCCCAGCTAACTTTTTTCCTTTTTTGAAGAGACAAGGTCTTGCTATGTGGTCCAGGCTGTTCTAAAACTCCTGGCCTCAAGCTGTCTTGCTGTCTTCCTGTCTCAGCCTGCAAAAGTTCTGGTATTACAAGTGCAAGCTACCAATCCTGGCCATTATTTTCTTAACAAGTAAAAGTGCACAATACTATATTGTTAACTGTGGGCACTATGTTGTATTCTTAATCATCCTGCATAACTGAAACTTTGTACCTACTGTACAACAACTTCCTGTTACTTCCCCTTCCCCAAGCCTCTGGTAACCAACATTTTATTCTCTTCTTCTATGAGTTTGACTGTTTTAGGTACTTCATATAAGTGGAATCGTGCAGTGTTTGCTCATCTGTGACAGACTTCTTTCACTTAGCATAATGTCCTCCAGCCTCATCCATGGTGTTGCAAATAAGAGGATTTCCCCTTTATGTTTAAGGCTGGGTAATATTCGTGTGTGTGTGTGTGTGTGTGTGTGTGTGTGTGTTGTGTGTGCATGTGTATCATATTCTTCTTATTCATTCATGTATCAATGTGACATTTGGTTTTTTTCTATATCTTGGCTATTGTGAATAAAATTACAATGAACATTGGGGTGCAGTTGTCTCTTTGAGATCCTGATTTCAATTTTTTTTGGATAGATGTCCATAAATGGGACTGCTGGATCATATAGTAGCTTTGTTTTTAATTTTCTGAGGAACCACTATACTGTTTTCTGTAGTAGCTGCACCATTTTATATTGTCACCAATGCACAAGGGTTCCAATTCCTCCACATCATCACAAACAATTGTTAACTCTTTCCTTTTTGATAAGTTATCCTCAAAAGTAAGTTATCTTTAAAGATTATCCATAAAACTCATTGTGGTTTTCATTTGCATTTCTCTGATAATTGATGATGTTGTGTACCTTTTCGTATAACTGGTGGCCATAGGTATGCCCTCTTTGAAGGGATATGTATTCAAATCCTTGCCCATTTTTCAATTGGATTATTTAGTTTTGGGGTGTTTTGTTTGTTTTTGCTATTCAGTTGCAGGAATTTCTTGTATATTTTGGATCTTAAGCCCTTATCAGGTAAATGGTTTACAACAATTTTCTCTCATTCCATTGGTTGCTTTTTTACTCTGTTGATTGAATTCCTTTACTGTGCTGAAGCTTTTTAGTTTGTTGTAGTCACACTCACCTATTTGTATTGTCTGTGTATTTGGTGTCATATCCAAGAAATCATTGTCACGTCCAGTGACAAGAAGCTTTTCTTCTATATTTTCTATATTCATTAGTCCATTTTGAGTTGACTTTTTGTGTGTAATGTAAAATAGAGGTTCACTTTTATTATTTTGCCTGTGGATGCCCAGTTTTCTTAATACTACTTGTTGAAGATTGTATCTTAACTCCATTCTGTATACTTGGAACCTTTGTCAAAGATCAATTGATCATGTATGTGAGGGTTTATTTCTGAGCTCTCTATTCTGTTCCATTGGTTGTTATGTTTTCCTTTATGTTAGTACCATAACGTTTTGATTACTATAGTTTCAATAATATATTTTGAAATGAGGAAGTGTAATGCCTCCAGCTTTGTTCTTTTTTCTCAATATCACATTGACTAATTTGGATATTTTCCGGTTCCATATCAATTTTAAGATTGTTGTTTCTATTTCTATAAAAAATGCCACTGAGATTTTAATGGCGATACCAATGAATCTGCATATTGATTTGGGCAATATAAATATGTTAACAAAGTAATTGTTCTAGTCCAGAACACAGAGTGTATTAAATACCTAAGAACAAACTTAGCCCATTAAGTGAAATACTTGTAAACTGAAAGCTTTGAAACATTGAGAAAACAAATTAAAGACACAAATAAATATTATTTTTTCCCTACAATGTAGAGACTACTTTTCTGGTCTATAGGTGGATAGGCTGCTATTATTCATGATCTTCTCCTTAAAATTTCAAATTAAAATCATTAAAATTTTCAAATTCAAGGGGCAGGAAGAGATGTTCTCCTTTCTACTGCTTTTTGAACCACATCTTTTCCCCAAAGAACAGACAATACCACTTGGTGCCTGAATAGAGGTGGAAAAAAAATTGGGGGAAGGGAAGAGAACATTGGGAAACATAAACCAAGTTAGTATTTCAATTACAATAACCTGCCACTCCTGCAATAACCTCCCCCACCCTCCCCAGGATACCATAAATTGAGAAAACTTTGCTTATTACCTTGGGGCTAAATTGATCTGTAAAGGAATTAGGGACTTGGTAATATCCACATAAATTGCTTCTCTGAGCCTAGCTGCATTTCTAATTGAAAGGAGGTCTTGATCTTTGTGTTTTTTTATTTGATCTTATCTGGAGGCTCTAATCCATTCCAGGAAGTTTCTAGAGGGTTTAGATTAAATTCGGGTTTTCTAGAGCTTCTCAAAGATATTATCAGTCGTATCCTCTATTTACATACAAGTCAACTGGACATTTAGGTGTAACCAGAATGCTTTACAGACTTGTGAGAACCTCATGGGAGAGGCCATGACTCAGAAAAAGCTTCCTGTTAAATACTGAATCTGCTCAAGTAACAGACTTACTGCCCTCCCTGTGAGCAGAACCTGACCACCAGGTTATGATATCCTCAGCATCCAGCAGAGCTCCTGGAATATATTAAATCTCAGTATAAGTTTATTGAATTGTTTTAGAAATAAATTTAATTATTCATGTATTCCCTAAATCAAACCTTTACTCTCAGTGCAGCTATGCAGTCATTTTTAGAGAAGTTCTTTTTACAACAATTGAGCTATGGAATCTTGGTGCTTTTGGATTTTATTGGCACAGTCAACCCAGTGTAAGTTTGCTGGTTCATATGCTAAGATACCTCCTCATTCCCACAGGGAAGCAAAGTGATTCCCAGAACATAGAATTGTGCTATTATTCTTACTCCCTTTACTTATTCCAAGAGCAGCTCAGAATCTAGGCATTAAAGGAAAACCCCAAATTTCAAACACAAAAGTGACAAGAACTTTCATTTTCTTGACATTCTCCTGGGGGAACAGTGGCTGTTATTAAGGTGAATTTGACAGCATTGATTGATTGTCAATTTTATTTATAGAGTACAATGGCCCCCAGTTTCATTTTATTCTTACCAAGGACCCTTTACGATTTGACTATTTTTTTACCCATTCTTCATTTCACCCACCCCCATGTATCCCTCCTTCCATCCTCCAAATAGTTGACAGATTTGGAAAGGGGATAGTTTAATCATATGCCAGTTTCAGTGGAAGTTAATTTTTATTTCATTTTTTCTGTGCTTCACCGCTGGCCAGGCTTTTTAAAAATTCTTTTCTCTCGCTCTGTAAATAGCAGCCAATTCAGCTCTTTCTGACTTAAATGAAAACCTATTCTTTGCAAAGCCTTTGTTTTATTCCAAACCCTAGTGATGTTCTGACCCATTCATTTTGTTTGATTTAGGGCCTGTAGATTTCCAGTTAGACAAAAGCACCCTAGAACCCAGGTGAATCTCCAGAAGTCTTTGAACTCAATCCAAAGCAAGCATAAAATCTCAGCTCTAGACATGCAGTACCTGTCCTTTAAAAGTTTAAGAAAATCCAAAGTTATGTTTATAGGAAGTACTGTTTTTCCCAGTCTTTTACTGGAAAAAAATAAATCTACAAGGTGAAAAAAAGAGTACAATGAATACTGTATGACCTTCACTTCATTTCATCATTTGTCAACATCTCACATATTTGCTTGCTATCATGTTTGTTCTCACTCACTGTGTAAGTTATCTATCTATCTTTTATCTATCATCTATCTAATCTAATCTATCTATATATCTATCTATCTATGTCTATCATCCTTCTATCATCTATCTATCTATCAATCATCTTTCTATTATCTATCTATCATCTATCATCTATCTATCCATCTGCTTATCTATCTTGGTGAGCAATTTAAAAAGTCATTGCAAATGTGGTACCTCGCCTCAGGAAAACTTATACAAAACACTGTAGACATATAGGTTGGTTGTCAAGTACCTGACAAACTTATTTAAAGCAAACAGAAAAACATCTACATAAGGGTTAGTGTAGCTGGAAAGTAAAATACTTGACAAAATTAAGTCTGTTAAAAATGTTAAGTTTTAATTTAGTGAATCACTTGTGTGTTTGTGTTTCTGTGTGTGTGTGTAGGTGTGTGTGAATGTGTGCACGTGTGCACGTGTACACCAATAGTCTCATTTTGTTGATTTGGCACTATATGGAAATAGACCACACTTGCATGAGATATATACATGTATATACAAAGATTTGACAGGTGAACTTAAAGCACATATAAAAGTTAAAATAGCAAAGGCACAAAAGAAATGTGTTTCTGGATTTTGAAATGCATCCCTTGCCAATTGCTTCTAAACCCAAGAGAATTGAGTTAAAGCTAAACTGGCACTTTGCCATGACATGAAGAAAACTAGGGCTCTGATGAAGTTTGACATGGCAGCACTTGCATCTCCTGAGGGACTTCCATATACTGCTTTTCCTTCCTGAGGTAATATGCACAAAGCTGCATTAAATTATATTTTCTGTCCCCATCCTCCATACTGAAGAAATGTAGTTAAGCACAATGCAACACAGAAGGGAGGAGAGTAGCAAAAGTTAGTTTGCTGACTAAGAGATGTGTGTGGAAGGGAAATCGAATATCATTATTAGAAAGGCAGCTACAGCTCCTTGGAAATGAAAGAATATCTTTTCTTTCTGAGGATCTGCTGGTGGCACAGTTTTTTTTCCCAATAACTAATGTGTGACTAGAATTGTTTAATCCCCATAGCAGCCTGATATTCCTCACCTTCCTAAATCTGGAGCAATGACCCTAAGAATAAATGAGAGGCCAGTGAAATAAGGGAAAAGTAAATTAATACAGATCTACACTAGGAACATGAATTACAAAACTACTCAAGAGAGGTCAAGTGTGTGTCTGACCTGATGTAACTGATAGGCACCATCTCAGTGACAGCCTTAGCTTCCATCTTCACCAACTGGGCTTTCTAGCCACCTCGTAGGGGAAATCTCTGGCTCACAAGGTAGACTTTGAAATGGATTACTAGGGATGTATTTGACAGAGATAAAGGAACATGCAGCAGTATCCTGACACCTTAGACACCATCTTCCTCCAGGTTTGTCTGGAGGAGTTCCCCAGTCTGCAGTCTACATAATGGAGTGCTTAGTTATTGCTCTCTCTCTCTCTCTCTCCCCCCCTTCTTCTCCTTCACCCTCTTGTTCCCTCTCCCTCTCATCACTCTCTTCCTCAGCCCTTGTAGTGTTCATTTTGAAGTAAACTAAAAGGAAGGTCCAAATATAACTTTTGTATATTAGCATCTCAAAAGCAAAAGCACACACAAGACACCATGTCCTTTTGTTTAAGCACAGTAAAGCCAGAAAGCATAGAACTTCATAGATGATAAATATTTATTTCAATTAGTAAAAAACATTTCATTGTTATCTACCACAATCAATGTTATTATGTGTAGCCCCAACCTTGAATTAACTTAGAGCATATTTTGATATACATTTACATAGATACACAAAGTAGATATAGTACACAAAAAAAATGTGTCACAATACATAATAACAACTAGATTACTTGCCTATGTCACTCTTCTTTGCACATCAACAAGTAATTTCTTAAAGGGCAGACATGGTGGGTTATTCACATTTATTCTTTGTATAATGTAGGTTTTTTAACCCCCTAATAAAATGATATAGTTTGGATATTTGTCCCTTCCAAATTTCATGTTAAAATGTGTTGCAAGTGGGCCTAGTGGGAAGTGTTTGGGTCGTGGGGGCAGACACCTCATGAATGAGTTGGTGCTGTCCTGCAGTAATGAGTGACTTCTTATTCTATTAGTTTACAGGAGAACTGGGAGAGCTGGTTGTGGGAAAGAGCCTGGCACCCCCTACACCACATCTATTTTGCTCCTTATCTTGCCATGCAACACACTGGCTCCCCTTGCATTCTGCCATGAGTAAAAACTTCCTGAGGTCCTCACCAGAAACTGAGCAGATGCCAGGACTATGTTTTCTTGCATAGCCTGAAGAACCATAAGCCAAATAAATCTCTTTTCTTTATAAATTACAAAGCCTCAGGTATTTCTTTAGAGCCATGCAAAACAGACTGATACATAAAGATTGTTTGTTTAAAAATAAAATATATTATAGGTATTGTGTGAGTAGTATCAACCAGTCTATTGAAATTCAAAGGCAGGGTCGGGCATGGTGGCTCATACCTGTAATCCCAACACTGTGGGAGGCTGAGGTGGACAGACCACATGAGGCCCAGAGTTTGAGACCAGCCTGACCCCGTCTCTACTAAAAATACAAAAATTAGCCAGGCGTGGTGGTGTGCACCTGTAATCCCAGCTACTCAGGAAGCTGAGGCAGGAGAATCGCTGGAACCCAAGAGGTAGAGGTTGCAGTGAGCACTGCACTCCAGTCTGGGCGACAGAGCAAGACTCCGTCTCAAAAAAAAAAAAAAAAATTCAAAGGAGGAAGACAATATTATGGATACAAATGCTTGGGAAATACTTCACAGAGATATAATAGACTTTAAACAAGAAATAAAAAGAGCAAGAAAACTTGAAAGTTGCTCCATAGAAAGGTCTCTCCTAGGTGAAAGTCTAAACAGATTGAAGTGAATGGTTTGGAAGTTTCATAAAATAGATCTTTTCATAGCAAATTAAATGTTTTGTTTTGTTTGTTTAATGTCACCTAAGAGAAGTTCTTGAGAGGGAGAGAAACATATTAGAACCGTGTTCTAGGAGCAAGAGAAAAAGGAGTCAAAAATAATGCAGAGACTTCAGGCTTCCTTCGACTAGGAATTACGATGATATCATTAAGCCCTACAGGAGAATATAGTTAGAGCAAGCTGGTAAAGAATATAAATTTGGGTTGATTCATGCTGAACTCTTCACTAGAAAATAAAGGATTCACTGTTTGACATAGAAGTCAATGCTGGAATACAGTCCTTAGAAACAGTTACATAGAGTTGATGGTCTATGTGTGTCACATTATCGTGGTAGGCGCTTTTCTCTCTTCTCTCCTTTACTCTATTCACTTCTAACGGTCTCCATTAGTACCATGTTGACTTCTGGACTGCACAAATCATAAGACAAAGTAGTTTCTTCTGCAGATCCACCTGCTTATTCTGAAATGTGCAGCTGGATATTAAAATAAATGAACATTCACAGCTTCTTTTGCAGTCCTGTCATACCCATATATTTTATTACTTTAGTGCAAATATCACTGGGTAAGCTTTTCAGAACAAGTGCTTTTACTATTAAGAACATCTGCCTTGTGACCTTGTCATTTTTACTTATTCAACTGTAAACTTCACTGTTTTGGCCACTCTCCTTTCCCAGTTTAATATTTGGTGTTATGAATATTTTCTTGTTTAATTATAAACAGAAGATTTTTTACCATACATTACTTGTTCCTCTTACTGTTGTCTGTTTTAAAAGAAGCAAGTGAATCAAAATATTTGGTGAAATACATTACCAAAGGGATATTAAACACTGGCATAAAATTGAGACCTAAGAGGAAATTCTAGACCCTACTTTGTAGGTTTTAGTATTAAGAAATTGGCCTCTCCAAAGGAACTAAAGCCTTTTGATATATCCAACTATATGATGCATTCCACTTACTCCTTATTCGTATCTAAATGAACACATGTAACAGAAGAGTGTCGAAGGAACCTCTGCTATGTACAAAACATCAGAAAACTATCACAGCTATCATGGTGGTGGCAGCATTTCTTTCTTTTCTGCAATGTGTAGCCAGTCATATTAGGTTATTGAGAAGAGGAGCAAATATACTGCTACATTCTAGCAAAACACAATTTCTCTGTCTCAGGCTGCCAACGTTCATAGTACCATAGCTGGACTATTAAAATGACTCACTTAAAATATATTATTGAAAGGCTAAGAGGCTTAAATATATTTGGAGTGAATTGTAAACTCATGCATTTGTGGTTTTTTTTTTTAGAGGTTGAATAAAATTTGTAGTGATGGAGATGTTCTTTGAAAAATCTGAAACTATTTTTCTCTACTTGGGTCAAATTAAACCTTAATAATCCAAAGGACACAGAAGGGTTTACAGTAAAAGCTTGATAAACAAGAGAATGAGAAAATCGGCTGTTATTATCAAAAAATAACCTGGACTTTAATTAATTTTTATCATAGATTGAGGCTATTATGTTCCCTTAGGACTCACCTTTTTCACTGTTTCATCTTAGCTCAATGGTTTCCTATTTATATTAAATGGAGAAATATTATAGCTCTTTTTTTCTCCCTGAAAAGGCTACTTATTCTTTAATAAGGATATGGTAGTGTTTCTTTGTGAAGCTAATTGACTTTCTCGCTGTGCACATAGAACCTTAAAGCTAAAGTAATAATTTTAGATAAATAATGGAAGTTCCTTAACTTTATCAAAGTATACTTTCAAAAGACATTGGTATTTCATCTGATATAGGACTAGCAAAGAAAATTCTTTACCTATTAAAATATTGTAGAGCAAACATTGCTTGTAAATCTGTTGTTTAAAAGTCTAAACACACTTCCTGCAAATAATATAAACATAAGTAAAAGCATATCTCATTGTATCGCATTTTGCTTTATTGTACTTCACTGATTTTGAATTTGTTACAAATTGAAGGTTTGTGGTAACCTTGAATCAAGCAAGTCTGTTGGCACATTTTTCTAACATCATGTGCTCACTGCATGTCTCTGTGTCACATTTTGACAATTTCCAAAACATTTCAAACTTTTTCATTGTGATTATATCTGTTATGGTGATCTGTGATCAGTGATCTATGATGTTACTATTGTATTGGTTTGGGGCACCACAAATCACGTCGATATGACATGAGGACCTTAATTGATAAATGTCAGTGTTCTGACTGCTCTGCTGACTGACTGTCTGTCCACCTCTCTTCCTTTACTTGGACCTCCTTATTCATTGAGACACGACAATATTGAAATTAGACTAATTAATATCTCTACCATGACTTCCAAGTGTTTAAGTGAAAGGAGGAGCTGCACATCTTTCATTTTCATTCAAAATTCTAGAAATGATGAAACTTGCTGAAGAAAGCATGTTGAATGTCAAAACAGGCCAAAAGCTAGCCCTTTTGCACCAAACAGTTTCCCAACTTGTGAATGCAAAGAAATATTTCCTAAAGAAAATTAAAAGTGCTACTCCAGTGAACACAAGAATGAAAAGACAAGGTAACATCCTTATTGCTAGAGAAAGTTTGAGTGGTCTGGATAGGTGAACAAACCATCCACAACATTCCCTTCAGCCAAAGCCTAATCCAGAACAAGGCTCTTTTCAATTCTATGAAGGCTGAGAGAAGTGAGGAAACTGCCAAAGAGAAGCTAGGAGAGTTTGTTGGTTTATGAGGTTTAGGAAAGTCGCCATCCACATAATAAAAAAAGTACCAGGTGACGCAGCAAATGCGAATGTGCAAGTTTGGCAAGTTACCTAGAAGATCAAGCTAATATAATTGATGAAGGTTGCTACACTAAACAGATTTTCAGTATGGATGAAACACCCTTATATTGGAAGAAGATGCCATCTAGGACTGATAGCTAGAAAGGAGAAGTCAATGCCTGGCTTAGAAGAACAGGCTGACTCTTTTGTTAGGGGCTAATGTATCAGGTGACTTTAAGTTGAAGCCAATGTTTATTTTCCATTTCAGGAATTCTACTCTGCCTATGTTCTAAAATGATCCATCAAAGCCTGGATAACAGCACATCTGTTTACAGCAAGTTTTACTGAGTATTTTATGCTTTCTGTTTAGACCTACTGCTCAGATAAAAAGATTCTTCTAAAAATATTACTGCTCATTGACAATGCACCCAAGAGCTCTGATGGAGATGGACAAGAAGATAAATGTTGTTTGTATACCTGCTAACCCAGCATCCATTTTGTAGCTCATGAATTAACGAGTAATTTTGACTATCAAATCCAGTTATTCAGAGATGCATTTTGCAAGGATACAGCTGTGAGTCCTCTGATGGATCGGGGCAAAGTAAATTAAAAGCCTTCTGAAAAGAAATCACTGTTCTAAATGCCATTAAGAACATTCGTGATTCGTGGGAGAAGGTCATGATATCAACATTAACTGGAGTTTGGAAGAAGTTGGTTTCATCCCTTATAGATGACTTTAAAAGGTTCAAGACTTCACTAGGGGATATCACAGCAGATGTGATAGAAATAGCAAGATAACTAGAATTAGAAGTGGCACCTGAAGATGTAACTGAATTGCCCCAATCTCATGATACAACTTCAACAGTTGAAGAGGTTCTTCTTATGAGTGAGCAAATAAATTAATTTCTTGAGATGAAATTTATTCCTGGGGTAGATGCTGTGAAGATTGCTGAAATGACAACAAATGATTTAGAAGTTAGTTTATAAAGCAGCAGCAGGGTTTGAGAGGATTGACTCCAGTTTTAAAAGAAGTTCTACTCAGAATAAAATGCTGTCAAACAGCATTGTACGCTACAGAGACATCTTTGGCTATAAGTGAACGGGTCAATTGATGCGGCAAGCATCATTGTATTATCTTAAGAAATTGCCACAATCAATGCAACCTTCAGAAACCACTACCCTGTTCAGTCAGCAGCCATCAACATTAAGACAAGATCTTCAATCGGAAAGATTATGACTTGCTAAAGGCTTGGATGAATTGAAGCACATTTTAGCAATAAAATATTTCTAATTAAGGTATGTGCTTTTTCTAGAGATAATGCTATTGCATGCTTAAGAGACTATAGTACAGTGTAAACATAACTTTTATATGCACCAGGAAACCAAAAAATTTAACTACTTTTATTGCAATCTTTACTGCTGTGGTCTGAAGCCAACCCACCAAATCACTGAGGTACACCTGTAAGTCTTAGAGGCACATTAGCACATAAAGGGACCCGATATGAAACTGAAAAGATATTTTGGATCCTGGAAAGAAGACCCATGGTCCAGGAAACAGTAATTATATGTGGTAGGTACAATTAGTGCAATGAAGCATAGAAATGTTAACTTGTCCAACATCACAAAACTAGTAAGGCTTTTAGTGTATAAAGGAAGAAGGAGGAATAATGTGGTTGCTTGAGTAAAGCAGCATGAGTTACAAAGGAAAATATGGGTTTTATATGAAACTGGAAAACAAAGAGCCTGAAATCTAGAAGTTTCTTTGAACAAGTGAAGAATGTTAATACACTATATTGGGAGCAAGACTGTCTCCTTCCCTCCCTCCCTCCCTCCCTCTCTCTCTCTCTTGTTCTTCCTTTCTTTCTTCCTCTTTTCTTTTCTTTTTTCTTTTCCTTTCTTTCTCTCTCTCTTTTCTTTTCTTTTCTTTTCTTTTCTTTTCTTTTCTTGTCTTGTCTTGTCTTGTCTTGTCTTGTCTTGTCTTTTCTTTCTGTTTGAGACAATTTCATTCTTATTGCCCAGGCTGGAGTGCAATGGCACGAACTCGGCTCACCACAACCTCTGCCTCCTGGGTTCAAGCGATTCTCCTGCCTCAGCCTCCCAAGTAGCTGGGATTACAGGTATGCAGGCATGTGACACCACGCCCTGCTAATTTTGTATTTTTAGTAAAGATGGGGTTTCTCCATGTTGGTCAGGCTGGTCTCGAAATCCTGATCTCAGGTGATCCTCCTGCCTTGGCCCCCAAAGTGCTGGGATTACAGGTGTGAGCCACCGCACCCGGCCTCAATAACATCTTTTTCATCTACCTTAGAAATTAGACTTAACAGCAAGTTAAATTGTAAATGTTTAATAAATCAACTAAATCATCAAAAGAAAAATAGTCACTTCTGATGAGAACATTTAACACAAATGCACTGTGGGTTTTAAGGGCAACATTTACACAGTCCAACAGGAAAAAATAAAAATAAAAAACACAATGTAATTGGGACAAATATTCATTGAATGGATATGTTACAAAAATATTTTGCTTAATTACAACTCTATAAAAATCCATTGCTTAGTGGCAATGTTAGTAAAGATAACTCTTTAGACATCTTAGATAACTTTGTGAAGAAGATTCACTTGAATACAAAAATCCTAATTTGTTTACCACAAATTCACTGATTTTATATATAGAGACCTTATAGTTTTTGGTAATATTGAATAATTTCAATGTCATTTAGTGTATTTTAGATTGTTAATAAAGTAACTTTGTATTTCTTGTGCAAACTACAGCTAAATGTGAGAAGGAAAAAAGCACATTAAACAGCTTTACTGAACATAGATACTGTGTGTGTGAAGAAATTATCATGCATAGTAATTGAAACTTACATATAACTTACATAGAGTTAATTTTTGTTTCCTAGGTGTGCCAGCTGTGAATACAAGTTATGAAAGTTTTCATAATTTTCTGTGTAGAAATTTTTAAAAACATGATTTATTTATATTTGCTGACTTTTTTGTTAGCTTTTGAAGTTTTTCTAGCTGAAATTATACCATTTAACTTTGGCTTTTACAAAATATGCTTAGGTACCACTATTATATATTTTTTTCCCGTATATAAACCTCAGTTGTGTGCTTGGCAGTGACAATGCAATCCACATAGTTCTCGATCTTCATAGTTTCATGTTCAAAGTTTTAAGGAGAGAACACTTTTTTATTGTTAGCATCCAACATGTAAAATGGTATTAATGGGGGACCTACATGCTCAGAGACTCTTTCCTGTACTGTGGTCCTGGTATAGAAATGACAACATATAGGCTTTGTATCTGTGAATTTGCCAGTATGTCTTTCCTTCGCTTATTCCAAGCCCTTACTGCACAGGAGGAAACATCCAAGTATTCTCAAGTGTTACATTTATCTCCTACTGAGAAAATACTATATTACACTCCTTGTGATGAGAGTAGTTAATCATGAAATAAAGTGAGGTTTCTATATAAATAAAATGCAGTACAGGGAATAGAAGCAACTAAAGATACTGGGTTTTTAATAATTTTCTAGAAAAGAACTATATCCATATTCACCTGAAAATAGTACTGCAATACAACTATTGGATCATTAGCTTCTTCTAGGATTTTAAAAATTACTTTCCTTAAATATATTTGCGGTAGGCAGAATTTTAAAAATGCCTCCACTTCTACCCCCACCCCAAAAGATGTGCCACCCTAATCCCTGGAACTGGTGAGTTTGATGAGATATTGTTATGCTATTTGGCCTAGTTGACCTTAAGATAGGAAAATTCTCTGTGCAGCCTTGACCTAATCACTCGAGCCCATAAAAACAGAAGAGGAAGGCAGGAAAGAAAGGCAGAAAGACTTGAAGCATGAGAAGGCCTCAATATGCTGTTGCTGGCCAAATGGCAAGAAATATGATCATCCTTCTAGGGAAACGAATGGCCTTTCTCAACAGCAGTAAAGGAAACCCCGACCTAGGACCTAAAAATCACAAGGAACTGGATTCTTCCAAAAAACTTAATAAGCCTGGAAGTGAGTTCTTTCCCACAGCCTCCAGATATGAGCCTGGCCTGACCAACACCTTGATTTCTGTGATATCCTTAAAGAAATCCAGCCATATATACCTAGACTTGTAACTTACAGAACTGTGGCCTAATAAATGGAAGTGTTTTTTAAGCTGAAAAATTTGTGGTAACAGCTATTGTGTGATATGGTTTTCTGTGTCCCCACCCAAATCTTGAACTGTAGCTCTCATAATTCCCATGTGTTGTGGAAGGGATCTAGTGGGAGGTAATTGAATCATGACAGTTAGTCTTTCCCATGCTGTTCTTGTGTTAGTGAATAAGTCTCATGAGATCTGACAGCTTTATAAAGGGGGGTTCTCCTGCACAGGCTTTCTCTCTTGCCTGCCTCCATGTAGAATGTGACTTTGCTCCTCCTTTGTCTTCCACTATGATTGTGAGGCCTCCCCAGTCATGTGAAACTATGAGTCCGTTAAACCTCTTTTTCTTTGTAAATTACCCAGTCTCTGGTATGTCTATATTAGCAGCGTCAGAATGGACTTATACAGTCATGATGCAGCAACAGAAAACTAATACAATATCATTGCTTTTATTCATTTTTTTGGAGAGTAAAGTGGTTTATTCAATCATTGAGACCCTCAACAAATCTTTAAACATAATGGTTGCACTTTGAAACAAAATTATCATAACTTAAAAAAAAATCCAGTTTGATTGAACTACACTTGTTGAATGCGTCTTCAAATGTCCTCCGAAACTTCACACCACTGAAGGACTTAAAACATTCTCTTAGCATGGAGTAAAGTTAGTGAAAATGACAAACTGAGTTCTTCCTATCTTAAATATAGTGATTCAAATTTATATCACTACACATCTCATTATTTTCTGACTAATATTTATTCTGTGATTAGTTACAGATATAATCTGTAAATATTTTATCCACAGAAATATTCACAAAATAGCAAACATTAGTTAGGAGCTTACAAATGTAATCCTAATTCCTGGGCACCCTAGAAGGCTACATTTTCCTGCAGCCAGGTTGGGGGCCACATGGCTAAGTTCTTGGCAATATATTATGAATAGGAATGATGTAACTCATAGCCTAAAAACATTAACTTGGGACAAAATACCTAATGGATTTGCAGTACACACAAAGACGCACAGACCCCAATTACCAATATATTACCTAGTCTCAAATAGGTACCCGAGGACGACAGATAGAGACAACAGGTAATTGCTGTGTCCAGGAGGACAAGTTCAAGTAAGAGAAAAAGAAGTTGCTGAAAACCAGAAACAAATACTAATCAATTAAAACCTGAAAATCACAAGGAAAAAAAGGTAAGCAAACGATCCAACAAATGGGGTAATTTACTCCCAGGAAATGACAATAGTAGGGCTATGTTAAATAGTGTAGGATTTTTGTATAAGATAAAATCTGAAATTATCTAAATATCAACAGATGGATAAACAGAAATACTATGTTAGAATGACTTCATTAGATTTTATTGTTTAAATATAAAAAGATTTTACAACAAAAAAAATAGTATGACATCCAGATATAGCATAACACATATGGCAATCGAAACATTCCCTGTGTTACTTATAAGTTTTTTTCTGTGGAAATTTTGTTTCGAATTGTTACAAGCCAAATTCAAGATTACAGCTACCTGCTGGCACAGAAGAAATGATTAAGCCTCAGAATGATAAAAGGAATTTAAGTATGTGATGGTTTGTTTATTTCTCATATGAAAGTAAAGCTCTAAAGCAAATATGACAAAAGTTAACATTTATTTTGGTTATTTGGGAGATGGCTATTTTCATGTAATTAATTTTTCTCATATTAAAAGAGTAATAACACATTAATCTGTGCTGCTGTTTTTGTTCAGTAAAATTTACTTAATGTGAACTGTGTCAAAAAATTTATTTCCTTCAGAATTTTGAAAAATTAATTCCCAATTTTTAGTACTTAGAAGGATCAGGTAATGCATATTTAATGATTGTTGTCAAAATAGTGCCAGTTTCCAATCAACTGTTTAGACAGCGGAGCCTGAAGAAAGGGTCAGGAAGAAAATACGGACAGGAAGAAAATACAGACCTCTTAACAGTAGCACATGGGACATGTAATTTTCTTCCTATGTCCCAGGACAAGATTCTGGAGAAATATGATTTTCTTTAAGGAATGTATTATTATAAGGTACATTTCTAAAAATAATTATTTGAAGCAGGAAACACATTGACCACCTTTATGGTATTGACATGAAATCAACAATATGCAATGATACGGTAGTAATTAACTCAAGTTGAGTGAACTGGGAGGGATACAGAAAGGTTTTTCACTCTTCACCAATCAGGAAGCAGTCAGGGCCTGCTGTACAGGGAGATTCACACTCTGTCAGATTTGTAGGTTCCTGAGACAGGATACAAACCTTATGTCCTTGGACAATTCCAAGCTCTTTATCTTATCTTTGCTTTCACTGACACAGGAATGTTGTCTTTGTCCTAACTGCTGTCTCGCTAATTATGAATGAAATTTGGCACAAAATGGTTGGGGAATTTCTGATTTATTAGATTCTAAAAGAATCCAATACTCTGTCATAATAGTGAATAGGAAAGAAATTAATTCTTTGATGAATAGAATTGCTATTTCGCTGCTTTGTTTCTCTTTAAAGTATAACCTAAATTGGAGTAATTATCATTGGACGTCAGGAACCTAAAGTGGCCCAAATTATTTTTCTTGTTCAATCCAGTAATTGTACTTGCATTAATAACAGTATTTGTCTATAGAGCTCCAGACATTTCAGTTTGTTAGGAATTGTTTAAGCCAAATCAAATATTATTAATGCATGCACCAAAACAAAGGGGTAAAAGAGGTTTCAAAAAAGAGAATTAGAGGGAAAAAAGTAAAGGAGGAAAAAGGCTTATACAGGTTATGTTTATGGGTGAAAATGTTACATATGTGATGAATTTAATTTTTTTTGGTTTGTTTTTAACCCTGTCTTAGCTTCATCTTCACTCTGAAAAATAATCTACATGGATTTTTCACTAATACTTAATACTACATGATTTTAAATATAATTACTTCCAAACCCTGAAAGCAGAATGTTTCTTATATCAGCTAATGCGTGTGAGTGTGACCCATAATGGTTGGCAGTTTCTTGGTTGATCTGCATAATGAAAAAAAAAAATAATGTAATACTTTGAATTCTGAATTGCATCCTTTCTCTTGTGCTGGGAAATTCTTTGCATCACCCCTTTGTTACTTCACTGATTGTACAAATTTCAAGGTGTATGTTTACAAACATTTTGTTGTGTTTCTCATGTTATTAGCATTCTGAAGCTTTCTCTTTCCAGGTTACTATGGCAACGAGGGTGCAGCACATTCATTAAAAAGAAGTTCTGTTTAATTGATCTACTAATGTATTGCTTAATAGTAACTGTTAAGCAGCCTTTTGTTTCCAGGTCATATTTAGGGTCCGCCTATTTGCATAAAAACATTTCATTAGCTGAAACCAATTATTAATAGTAATTTTCTTTCTTTAGTTTTAAATAACTAAACCCTCATTGAGGTTTTCTGAATAGCAAATATTTATAGCCTTCAGAGTACACTTGCTGTATGAGATCGGCATGCTTTGTCTCTGAGAGCAGCAAGAAAATTATAGCTCTTGAAATTTTTGATGAAAGAAGGCAAAAATAAGGTATCTCTTCATTAAAATTGAAAGTTAGATATTCAGGAAAGCTAACGCTAGGCTATATCACGTATTTGATACTGTTATCTGTTACTTTCAATATTAAAACACACAAGCTATCAATACAAAATTTATATTAGAGACTTTTAATAGTACTCAAGGCAAATCCTCACACTGCATCTATATTTAAAAATCTGTGAATAAATTTTAAAATTAATGCTTGTAAGTAGAAAGATTTTTAAGTGAAAGGGAAGTGTTTTTTCATTTAGGTTTAAATAATAAATTATCTGAACAATGCAAACCAGCATGCTTGTAATCTTTGCTTCTCTTTGAATAAAGTAATGTTAATATGTGTCTGTACATGAACACATGTATGTGTATACATTTTTGAGGGATAGTGAGTGATTTTAATATATAGCTATAGAGAGATACATATAACATGCCCACATCAAATGTTAATTCTAATCACCTTGGTAAACACACTCATATTCAATTATATATATTACTGTTACACTATTTAAAAATTGGATTCTAAAAAATTAAATAAGATACATAATTTGAATGTCAAATATGCACACTATTGACTGAATTTCTTCTTTAATATATCAATTCCATTTATTTATATATACTTCTTTGTATTTTCATAAATATTAATAAATATTAATATTAAGGCCTTTATACTTTACCCTTGACTCGCTCTTGTCTTACCAATGTCTTGAATTCTTATATTCAAGGAATTACTTTAAAATGGGATCATATGCTTATAAATATAGTATTAATATAGTTTACTAAAGGCAGTCACATCATCTTACCAAACTCCCAGAAAATGTAATTAACACATTTTTTTCTTCTCTATTTCTCTCTCTCCCTGCATCCTTGACCTCTATGTGTCTTTGCAGAAACATTAATAGCATGAACATTAAGCTATGATTAAAAAGCTAGACAGCACAACAATGCTGCTTGACAAGATATTTTTACAATTCTTTTTGATGTCATTCAGTTAAGAATGGATATCCTTTGAACTCTTGCAAATGAAGTGGATTTTCAGTGGACGTATTCTCTATGGAAGTTCTCTTAGCTATCTGATAGATGTTTCTATTTTATAGGATGAAGCATTAGTTTCAGTTTACACTACCAACACCTATAATTTTGCTAAGTAATCATTATATACATATTGCAAAGTCTTCAAAACTAGTTTAAAAAGTGAATGGACAATATCTCTGAAATGGATGAAAGTTATGTTTGCGATTTTTTGTTTGTGAGGTGAGCAAATAGATGAATGAAGAATGTAAAGGCTTTTTATTCTGCTTAATTAAAATACTTTCATAAACAGTCATCAGAATAAAACTGAGTAAATAAATGATCAAAAATCTCAGTTACCATATATTAAACTAACCTAAAATAGGGAAACTCTGGAAAGATACTATTTGGGGAGCATTACAATGCATGAAAACTATGTTAGCCTACAATGATATCATGGGTGTCACTTAATAGAGTGACATGAGGACAGTATATCAGCATTGCTTTGCAATTTTCTTATTTATGGTAGATGAATGATACCCTTGACAAGACCCAAAATCTGAATTTGGATGTTATTTTTTCCCTAGTTTGTCATAAAACGAGAAGACAGACTTTAACTCCAAAACATTCAAAAGTGAAATTGCATCATGTAACTTCATATTAAACAATTCAATGATTTGTGACTTTGAGATCTAAAACTCTGAATGATTCGTAATGTTGGGATTTGAGTATTTCTTTTTCATTTTTAAAAAGCATCATTTAATTGAAATTAATGCACTTTTACTGTAAAAATGGTTATGTAAAAAATGTTAAGTAAACTTTAAATTTTAAAATTGTAAGGAAAATAGTAAGAGTAAAATTTAACAAGTTAATCTGAAGAAATGCTAATCTTCAATAGATTTTCCTACTAAATTTTTTCTATATCGTCACTCACACTTTAACAAAACTTTATAAGCCATAATGTATGCCAACATTGTTACAGGCATTTGGGATGTAATCATACACACACACACACGCACACACATGCACACACACACACACACTCCTCCCTTCATTGATATATTTTAGCAAGAAGAGATTGTAAATGAATAAAAGACATAACAAATGAATATGTTAGAAGGTGTAAAAGGCTACAAAAAGTAAATGGAATGAAGAGACTACAGTTGGGGATCAAGTATGTCAAATATGTGGTGAACGAAGGAGGAATAGAGGGAGGAGGTGTAGAGTAGACCTCAATGAGAGGAGAGATTGTAGCAAAATTACAAAAGACATGAAGGAACTAGCCAAGTGAACCTGTGGATATAGTGGGTTCCAGGTAGAGAAAGCAGGTGGAGAAAATGGCCTATGGCAGGTATATCCAAGGAGAGGATATGCAGATAATATGGAGGCCAGCATGGCTATAAGATGAGTGAGCAGCGGGGGACAGGAGCTAATGAAGTCAGAGGATTGGGCTCATCTGGTAGGGCCACTTCATTGCAAGCTTTTTCATTGCAAGTGTATCATAATTCTGTTTAATTTGTCAAAAGATCACCCTGACTCCCATGTTGAGAATAAACTGCTAGCAGATTTTCTGGTTACTGTTGTACAACAAATTGTTCCAAAATTTAGTGGCTCAAAACAGTGACTTTAAATTGTCATGATTTTGTAGGTCAGAAATTCAGGAAGCTCTCCACTGGGTAGTTCTCATTTGGGATTTCTCGTGGCAGTTGCACATCTATAATGGCTGGGGCTGCACTCATTTGAAAGCCTGACTGGGCAGGATAACAAAGATAGCTCATTTAGATGGCTGGAAATGATGCTGGCTATTGGCTGGGGGTCAGCTTGAGCTGATAACCAAAGCACCCACATGTGACCTTTCCTGGATGATATTCTACATTTTTTATATAACAGTAGCCCTTACTCAGAATAATGTCCCAAGAGAATAGGACTAGGTAGTAGTTGCACGGTTTTTATTATGTAGCTTCAGAACTCACATAGCATCTTTTGCTCTATATTGTATTGGTCAAAAAAATCAAAAGCCCATCAAGACTCAAAGTAGAAGTAACAAAGAATTTCTATGCATTATTTTAAAGTCTCCAGTTTATCCTGTACAAATTATTTATGTTTCTACCATTGTTAAAATAGGCTCACCCCTCAGGGCAACCCCACATCCCCAAATTCTCATCACATTACAGCACCAGGCTTGGGACTGAGAAGTAGGATTTCATTATGTAAATCTGGCCTAGCTGTAGATGAGGTTCCCATTCCTCAGGTGTAATTCTCTAAATATAGTTCTTTTGGTATCCTTCAACTTGTTCAAAACATGCCCCACTCCATATACTCAATCTACAATGTTGGGATAGGTGTAGACTCAGTGTAAGAGTATTGTCATTCAATTGTGGGAAAATGAGAGACACACTGCAGTCACTGAGAGAAGTTCACTCCTTTTTTTTTCCAAGGGATAAAACTCAAAAACTCTCGTCATTCATAGCATTGAGCATGAAGTAAGGAATCTCGTGATAGTGTACATCTGGTACAGATATCACTTCTCCCAGTTATGAAACCTATGAACATCAAAAACAAAAACAAATTATCACCTTCACTAAGCATGTCCACTCACCTACACACACACACACACACACACACACACACACACACAGCCAATATAGAATTGTGGAATATAAATGGAATGACTCAATCAACACTTTCAGAAACAAGAACAAGGAGAGACACACAGCGGTCATTAATTTAAAGGCATTCTAAATCCTCTCAGGCAAAAGTTATGAGAATAGGGAGTGAAGTCTTCCTTGAGCGGTTCAGCCCATTGGTCTCCATGGCCCATACTTCCAACCTTGGGTAAGCCCCTTATTTTTTATTATCTTCTGAGGCTATGCATGGAATGGGTATTGGAATATATGCACTCTTTGGGAAATGAACATTTTTCCCGGCCTGTTTCCCTGTCATGAATTTTTCTTTTGACTATACCTCCTACAAATTTATTCAGATGCTTATATATTTTATTTCAAACCATGTGCCCATCACGTCTACAATTTTTTGAGACCAAGCTCTTTTCATCCTTCTTTTTCCAACATTTTTCTCTCTCTATCTCCTCTCTCCTCTCTCTCTCTCTCCTCTCTTCTCTCTCCTCTCTCTCTCTCTCTCTCTCTCTCTCTCTCAGTTATGGTTACCTTGACTGAATAAGTTGTCAGGAGAGAGTTAACTTTTTGCCGCTTTCTTCCAGCTGAAAGGATTCATTGGGAAGCATCTTAATTTAGTCAGACATTGTAACAATCAGTATAACAGTTGTATCATTGATTTTATCATTGCCATAAAACTAAATCGTAATTGGCCTTTGTTAGCCAGACACATTCTAAGTTTTACCATTTACTGGGTAAGGATGAGAATTCGCTGTGGCTTCCAACCCGGCAATTCTGAACTCTTGCTATTTCTTTTCATATATCCTTGGAAACCAGCCAGTTTTCCTTTACTTCCTCACTTCCTTGTAGTACTTTTTAAAATGCAGGCAATAGTAATAAACTCAAGCCATCAATATTTAACTTTCTAACATGTTTCCTAAAATTACAGGATATTTAAATCTTATCTGCCTTTTAAGGTATCATAAGTAACAATGTTACCAAATATTTTGACGTAGGGTAATATAAATTGTTTAATTTACAAGCCTGATACATATTTCTCTCCATCTCATTCCCTATCCTAAAGCCTTTGCAACGTATTTTAATTCTTTTAATGCTAAAACTTCACTTCTGAACAAATTCTGTCTGAGTTGGGATAGACTAGATTATACTACAATTGCAAGTAATTCAGAAAAAGAGGCTCAACAGAGCAAAGGCTTATTTTACACTCATTGTGCATGTCCTCTGACCGTTGGCTGAGACTGTTCTCCATATTGTCACGGCTGTCACTCAGACAAGGACATCATGATGGCCTTAGGGATTTGTTCATCCTACTGCCTGCCTTTACTTGATTGTATGAATAAAAGGAACAGGCTGGGTCTCAAAGATTCTGCCTAAAAGTAACATGCATCACTTCTCATATTAGTTTGGGCAAATCAAGTCCCATTGCCACACTGAGTTAAAGTGAGTGGAGAAGTTCCCTGACTGCTGTGCACCCAGAATGAAAGAACTAACTATTTTTGAACAGATTTAGTGACTAGTGAAAATTCTTTTTTTCTGCCTGATTTTCTCCCGTGGAATTAATTCTTAATTGTCTGTTTTTGTTGTTATTGGTTTTAGTCTTTTTTCTATTTTCTTAGCACTAATTTAATGTTGAACTAAATTGTCAATTATCTAAACATTTGAATACATTCAGACTCATCAAGTTTTATAACAAATTAATTTTCTTGTAAAAACCTCTCGGGAACGTGCAAATATGACCCAATTTGCACTGACAATTATACTTTCTATATCAGATGAGCAGTTTTCATCTGTGAATCCCTCTATCTTTTTGCTATTTTGGGTCTTCAATTTATTTTATCCATATAATTATTTTTTGTTTTTTACTTACTTGGTTTGCTGGCTCTGTCCTCAGGTGTCTTTATCAGGAAACTAATCCAAGGAGAGGAAATATTTGTGCTCATAATTATATAAAAATATCTTTAATTCTGCCATCACCCTTCATTGGTAATTTAATTGATGTCAAATTTTAGGCTGTAAATTATTAAAGTCATTGTCCCAGTGTCCTTTTCCTTTCTATATGACTCTGAAGTCTGAGGCCAATATAACTTCTTTTTCTTTGTAAGATTTTATAATTGTTCCATGATGTGCTTTGTTGCAGGTACTTTTTGTATACTTTCAATCTGTGATTCTGATACGAATCTTTCAATTCTGGCAAGTTTTCTATGAATTATTTCTTTGATCGTTCTTTCCCCTCTGATTTCTTCTGATGTCTTTTCTTTCTGAAACTTTTATTAGTTATATATTAGGTATCCTAAAATAGTCTTTTAATTATATTTTGTCTTATATATTTGTATCAGTTTGTCTTTTTGATTAATTTACTACAAAATTTCCTCATTTTTACTTTCAAGGTTTCTATTGAATAATTTTCTTTAATTTATGCAATCTAGTATTCTTTAAAATTGTTATTAACTTAAATGTTCCCAGCTATGGCACCCTATCTTTCATACATCATGATATGAGACACTCCTAACCCTGTAAGAATATTTTTGATATATGTTTTAAAGTTTGCTTCATTCTATAGGTGCTTTGTCCATGCTTGTTTTGTGTATGTTTAATATATTTGTTGATTTGCATTTGTTTATTGTGTTCATCTCTTGCTTTTGTTATCTGTCTTTCTGGCTGTGGGTTTTCCTCAGTTGTCTAATAAGCCTCAGTTGTCTGTAAGTCCTTAAGAATAGAACACTAAAAAATCTGATATCTCTGAGCACAAATATTGTTGATTGTGAACCTTACCATAATAACAACGCAATGGAAGTTTTCTTAAGGAATCCCCTTGAGGGTCAATGTGTTTTGGTCTTTATTCTAAGGGCTGTCAAAATCACTCTGGAAAGACTTTTTTCTCTCCTGTCTAGAGGGAGAAACCTGGCTTTCAGCTTTCCAGTAACATAGTTGACAATGTAAAGGGGAAAGGTGCTCAGGGTCTGATATGCATATATTCACATAATCTCTTACTTGTAAACATGGCATGTTTGCCCTCAAAAGTACACAGGGAAACCCAGGAAAGTGATGTTCTTGGTTTTATACTCTCACAAAAATAAACGTGTACTTTTCTTCTGTGGTGAAGAAGAAGAAAACTAAGAAAACTAAGAAAACTTGGCAAACTAAGAAAAAAAGAGTATGTTCCTCAAAATTACCTGGCTAGAAAAAAAGGTCAAGAGGAAGCAGGGATCTAATATTTGCTCAGTCAGACATTTAACTAATCAACATTATTCCTTCCTGACCTCTAATTACTAAAGGTAACCAGTATTGCCAATCTCAGAGCATTTTGGAAGTTTTGCAGACTTAATTGTATAGGTTGTTGACTTTTTCCTGCAGGTTTATGAGAATGAATGAAAAATCCTCAACAAAATATTAGCAAGTTAAATCCAGCATGCATAAAAATAGTTATACACCATTACCAAGTGAGATTTATTAAAAGTATGCAAGACTGGTTTAACATTTGAAAATCAAGTAATGTAATTCATCACATCAATAGATTAAAGAAGAAAATTAACAAGATAATATCAGTATATACTGGAAAAGTGTTTGACAAAATCCAGCACCCATTCATGACAAAGCCTCTTGGCAAACTAAGAAAAAAAGAGTATCTTCCTCAAACAAATAAAGAATATTTACTAAATCTACAGGTAATATCATACTTAATGTTGAGAAACTAGAAACTTTCTCACTAAGATCAGAAAGAAAGCAAAGATGTCCCCTCTTCCCTCTTCTTTTCAACATTGAATTGGAAGTCCTAGCTAATGCAATAAGATAGGAAAAGAAGATAGAAGGTGTACAGACTGGGAAGGAAAAAATAAAGGTGTGTTTGTTTGCAGATGACATTATTTTAGAAAATCCAAAAGAATTTACAAAAAAACAAACCTCCTGGAACTAATAAGAAATTAAAGCAAGTTTGCAGGATATAAGATTAATATACAAAGTCAATCACTTTCTGATATACCAGCAATAAACAAGTAAAATTTGAAATTTAAAACTTAACATGATTTACATTAGAATCCCCCATAAAACAAAATATTTAGATATATATTTAACAAAATATGCATAAGGTCTACATGAGGAAAGCTACCAAGCTCTGATAAAGTATATCAAACAAGAACAAAATAAATGGAGAGATATTTCATCTTCATGGTTAGAAAGACTCAATATTGTCAAAAAGTTAGTACTCTCTAATTCAATCTGTAGATTCAATCCAATCCTAATCAAAATCCCAGAAGTTCTATTGTGAATATCAGTAAACAGATTGTGATGTTTATACAGAGATGCAAAAGACACGGAATAGCCAATATTAAAAGAGAAGAACAACACTATAAATCTACAGCAATCAAGAAAGTATGACATTGGCAAGAGAATAGATGAATAAATTAATGGAACATAAAAGACACACCAAAACTAGACACACATTAGTCAACTAATGTTTGACAAAGGAGCAAAGGCAATACAGTGGAAGAAGGATGGTCTTTTCAACTAACGGTGTTCGAAGAACTGGATACTCAGATATAAAGCAATGAATTCAGTCATGGCCCTTACATCCTTCACAAAAATTAATTCAAATGGATCATAGACCTAAATATAAAATGCAAAACCATAAGACTTCTAAAAGACAACAGAGGCAATAACATACATCACCTTGTGCATTGAGATAACTTTTTAGATACAATCCCAAAGGCACAATCCATGAAATAAATAATTGATAAACTGAACCTCATAAAAATGAAAAACTTCTGCTCTGCAAAATGCATGTTGAGAGAATAAGAAGACAAGCCACAGACTAGAAGATATTTGCAGAAGCTATATCTGATAAAGAAATGTTATCCAAAATATACCAAGAACTCATAAAACTCAACAATACAAAAAACACTAATTTTTAAAAATGGGCCAAAGACCTGAACATACATTTCACCAAAAGATATATATATATGGACAATAAGTATTTAAAAAGACGCTCTACAGCATATGTCAATGGGGAAATACAAATTAAAACAACAATGAGCTACACACCTTTGAAATGGCCCAAATCCAGAACATTGACAACACCAAATGCCGACAAAGTTGTGAAACAGCAGGACCTCTCATTTATTGCTGCCGGGAATAAAAAATGGAACAGCTACTTTGGAATACAGTGTGTATATTTCTTACAAAACTAAATGCATCCTCACTGAGGGATCCAACTGCAGGTTTAGGATTCAGTTTTTGCTATTTTGATAATATACCCCTCTGCTTGAGTCTTGATCCTCTTCCTCTTCTCTCTGGCCATGATTATATTAATTTATATTTTTGTTTTGTTTGGTTTTGCCTTTTTAGAAAACATACATACTGTAATTTTAATGGTACTCTGGGAGAGGGCAAGAGTATTAGATAGTATCTTACAAATTTGCTTATTTTCATCATTTTTGAGCTACACAAAGAAAATCTTAATGTTGAAAACTAAAATAATTCTTCAATTTTCCATACTACAAAATTTCCATTTAAAAAATATTTATAGTTTCTGCAAAATAACATCAGTTCCTGCTGCTGAAAATGTAACATTTTACATACCACTTAAGAAAGATATTTTAATTGCAACAAAATATGCATACTATAAAGGCATAATTCAAAACACAAGTCAGTTAATTCTTGTCCTTTTCAGACTATATATTTGCACTGATTTTTCAGAGGTACTGTTTATTTGTTTAACTTGTTTAATTAGAATAATATATCTCCTGAATATTTAAAAAAGTATCAAAGCTGACAGGTTTTGACTTGCCCAATCACAGACACAATTGAATCATAACGAAATAAAACTAGACTTGCTTTCACTCACCATATCTTTTGTTAATTACTCAGTAGAGAGACAAGTTTAAGCCTTCAGAGTGTAATCCAGCAATGGAACGAGAAGCACAGTTCAAGAAGTGTTAAAAATGACCCCTAGTCCTTTAAAATATAATTTGTTAATTTAATTACTATTCATTGATTAGTGTCTACTGTAGGCAGGACAAAGGTGCTAGGCATGGAGTACAATACACCATAGCAAACAATAAAGATTGAGTCCATATCGTCAGGGAGATAAATAACAATATATTCGTTTTACAAATAATTATTTAATAACCTTAGGTTCTGCTCCACCTTCTTTATTATTCAAGGGAGAAATAATACATTTCATCACATTCACATTGCTTGACACACACAAAAAGGAAATCCTGCACAATGTCCACACACTTCTTCCCTTTGAATGTTACTTTTTTATCCACTCCATACACAATCATAAGTGGATGGAGAGTCAAATATTTGACTCTATTCAGTGATATCACATGCCTGCTTCTTCTTCAATGGGCAAGTGGCCTTCATTCTTGACTCTGGGGATGCCCCAATACAACCAACACTCCATTGTTGCCAGAACAAAAAGTATCTTCCTCGGGCACTCTCTACATTCGTTTCTTATTTCTTAACTCCCACCTCCCACACCACCTGCTTTCTTTTTTGGCTCAGTTTCTTGTGTGAATTATGTTACTTATCTATTTCCACATAGGGCCCCCAGAGTAGGAAATGGGAGGAAAAGGAGAGGAATCCTCAGTAATTTAGCCTCAAGATAAACCTTTCACACAGCAAAGATTAGCTTCTTCTTGGGTGGTTTCATGCTAACAAATTTATGCTTTCATTAGCCTTGCTTTACATTACCAAACCTTCTACTCTTATCATTGTAAATGTATGTTGTAGGAAGGTGTACAGAACTAACAAAAGCAAAATTTATACAAGTTAATTATGGAACACATTCCAGAGGGAAAAGAGGGGTGTCGAGGGTCTTTTACAAGGAGATCTAACTTAATATAGGTGGTTAGGGAAGAATCCTGTGGAAGTGACTTTTGCTCTCATACTTTTCAGGAAGAGGTAACCACATTTCTACCTATAATAATGGGGAGGAGGAGGACTGGTACTACAGGAGCACAAACCACAAAAGAGAGCACTAAGTAAGATGAGTTTCAGGAATGACATGAAACAGAAATGCAAATCCATCTCTAGGCATGTTAAAGGATTTGGTCTTTATTGTCCGAATGATAAGCCATGAATGGGAATTAAAAAAAAAATTTATTTTCATATTGGTTGAGGTGTAACTTAAATACTGTAAATTTACCAAATTTAAGTGTACAATTGAATGAGCTTTGATGAAAGTATAAAGTCATGGAGCTATCCCTGAATCTTAATGTAAAACATTTTTATCTCTCCAAAATTCCATCTACAGTTATTCTATTTTTACTATCTCACCCAAGTAGGATCATATAGTATGTTGCCTTTTACATCTGGCTTCATTGACTTATCAAAATGTTTTGGAGATTCTTCAGTTGTTATATGTATTATAATTCTCTATCATTTTAGTGATATTAATATCTTGATTAATAGAAATTTGCATTACTATTTTTACTGTTATGACTTCTTCAATTTTGAATCCATAGTCTTAAATTCAAACTGAAATTATCAAATTACAAAATTGTTCCCACAGAAAATGCAATCCATTTTATTCTGCTCAGTGTTAGTGATATAGTTCCTAGAATAAATGGAATACAGCATGTGAGAAGTCAACTTCTCAAAACACAAATCTTCTACTACAACGTTGAAAGAAAATCAATGCAGTTCCTCCATAAACATTTCAATCAATGCAGTTCCTCCATAACGGTTTAAGTTTTTGTTTTTCAGTTGAATGCAAGACATTGCTTTTCATGTATTTCCATTTTGCTATAACTTTTGTCTTCTAAATGTATTCTAAAAAGATTTCCAGTTATTCTTTAAGATATTTTAAGCAGCATGCAAATTGAACTGTTGAAGTCCAGATCCAAAGAGAAATTTGATTTGTTCCTATCTGCTGGATTTATAAGATACTTTGTAAAAAAAAAAAAAAAATCGTTGATATTCAATCTTTTTTTATTCAGTTGTCAAAACTGGAATATTTATAATTACATTTTTGTATAGATATAAATAAATAGTTGTTGAATTGTGCTTTGACAATATAATGGCAACCATTTGTGGTGAAATGATACCCGTTTGTACCCACTGATTGTGATTCTGCTGGTGAGGATGACTGTGCACAAAGGAGAAATGACAAACTAAAATATTCTATCAGTTTACTTAATTGTAAATTAATATTAAATATAATAAACAGAAAATCTAGAAATTAAAATTTTATCTTTATTTAGGTTACAAAAATTCCTCACACATGTTTACTGTTGGATACTTGCTTAAAAGAACAGTCTGAGGCATTTCAAAGTTAAATCAGAATGTATTGCCTCATGATGCCTATTGAACACAATTACTTAGCCCTCCTACTCTTCCCGAACCCTGCTTATACGACAGGATAAATATAAAAATGACAAGAAAACCACATATTTCTGGAAAGCCAAAATAATTGTCAAAAGCAAACCAGAATATTTTGGAGTTTCTGGAAGATACAATGCAAGTGGGATCAGACTGGTGGTAAAACACCACAGAAAATAAGGATTTACAATCTTAAGTAGGAAACAGATAAAGCTTTCAAATAAGTACATTTTCACAGGAAACCAAACACAAAAATATTCCAAGGAGTGATGCACAGGGGATAAGACAGTGATCAATGATGTAGTTATCAGGTCATACTGAGTTAAAGGGCAGTAGGACAGCCGCACTAGGATTCATTTTCATAGCAGTTGCTATGGCATTTGCCCCAGGACCAAACTCAGCTAGAGTTGTACAAAGGCAGCGGGACATATGCTGAAGGAGACTAAAAGACTGTAGACAAAGAACAAAGAGGAAAGCAGAAAGAGCTCACACAATTAAAACTCAAGCTACTCATATACTCTTCTCATCTGCACAGACCCTAAAATCTGAGTACCTTTATTCAGAATCAGCATTTATTGGTTGTGCTTAGCTTGTGCTAAGAAAATACTCTCCAGTTAGCTAAAGTAATCACTTTATAATAGTATAAATTATATATATTATGCATATTATATATATATATATAAACCTAGATTCTTACTTAGAAAAAGAAATAAATAACCAACAATCAGTAAACATTAACAGGTTTTCCATAGAATCTAACATTCTAAACAAAAGATATTTACCAGCCTGAACAAACAGAAGTATTCTCTAAACGACAGTGCTAATAGAAGACACCAATATAATGATTAACAGATAAAATACCTGTAACATGAGAACAATAATGAAACAGTAGTTCAACTCATGATGACTGAAATCTCCATCATTATGAAATCTCCATTATTATTTGATAAATAATCCCCAAGGAAACAGAGATAATAAAGGAGGTCAAATAATAAGGCTGATAATAGAAATACCTAGTAAACTTATAGTGATACATTGGGGTATAACCTTTGCAGCATAAGAAAAATAGTTTCAAAATGATTGCCAAAATTAAAATCTCTATAGATATGCCGAATAGCAGAATGGACGTGTCTGAAGATAATATTATTGAGCTGAAGGATGGAGTTGGAAAATTTTTCCCAGAATCCAATGAAAATTGAAAATAAAGAAAAACCAAAATGTAAAAATACAGAAAATACTAAGGCCAGATACAAGAAATCTAACAGTACCACTATATTTATTCTAGGATATGATTAAAAGACAATATAATCCAAAAAAATAATAATAGAATATTCCCTGAAAGACTTGTTAATGTAACAAGGACCCACTAACTTCTTTTTATAAATAATTTTAGAGTAAATACATTCAATAAACACATATGGATGTTTGAAAATACAGAAATATAAACAAAATTCTGAAAGGGAGAGAGAAGAGATTAACCATAGATTTTGTTGTTTTACATTACATCCCTTTCATTTAAGCACTACCTTTCTACGTGTGTTTGTCAGTCCAGGATTCTGTGTTCTTCAATTTGAGCACACAAATCAATCTGGTTGGCAAGAAAGCCCCATTCCCTTAAATAGAACTACCCATAGGTGGATATTTGACCCAGGTAGATTTCCCCACAATTACTCTGTAGAGATGAATGAGAGCTCTGGAAGAGAAAATTTCTCTCTTCTTTCATTATAAAGTACAAACAATTTTTTTGGCAGAAGCCACAATTAGCATTCAGTTTCCTCGTCTGATTTTCCTGGACCCGTTTCTTTGACTTTCCAGATTTGTCTGGCCATTCTTGCTGTTTGATGCTTCTGATATCCCTTCAGGAAGGTCACCTGGCCCCAACTGCATTCTTGCAGTCATAACCAAATAGTTTTGTTATTTATTAAGGGAGGCTCTTTTAGTCCTTTGGCCATTATGTAGGGTTCATGGTTAACATGGTATATATTAATTCTGTCATGTCACTCTAGCCTAAGACACAACACACTATGCTTTATCTCCACCTTGTGGGGTGTACCTCTTGCCTTCTATCTCAGGGATTGCTACTGCTGCTGAAATTCAAAATGTCCTGTAATTAACTCAACACCCATCCCTACATACTGGCCCCCCAGGTCTTGCCCAACTGCAGGCTGAAGGTGAGCTAGGGAAGACTGTCCCTGGTTTACCGGCTTATTTGTGTCCTGTACTTTGGGGAGCTGCTGCTGCTGCTATTTAAGCATCTTTCTTGTCATTTTCCAAAGGAGCTGGGGGTACAACCCGGAGGGTGTAAGGGTTGACACAATGTATAACAAGCATTGGCTAAGGGGAGGCAATTGATACAAGTTCTGTCTTCCTCTCTTAATGTTTCAAGATGCAATTTGCAAGGACTTTCTAGAGATGTCTGAAGAAACCAACTATGCTGTGAAGCTTTGTACAGCCGTTTAGCACACTCCCTTTTCATTTGTTACCTTTTCTTCCTCTCTTTCCTTTCCATATTTTCCTTTTTCTTTATTCTTGATTTCTTGATATTGAACTTCCTTCCCCCAAATAAATCACTATCACAGAGTTGGCCTCAGGCCCTGTGTTCTAGAGAACCCAGGTTAAGATCTCTTGAACTCCAGGGGTTCACAATTAACAACAACAACAAAAACCAAACCAAAGTAGTAACACCAATAAAATAATAGTAGTAATAGTTAACACTTACTGAATTCTTACTATATACCAGACATTGTTCTAAGTACTTCACGTGTATTAACTCAGTTCATTCTCTTCCACAAGGTAGTAAGTATATGACTACCCCTGCTTTGCAGATAAGGAACATGAGAAAGAGAGGAAAGTAAGGCCTGGCAAAGCTACAATGGCAGGTCGTATGTGTGAAAATGGTACAGAAAATTTTTCGGAAAGCATTAGAGAATAGTGGAAGTTCTCAGTATATTCTGGTGGATGACACCGAAACTAACTACATGCAGTTAGCAGTGTGTGCACACCCCAGAGAAGAAGAACTGTGAGCAGATTCAAAAAGCTGTTTCACTGAACACTATGACAGTGAGTGCTTAGGCATCCTTGCAGGGGGTCCATTCCCCATTCTAACTACGTAACTATGAAGACTATCGCCCTTTGACTTAACAAGGGAAATAAAGTTGATCCCGTATCTTGAGGTATAGTGGCAAGTGGCGAACTCCCAACAGGTCAGCACAGTTGAGGAGCAACTTCAGTTATCTACACTTTTGGAGCAGAGCTTCAGCCTTATGTTCTCACTCATACGTAGGAGCTAAAAAATAGTTGAGAGTATATAGAAGAGAAGTAGAAGTAGAGAGTAAAATAATAGTTCCCAGAGGCTGAGAAGGGGAGGGAAGAGAGGAGAACAAGGAGGGGCCATTAATGGATACAAAATTAGAGAGAAGGACTTAGTTCTATGGTACAGTAGGATGTTCTACAGTACAGTAGAGTGATTATGTATAACAATAATTTATGGTATATTTTTATTTTTATTTATTTATTTATTTTTAAGGCAGTCTCACTCTGTGGCACAGGCTGGAGTGCAGTGGTGCAATCTCAGCTCACTGCAACCTCCACCTTCCAGGTTCAAGCAATTCTCCTGCCTCAGCCTCCGGAATAGCTGGGACTACAGGCGCCTGCCACCACATCCAGCTAATTATTGTATTTTTATTAGAGAGGGGGTTTCACCATATTGGCCAGGTTGGTCTCAAACTCCTGATCTTGTGATCCTTCTGCCTCAGCCTCCCAAAGTGCTGGGATTACAGGCGTGAGCCACTGCACCTGGCCAGTATATTTTTAAATAGCTAGGAGAGAGGATTTTAATGTTCCCAACATAAAGAAATGGTAAATGTTTGAGGTGATGGATATCCCAATTAGTCCGATTTTATTATTACATATTGCATACATGTATCAAAATATCACAAGTAACCCATACATATGTGTTATTATTATGTATCAATTAAAATCAAACTAAAAATAAATATACAGGTTTAGGTGATTATACTGGGGTTAATGGCTCATAGATTTAAAAGCCCAGGAATTTTTCTGGCTTCAGACAAGGCTAGGGTAGTTGTTTAAATGTTTTGCTGGGAATTTCAAAATCTGTATTTATTTCTTTCTCTTTCTCTTTCTCATTTTTACTGTTTCTCTATCACCACTCCATTCCTCTGTTATTGACTAGATTTTCTCATCTTTGAAGTCTGCATTTCTCTCTATGTTTGGTTCATTCTTCAAAACTCAAACTTCTCAAGATTCTAAAATAAAGTAAATAATTGGGCTGGGTGAGGTGGCTTACATCTGTAATCCCAGCACTTTGGGAGGGAGGATTGCTTGAGCCCAGAAGTTTGAGATCAGCCTGGGCAACACTGGGAGACCATTAACACTAAAAAATTTTTTAAAATTAGTCAGGTATGGTGGTGTGCACCTGTATTCCCAGCTACTTGGGAGGCTGAGGTGGGAGGATCACTTGAGCCTGGGAGGTCAATGCTGCAGTGAGCCCTGATTGCACCACTGCACCCCAACCTGGGTGACAGAGTGAGACCCTGTGTCTAATAAATAAATATATAAATACCTAAATATAATTAAAAAGTAGATAATTGAATGCAGTTACCAGAGTATTTAACCTCTTAAAACCTGAAATAGGAGAAAGCAGGAGAGAAACTTATCAGGAAAAAATCTATTCCTATTCCTCCACCTATAAATACACTCTAAGAAAATGAATTGACTTTAGAGTTATTTTAATTTTAATTTAATTTTATTGTCTACTTGTGTTTGCAAACATTTTTGAGAATCCATAACTATTGCTTTCATTCAAATTCATTCATTTCACATCAGTGAAATTAGTGTGAAAACTCGAAGTATATAGGTTCTGATTGAATCAGCATATAGCAGGATAGCACTCATTGATTTGACTTCTGATTAAAGTCAGAACATTTTTTTGGTAACGTTGTATTATTATGCATGTAGACATAGCTTTAGTATTAACTGACACTATCTGTCAAGGTCCACCACACGTACACAATACAGTCTGATCATGAAAGAACAAGTGAGTTTTTGATAGATGAAACACCTAAATATATTCATGTTCTTTAAAACCAGACTCTCTAGATAGGTCATTAAAAACAATACTTCAAAATGGAAACTGACAAGCCAATGGAGGTAAGTGTGGCTCCATTGTTACAGCTCCCTATAGCTCCCATACCATTAAAAATGGGATTTTAATCTGCTAACAAAAAGTGACGTTTTGATTTTACTGTCTTTTCTCACATCCTTCTCACATTGACAATTTGTAGTCAAAAAAAGAACAAATCATGCAGATAATTTGAATATTGGCTTTTGTCTTCTCTTCTGTCTACCTTTTCTAAATAGATGAACTGACAACTGATGCCTCGGTTTCTCTAATCTCAACAAATCTTTTTTTTTTTTCTGTTCGATAATATCACTTGACACTTTTCACAAACTCATTTATGTTAGCACGCAGACTGTTTCTCTACATAGATTTTACACAAGATGAATAAATTATTTGGTATGAAATTTGAACATATAATTAAAATGAAAGTATTAGCTTCCATTAATCTTTAATAACTTTTCATCAAATAAATATGCGTTGTTGTAACATAATCATTTAAATAATATTTTTAAACTGTCTTTCTGTTTAACATCTCTTAATATGATTTTTATCTATTAGCATAACAGTTTTAATACAATCCTATGCAATGTCTTCCATTTGAATATAAAATTCTAAATAAGAATGTGTCTGTGCACACATGTGTGAGAATGTATACAATACTTATAAAACATTTCTCTTTATGTGGTATTAGAAAAATAAATTTTAAAGCTTAAAAACTCATATGTATGTGCATTTAAATTTTCAAATTACGTGGTAATATATAAACTCCTCTCTACAGAGACCATTCCCCATAGAGTCAGTACAGTTGATTTTTTTTTTCTGGATATATACATATATTTTATTTTATGTATTCATTCATTTATTTATTTATTTATTTTATTTTATTTTATTTTTTTTGAGACGGAGTCTCGCTCTGTCGCCCGGGCTGGAGTGCAGTGGCCGGATCTCAGCTCACTGCAAGCTCCGCCTCCCGGGTTTAGGCCATTCTCCTGCCTCCTGTGTAGCTGGGACTACAGGCGCCCGCCACCTCGCCCGGCTAGTTTTTTGTATCTTTTAGTAGAGACGGGGTTTCACCGTGTTAGCCAGGATGGTCTTGATCTCCTGACCTCGTGATCCGCCCGTCTCGGCCTCCCAAAGTGCTGGGATTACAGGCTTGAGCTACCGCGCCCGGTCATACATATATTTTAAAGTACCTTTATCAGTATATATCTTTCATCTTCCACATTTATCATAGTGTTCTGCACTTTGATTTTTTCCACTTTAATAATATTTTTTGAGTTATTTGTACTAACACTTGGATATTAAAATCTTTATCTTATTCTAGTGACTGAATTTAAGCTAACTTAACTACAACCCTACAGTTAGACATTTTAATTGCTTCTCGTTCTCTTTTTCTACCTCATAGTAATGTTACAATATCCATTCCTAAATGTGTGTGTGTGAGTGTGTGTGCCGGTTTATGTGTAAAACTTGACTGTGACTTTCAGTTACTAACAAGGAGATTATATCACCATCTGCTGACTTAATTTCCCCAGTCCAACCTAGAAATACCACAGAAGTAGGGAAAACGTATATTGACTTGAAGAACTAAGGTAAAGCTGTGAGAAATACTTGAGGAAGTGAACAGAGCTAAATGCTGTTAAAGCCCAACAAAAGGGCAATGGAAGTTAGGAACGGAATCAGGCTTAGGGCCACTCTCAGAGGGAAATAAAATGGAGGTGCTTTTGAGTGCTTGCTTCTCTGCCATATTTCCTGTGGGAATCACTCACTGCTAGGTTACTATTTCAAAGTAGAAAAGCAACAGGGCCAATGAAGCAGCCTTTGCCAAGGATATAGCTGGTGAGTGAAGACCAGCTGCTACTGATTCTTCTTTCCTCTCTCGCTCTACTCCTATTCTGCAACTTGGAAATGAAAATCAGCCGAAAAAACTCTTTCAACAAAGAGCAGTGTCAGGGATAGCTATGGAAGTTCTCTGAGGGTCAGAGTTACTTAATGAGGAGAGAAGAAATAGAATCTCAAACCCAATTTATGATGTTCTGGGAATATCTTCCTGGGGCCTGCTGCCCTTCCAAACCCATCAAAATATCTCAAGCTGGGGCTACCTCTTGGCCCTCATATTCTTTCTAAGAATAGTCAAGGTAGCTGAAATCTTCAGGGGAAATATTCACACAGAATAAATAGCCAGATATACAGAAGCACAACCAATAGAAGAGGAATCACAAAAATATAATATATATTATACTGGAAAACCCTGCATTAATAGAGCAAGTAAATCAAGGATTTTTAAGAAAGGGAAAAAGACACAAAAAAACTATATTGATGGAGCTACTGATAACTGAAAAGGGAATGGTCACTAAGGACTGTACCTTAAGAAGGTATACTGGTAATAGGTCAGGCACGGTTGCTCACACCTACAATCCTAGTACTTTGGGAGGCTGAGGTGGGTGCAACACTTGAGCCCAGGAGTTTGAGACCAGCCTGGGCAATGTGGTGAAACCCTGTCTCTACAAAATATTCAAAAATTAGATGAGCATGGTGGTGTGCACCTATAGTCCCAGCTAATCAGGAGGCTGAGGTGGGAGAATAACACGAGCCTGGGAAGGATGAGGCTGTAGTGAGCTGTGATCACACCACTCCACTCCAGTCTGGGTGACAGAGTGAGACCCCATCTCAAACAAACAAACAAACAAATAAACAAAAAGCAACAAACAAAAAGAAGGTATACTGGTAAAAACAATTACAATAGTTGAAATAAGGTACACTACATATGAGCTAAGCAGAAACAAGCCAGAACTACTATACAAATGAATTTGGGAAATGGAAGAGCAATTGTAGGAAGCAATTGCAGGAATGGTAAGATGTAAAATATTTTAACATGCTAACACGCATTTGAGTTTAAGAGTAGCTGTGGCAATAGTTACAGACCCAGAAAAGTTGAAAAAAAATGATCAGAAGAATCGTTGAAGAAAACATAACTAAGAGTCTCAAAGATCTAAAGGAAAATAATGAATGCTTACCAAAGACATGATGCAGTGTCAAGCAGAAAAGATGAAAAAGCCCACATCTAGATAGACTGGAGTGTAATATACACACAACAAAGACCAAGAGAAATTCTAAAAGTTTCTAGTAAAAAAGACAAGATCACCCACAAACAAAACATAATTAGATTGATGGCAATCTTCTCAACAGAGGCACTAGAAACAAGAAGATGAGGGATTAATTATAAAGATTCTGAAGAAATGATCTTTGGAGCTAGAATTTTACCTATAGCTAAATTATGTTTAAATGTGAGGGCTCAGCCATGTGAAGGCAAGAAATACTTAAAGATTTACTTTTTTAAAAGTTCTTTTTAAAAAATCATTTGCAGAAAGGACTGCCATTAAATGGGAAAAAAGTCTCAGAGGGTGTTCTGGGACAGATGACATATAAACAAAACAGATATATAGAACAACGGAATAGAACAAAGGTCTCAGAAATAACACCACACATCTACAACAATCTGATCTTTGACAAACCTGTCAAAAACAAGCAATGGGGAAAGGATTCCCTATTTAATAAATGGTGCTGGGAAAACTGGCTAGCCATATGCAGAAAGCTGAAACTGGATCCCATCCTTACATCTTATACAAAAATTAACTAACGATGGATTAAAGACTTAAATGTAAGACCTAAAAGCATAAGAACTTTAGGAGAAAACCTAGGCAATACTATTCAGGACATAGGCATGGACAAAGACTTCATGACTAAAACACCAAAAGCAATGGCAACAAAAGCCAAAATTGACAAATGGGATCTAATTGAACTAAAGAGCTTCTGCACAGCGAAAGAAACTATCAGCAGAGTGAACAGGCAACCTACAGATTGGGAGAAAATTGTTGCAATCTATCCATCTGACAAAGGGCTAATATACAGAATCTACAAAGAACTTAAACAAATTTACAAGAAAAAATCAACCCCATCAAAAAATGTGTGAAGGATATGAACCGACACTTCTCAAAAGAAGACATTTGTGCAACCAACAAACTTATGAAAAAATGCTCATCATCACTGGTCATTAGAGAAATGCAAATCAAAACTACAATGAGATACCATCATGCCAGTTAAAATGGCAGTCATTAAAAAGTCAGGAAACAACAGATGCTGGAACAGATGTGGAGAAATAGGAATGTTTTACACTGTTAGTGGGAGTGTAAATTAGTTCAACTATTGTGGAAGACAGTGTGGCAAGTCCTCAAGGATCTAGAACTAGAAATACCATTTGACCCAGCAATCCCATTACTGGGTACATACCCAGAGGATTATAAATCATTCTGCTAAAAAGACCCATGCACACATATGTTTATTGCAGCACTGTTCTCAATAGTAAAGACATGGAACCAACCCAAATGCCCATCAATGATAGACTGGATAAAGAAAATGTGGCACATATACACCACGGAATACTATGCAGCCATAACAAAGGAGGAGTTCATGTCCTTTGCAAGGACATAGATGAACCTGGAGACCATCATTCTCAGCAAAGTAACACAAGAAGAGAAAACCAAACACCGCGTGTTCTCACTCATAAGTGGGAGTTGAGCAATGAGAACAAATGGACATAGGAAGGGGAACATCACACACCGGTGCCTGTCAGGGGGTGGAGGGGCTGGGGAGGGATAGTATTAGTAGAAATTCCTAATGTAAATGATGAGTTGATAGGTGCCACAAACCAACATGGCACATGTATACCTATGTAACAAACCTGCACGTTATGCACATGTACCCCAGAACTTAAAGTATAATAATAAAAAAAAATTCCATTATCTCCAAATAAGGAAGTCCCCCAAGTAAACCTAATCTAGTCCATATGAAGAACAGCTCTAGCCTATGTATACGAAGCTGAGCCTAGCTCACAGACAATCGTAGTTCCTGATGGTCTGATGCACTCATCAGCTGAACAAAATTCCGGGTATGGTTTAGTTTCCAGAAATTTGAATTATTGCCCTCTCTGGGGAGTATTACTACCGTCCTCATTTTTATTGGTTTTATTTCTTTCTGTGTCCTCTAAAAACCCCGTTGTTTTACTAATAGATGTGTTTAGATTTGGCTTCCTAAGAATCTAATCTTATACTCTTTAACTTTCAATAGTTAACTTTAAGTCATTTATATTTATGGTAAATATTGAAATTGTGAGTTTATTTCTGCCATATGATTTTGCATTTTATTTTAGCCATACTTTCTTCTGTATTTTTTAAAATCAATTCCTGCCTTCTGTTTGATTGAAAATACTCTTACAGTTTTAAATTATATGTACAGGTTTCACTAGAAAATATATACATTTATTTCTATAACAAGATTCAGGTGTTAATCACTATTTGTATTTAATTCCCCTGGAAAACACAAGGTGGTCATACTAGAAGGCCAGCTTTGATCCCATTTCTGCCAGAGGCACTTTTTAGCCCTCTGTTCTTTCTCAGACTGAAGCCTTGTTCCAATCAGGGTGGTCAGCTTTATGGCACTATTTGAATTTCCTCCCTATTTGGAGTTTACAAAATTTTTTCACTTAGTTTTGGAAAATGACTAGACACTTGTAAATATTTTCAGTAGTTCTTTCATTATTTATTTTGTTTCAAGAAAAAGTGAGCAGTTTCAGGGTATTCATACTGGCACTTTCACCTGAAATTTGAAGAATTAACATCTTTATATTTTCAGTTTTTCTGTCCAAGGATATAGTATGTTATCTATATATTTAAGTGTTATTTGTTCAAGCATGTATTCTATATCCTTATTAAATATTACTTTTAGCCATATTTTATTAAGATATAAAAAGTTAAGAAATATGACAGCAGCTTTTGCACAAGACTGTTCATTCGGATGTGTGTATGCATGTTCATTCATATATACATATGTGGAATGTATACATATGCACATATATACACATATACATATGTGTATACACATTCCACATGTATGTATATATACACGTATATATTTGACATATATGTATAATATATAATATATATTTACGTAAATACATGTATATGTATATATACATATATACAATGAATCTAATGTGTTTAGTATAATGTCCTTTAAAAAGTCCATTTTAAATATATAGTATTATAATGTTTTATTTACATATGTGGAACATATAGAGATATATAATATATATTTACGTAAATACATGTATATTCATGTATATGAACAGGATTAATTAACATACATGACTTTTAGAATTATAAAACTGAGCAGAAGTTTTGCATAATACTTAATTATAGTGACTGCCAAATATCTCTTAATTTAATACTGAGAATTATTAAGAATGAAAGTCTCTTGGAACTGGAAGAAACAGAAATAGTCACATATGTATTGATGACTCTCAAAGAAATTATTGTCAAATAGAAATATAAAGAGAAATACATATACATGTATTTATGTAAATATATATTATATATCTCTATATGTTTCACATATGTAAATAAAACATTACAATACTATATATTTAAAATGAAGTTTTTTCAAGGACATTATACTAAACACATTAGATTCATTGTTTACGAATGGAAGGGGTGTGCATGGAGATGTGGATAAAAGATAACATATATAAGTGAAACAGAAGGAACTTGAAGTATGATGAAAACAAAATGAAGAATGGTTATCTCAATTTTTTGTTCCTGATGCCTGTATATATACATATATGTATATTTGTTTGTCTATGTATGTGTGTAGCTAGCAAATTTATGTTGTTTCTGCATCAAACTATGTAATTCACTATTGCACAAGCAACATTGTTTTTAAGTGGCTCATTAGCAAAAAGTGTTCTGAGGTGAGAGTTGCTTATATTGTTTCCATTTTCATAAAGACTTGTGATTATGATTTTTTTTCAAGTAAAAACTTTCATGGAAACCTTAACTTGATGTGGAATCTTGTACTACTATCAATTAATTCTTCATTTGTTTCATTACAATTAAAAAAAAAACTTGTCAAAAGTCTAACCGATTTGCCAAATGTTAACATCAATGATAATGGAATAGTACTACCAAATGAAAGACCTTAAATATCCTTTAGGTTTCTAAATCATCATGAGAGCTCACAATTCTGAAAATGAATACAATATAAACAATGTATATTCTTAGTCTTAGAATGAAAAAAGTCACAAAAATGTTTTCATTGTGTTTGGTAAGTTTCCATTTGTCGAGACAATATATTTGTTCTTTAGTCTGAGTATAAACTTCAGAGTCACAATGTGAGAAATATCTTCCTGACTCTTTCTAATTTGCAGAAGAAATTTCAGGGCCATATTTATTTTTTTCTTAGCTTAAGATTTTCAAAACAGGCAATTTGTTCTCACTGTATGAGTCATAGAAATAGGAAATCTAATAAGGGTATGACAATACAAGTTATTTTTCCAGTAAGTACATGTTGGTGACATCAGTATATGCATCCAAAATTTATCAGCAAGTAGGAACAAGACCAAAAATCTTTTAGACTTGCATTTAGGTAACTTGGATAATATAGAGGGCATTTGGGAAAGAAGATAAACACTTGCCATATAGTGAAAAGACCTCTGCATTGGGAGGCAAGAGAGCTGCCTTCTAGTTTTAGCTGTGTCAGAAATTTATTTCCTAACCAAAGATAAGTTTGTTTGTTTGTTTGGTTAAAAATTCAACAGGACTTCAATATCCTTATTTGTAAAATAAAAGGACTGAGCTGGATCCTTTTGAAGGGGTAGTTTCCAGTTCTATCATCATTTCGTGTCTGTGAATTAAACTGACAAATTTTTGAGCCATAAAACTTTTATAGCAGGATTATTTGCTTTTTGCCAATGAAACATGGGAAAATAAATGGGTATCTATCTAATAACTGGATCTGCATCTTGGGTCTAGCGTCTTCTCTAATACTCTTTCTTCAGATGTAAAATAAAGAAAATAACATCAATTTAAATAGAATTTGAGAACCAACAATAATAAAGTGCACTTATAGCATAAACATAAAGCAGATAGTACAGATTTCTTGTTCCATAACATGTGTTAAATATGTTTTTCTTAAATTATTGTCATTTTATTCGCCCATCTACCACAAATTAATAGAAGAGGTACTTGCAGAGTGCATATTATTTTTGAACAGGATTAATTAACATACATGACTTTTAGATTTATAAAACTGACCAGAAGTTTTGCATAATACTTAATTATAGTGACTGCTAAATATCTCTTAATTTAATATTGAGAATTATTAAGAATGAAAGTCTCTTGGAACTGGAAGAAACAGAAATAGTCACATATGCATTGATGGCTCTCAAATAAATTATTGTCAAAAAGAAATATAAAGAGAAATGAAACTAAAATACAAAGAAATACATAGTACAAGAACTGGCATTCTAGATTAGAAAGGCATTTAAGGAAATAAGGCAAATTGTCTTTCTCAAAGGGTTCCAATGACCTTTAGAAAAGCCTTCTCTGGTGAGTGGCTTATTAATAAATTTCTAACCTACTGATACATATATGGCACGATCTTGGCTCACCACTACCCCCGCCTCCTGGGTTCAAACGATTCTCCTGCCTAAGCCTCCTGAGTAGCTGGGACTACAGGCGAGCACCACCACGCCTGGCTAATTTTGTAAGAATACAAAATTTTGTAAGAATATAAAAATTAGAGATGGGGTTTCACCATATTGACCAGACTGGTCTCGAACTCCTGACCTCATGATCTGCCCACCTCGGCCTCTCAGAATGCTGGTTATTTTTTGTATTTAAAAGAGTATATTGTCATATTTCTTTTTCAAACACGCATGAATATACAGTCATGGAATACAAAAACTACAGTACCTGGAATACAAAAAATAACAAATAATTTATAAGATTAATATCAATGTAATCCATTAAGAAGTTACAATTTAAAGTATACTTCACAATGGGTTGTAGTAGCATAGACTGAAAATAACTGTTTTTTTCTATTAATGGAATACACCTCTATAAATTGAATACATAAATTGAATAAATATTTGAGTGTACAGTTTGAATGTCTATTTGAGTGTCACCTTCTAGATAACAATTTCAATCACCGCTGACCACACCACATATTACTGATCCAAAAAGAAAACTGTACATAATATTGAAAACAAGGTGCCGGGCGCGGTGGCTCAAGCCTGTAATCCCAGCACTTTGGGAGGCCGAGGCGGGTGGATCACGAGGTCAGGAGATCGAGACCATCCTGGCTAACATGGTGAAACCCCGTCTCTACTAAAAATACAAAAAACTAGCCGGGCGTGGTGGCGGGCGACTGTAGTCCCAGCTACTCGGAGGCTGAGGCAGGAGAATGGCGTGAACCTGGGAGGCGGAGCTTGCAGTGAGCCGAGATCGCGCCACTGCACTCCAGCCTGGGTGACACAGCGCGAGACTCCGTCTCAAAAAAAAAAAAAAAAAAAAAAAAAAAAAAAAAAGAAAACAAGGTGAAAGCCGAGAAAAACATAGTTACATAAAATAGTTCCCTGTAAAATGTTTAACTGTATGAACTAATTTAAAAACAAGATGAGTTGCTTCAAAGAAAAAGCCTCTATACGAATGTAATCAGATGCTTTGTTAAGTGGTATTGATTATAATGACTAGAAATATTGTTACCTTAAATTATTTAATAATTATAAGAAAAAAGTGTCCTAAATTCTGAAAACATATTAAACTATTACTTTGCACAAGGCACAACAGGTCTTCTTAAAACAAGGTATGTTATAATTTAGGGGCTGGCAAAGTTTTTATTAAAGCGCTTGATAGTAAATATTTTCAGCTTTGTGGGCTATAAGATCTCTAAGCAACTACTCTCTATCCTGCTGCAGAAAGAAGCCATAGACAATATATAAAGGAAAGGACATTGCTGTGTTTCAGTAAAACTTTCTCTATAAAAACAGAGAGAGGTGTATTTGCAGACATGTGCCATAACTGATTCTTCTTGGAGTACAGTGAATGAATGCAGTAACTGAAACATGTCAGTGTCCACTTACTATTCTTGCTGTAGAAAAGAAAAGAACCATAAGGGTCTTTTACTTTAGACTAGGTGATTATATTATTTAAGGGTTGAGGCTTTAATATGAGAACCCATTGACTCTGTCTTAACTTTTCAAGAGGTCATTCTTTTTATTCATTTCTTTCTTTTCAATATTCAGGATACTGAAGGAAGCCACAAAGAGAATGAACAATGAAGAAAGAAGCGCTTAATTCTGAAACCCAAAAGAAATATAAAAGAGAATCCTGAAAAGAAAGGGTTAAGCCAGTGCATGAAAATTTGTAAACAATAATATATACTAGCTAATAAGTAAGACAGAAAGATATCAGAGAACAAGTTTACCATTTACAGCTTCCTTCTTGGGTATCTGAGATAGTAGTATGAAGCCAGAAAAGCCCTCCAGAGATCATCTTCTCTTGCTCTTCACCTTTAGGGAAGTGGATGTGTACCTAATTAACGACAGAGTGTGGAGGACTTCAAAACTCTTCTAGGGATTTGACAAATTTTGAGAGAAACTTCAGAAGAACACACCTGAATTTAAACTTCAGTGATTCGAAAAAGTTAGATTGTCATATGATCTAAATGTATTATCAGAAATGGCAAGCATGTTTGACAAGTGTGCAAAGGAGAACTGGATTGTGGTTGTCAGCTGTTATTATGCTTTTATTAGGTTGTTTTACATCTTAATTTCTTTCTTAAAAAAGTAATTCCCTGTCCTTCATTATAATGGATTTAAAATGTAATATCATTACTCCTTGATTATGATATTTGCTAAGAAACTGCATTGCCGTTTATCTCCACTAACATACATTGATTTAATTGAAGGGAAATTAGTTTAAAGTGTCTAACGTACTACTTTAAAACATTAAAACAAAAGTAAATGTCTATTATTAGCATCTCAGATTTTATTTCTTGTTGGGATATAGAAAGTAGATAGATAGTATAGGTGACTATATGAAATGCTACTTTGAATTTAAGTGACTATATGAATTTCTGTCCAAATTGAGATAATAAATAATGACATCAAGAAACAGATTTAAGCAACGCATGAATAAATGGCCACCGGTCTTGAAGTGAAGAAGAGGATGATTCCATAAACATGAGTGACCAACGTACACAAGAGAATGATTACTTGTTTAAGAGTAAGTGGCTGAAAATGCAAAATTTGATTTTCTTCTAAATTCTATATACATATATGAAAATACACACATACATATTTATATAATCACACTTTCAAAAATAAATGAACATTGGTATTCCATTTATTACAGTTGTATGAAAAATATGTTATCTATGTAAATACTCAATGATCTAAAAACTTAAGACATTCATCTTATGCAAAAAAGTGTAATTAATGTTCAACATACGAGAATAAAAGATGTATTTGTACTACATTTATACTAGTTAATTTGAAGTAATCAGATAAGAATATCATGAAAGAAATGTCTTTACTAAAAAGGGGAATGGACTAGAAGAATAAAAGTCACTTCATTGCTAAGATTTTGTGATAAGCCATCACATCTGTTGCCTATAGGATTCACAATTCTGGTCACAATGACAGAGACTCTATTCCCCATGGGTTACCAGATGTGGTTCTGTGAACAGCATTCATAGTAGCACCATATCTCAGCCATATGCACACCTTATGGTAGGGCCACCTGTTGTCAGTTCTGGGGCAGGAACTTTAACCTTACACTCTGCCTGGTGCTATACATTTTTTCACATTTATTCAATTCTTCTGGAAAGAAATATTGTCTATGTGCAGTTGTAAGATTCTTGCAAAAAGTACTAGCTTTAGAGGCTACATTATTGTTGCTCAGTTTCTAAAATTTCTGGTCAGTATATTCATCCTAAACTTAATCCATAGTAACAGGTTTTTAAAAATAAAACAGTGTACGGTGTTTACAGTATTCTCTGATGGTAGTTTGTATTTCTGTAGGGTTAGTGGTGATATCCCCTTTATTATTTTTTATTGTGTTTATTTGATTCTTCTCTCTTATTTATTAGTATAGTTAGTAGTCTATCTATTTTGTTAATATTTTCTTTTCCAAAAAAACAGCTCCTGCATTCATTGATTTTTGGAGGGTTTTTCCTGTCTCTATCTCCTTCAATCCTGCTCTGATCTTACTTCTTGTCTTCTGCTAGCTTTTGAATTAGTTTGCTCTTGCCTCTCTAGCTCTTTTAATTGTGATGTTAGGGTGTTGATTTGGGATTTTTCTACTTTCTGATGTGGGCATTTAGTGCTATAAATTTCCTTCTTAACACTGCTTTAGCTGTGTCCCAGAGATTCTGGTACATTGTCTCTTTGTTCTCAATGGTTTCAAAGAACTTCTTGATTTCTGCCTTAATTTCATTATTTACTCAGGAGTTATTCAGGAGCAGGTTGTTCAATTTCCATGTAATTGTGTGGATTGAGTGAGTTTCTTTTATTTATTTATTTTATTTATTTATTATACTTTAAGTTCTAGGGTACATGTGCACGACGTGCAGGTTTGTTACATATGTAAACACGTGCCATGTTGGTGTGCTGCACCCATTAACTCGTCATTTACATTAGGTATATATCCTAATGCTATCCCTCCCCCTCCCCCCACCCCACGACAGGCCCCAGTGTGTTCCCCACCCTGTGTCCAAGTCTCATTGTTCAATTGCCACCTATGAGTGAGAACATTCAGTGTTTGGTTTTCTGTCCTTGCGACAGTTTGCTCAGAATGATGGTTTCCAGCTTCATCCATGTCCCTACAAAGGACATGAACTCATCCTTTTATATGGCTGCATAGCAATAAAAATGGTGTATATATGCCACATTTTCTTCAGTCAGTCTATCATTGATCGACATTTGGGTTGGTTCCAAGTATTTGTCATTGTGAATAGTGCCACAATAAACATACGTGTGCATGTGTCTTTATAGCAGGATAATTTATAATACTTTGAGTATATACCCAGTAATGGGATGGCTGGGTCAAATGGTATTTCTAGTTCTAGATCCATGAGGAATCGCCACACTGTCTTCCACAATGGTTGAACTAGTTTACAGCCCCACCAACAGTGTAAAAGTGTTCCTATTTCTCCACATCCTCTCCAGCATCTGTTGTTTCCTGACTTTTTAATGATTACCATTCCAACTGGTGTGAGATGGCATCTCATTGTGGTTTTGATTTGCATTTCTCTGATGGCCAGTGATGATGAGCATTTTTTCATGTGTCTGTTGGTTGCATAAATGTCCTCTTTTGAGAAGTGTCTGTTCATATCCTTCGCCCACTTTTTGATGGAGTTGTTTGATTTTTTTCTTGTAAATTTGTTTAAGTTCTTTGTAGACTCTGGATAATAGCCCTTTGTCGGATGAGTAGATTGTAAAAATTTTCTCCCATTCTGTAAGTTGAGTGAGTTTCTTAATCCTGAGTTCTAGTTTGATTGCTCTGTGGTCTGAGAGACTGTTTGTTATGATTTCAGTTCTTTTGCATTTGCTGAAGAGTGTTTTACTTCCAATTTTGTGGTCAATTTTAGAATAAGTGCCATGTGGCACTGAGAAGAATGTATATTTTGTTGATTTGGGGTGGAGAGTTCTGTAGATGTCTATTAGGTTCACTTGGTCCAGAGCTGAGTTCAAGTCCTGACTATCCTGTAGATGTCTATTAGGTTCACTTGGTCCAGAGCTGAGTTCAAGTCCTGACTATCCTTGTTAATCTAGAATAAACGGATAAATTCCTGGTGACATAAACCCTTCCAAGACTAAACCAGGAAGGAGTTGAATCCCTGAATGGACCAATAACAATTTCTGAAATTGAGGCAGTAATTAATAGCCTACTTACCAAAAAAAAAAAAAAAAAAAAAAAAAAAAAAAAAAAAAATCCCAGGACAAGATTGATTCACAACCACATTCTACCAGAGGTGCAAAGATGAGCTGGGACCATTTCTTCTGAAACTATTCCAAACAATTGAAAAGGAGCGAGTCCTTCCTGCTTTTTTATGAAGTCATTTTATGAAGTCAGCATCATCCTGATACCAAAACTGGCCAGAGACATAATAAAAAAGAAAACTTCAGGCCAATATCCCAGATGTATATCAATGCAAAAATTCCCAATAAAATACTGGCAACCCAAATCCAGCAGCACATCAAAAAACTTATCCACCTCGATCAACTCAGCTTCATCCCTGGTATGCAAGACTGGTTCAACATACACAAATCGATAAACATAATCCATCACATAAACAGAACCAAAGACAAAATCCACATGATTTTCTCGACAGATGCAGAAAAGACCTTCGAAAAATTCAACATCCCGTGCACGGTGGCTCTCGTCTGTAATCCCAGCACTTTGGGAGGCTGAGGTGGGCAGATCATGAGGTCAGGAGTTCGACATGGCCAACATGGTGAAACCCCATCTCTACTAAAAATATAAAAATTAGCTGGGCATGGTGGCATGTGCCTGTATTCCAGCTACTAGGGAGGTTGAGGCAGGAGAATCACTTGAAACCAGAGGCAGAGGTTGCAGTAAGCCAAGATGGCACTCTAGCCTGGGCAACAGAGCGAGACTCTATCTCAAAAAAGATAAATAAATAAAAATAAAATAAAATTAAATTAAATTAAAAAACCTCAACTCTCAGTAAACTAGGTATTGATGGAACCTAGCTCAAAATAAGAAGAGCTTTTTATGACAAATTCACAGCCAATATCATTTTGAATGGGCAAAAGCAGGAAGCATTCCCTTTGAAAATCAGTAAAGACAAGGTTGCCCTCTCTCACCACTCCTATTCAACATACTTTTGAAAGTTCTGGCCAGGGCAATTAGGCAAGAGAAAGAAATAAAGCGTGTTCAAATAGGAAGAGAGAAAGTCAAATTATCTGTTTGCAGACGGCATGATTTATAGTTAGAAAACCCTATCATCTCAGCCCCAAAACTCATTAAACTGATAAGCAACTTCAGCAAAGTCTCAGGATACAAAATCAATGTGTAAAATCATAAGCATTCCTATACACCAACAATAGACAAGCAGAGAGCCAAATCATTAATGAACTCCCATTCAAGATGCTACAAAGAGAATAAAATACCTAAGGATACAGCTAACAAGGGATGTGAAGGACCTCTTCAAAGAGAACTACAAACCACTGCTCAAGGAAATAAGAAAGGACACAGACAAATGGAAAAACATTCCATTCTCATGGATAGGAAGAATCAATATCATGAAAATGGCCATACTGCCCAAATTAATTTATAGATTCAATGCTATTATCATCAAACTACCATTGACTTTCTCCAAAGAATTAGAAAAAAACGACTATAACTTTCATACAGAATCAAAGAAGACCCCCTATAGCCAAGACAATCCTAAGCAAAAAGAACAAAGATAGAGGCATCACACTACCTGACTTCAAGCTGTACTACAAAGCTACAGTAACCAAAACAGCATGGTACTGGTACCAAAACAGACAAATAGACCAATGGAACCGAACAGAGACCTCAGTAATAACACCACACATCCACAACCATCTGATCTTTGACAAACCTGACAAAAACAAGCAATGGGGAATAGATCTATTCAATAAATGGTGCTGGAAAAGCTGGCTAGCCATATGCAGAAAACTGAAACTGGATGCCTCTGTTATATTTTATTCAAAAATTAATTCAAGATGGATTAAAGACTTAAAAGTAAAACCCAAAACAATAAGAACCCTAAACAAAAACCTAGGCAATACCATTCAGGACATAGGCATGGGCAGACTTCATTATTAAAACACCAAAAGCAATTGCAACAAAAGCCAAAATTGACAAATGGGATCTAATTAAGCTAAAGAGCTTCTGTACAGCAAAAGAAGCTATCAGCAGAGTGAACAGGCAACCTACAGAATGGGAGGAAATTTTTGCACTCTACCTATCTAACAAAGGTCTAATATCTGAATTTACAAGGAACTTAAACAAATTTGCAAGAAAAAAACAAACAACCCCATCAAAAAGTGGGCAAAGGTTATGAACAGAGACTTCTCAAAGGAAGACATTTATGTAGCCAACAAACATATGAAAAAAAAAAAAAGCTCAGCATCACTGATCATTAGAGAAATGCAAATCAAAACCACAATGAGATACCATCTCACACCAGTCAGAATGTTAATTATTAAAAAGTCAAGAAACAATAGATCTGACAAGGCTGTGGAGAAACAGGAATGCTTTTATACCTTTGGTGGGAAAGCAAATTAGTTCAACCCTTGTATAAGACAGTGTGGTGATTCCTCAAGGATCTAGAACCAGAAATACCATTTGACCCAGCCATCCCATTACTGGGTATATACCCAAAGCATTATAAATCATTGTACTATAAAGACACATGCACATGTATGTTTATTGCAGCACTTATTTACAATAGCAAAGACATGGAACCAACCCAAGTGCCCATCAATAATAGACTGGATAAAGAAAGTATGGTATGGTACATATATACCATGGAATACTATGCAGCCATAAAAATGAATGAGATAATGTTATTTGCAGGGACATGGATGAAGCTGGAAGCCATCATCCTCAGCAAACTAACTCAGGAACAGAAAACCAAATACTGCATGTTCTCACTCATTAGTGGGAGTTGAACAATGAGAACACATGGACACGGCGAGGGGAACAACACAAACCAGGGCCTGTTGGGGGTGGGAGGAAAGGGGAGGGAACTTAGAGACAGGTCAATAGGTGCAGCAAACCACCATGGTACACATATGACAAAGCTGCCCATGACAAAGTTTACCTGTAAGGTAAATGCTCAAGTGTGAGAATAATTAGGAAGATTTGTGGAGAAGCAAGCACTGGGGCTACCCAGCTGAAGATGATTCTGGATATGCAGAAAGGAGGGAAGGTCACATTTTTCATTAACCAGGAGCATGAGCTTTAATATAGAGTTAAGCTACTAAACGGGGGATAATGGTAAGAGCAGCCTGACTACAGAATCATATCAGAAACTGCAAGAAATAATGCAGAGAAGTGTCAGGTTCTGAAGTGAGGTCTGCACCAGGTAGAGAAGCTTAGAATACAAACTGTAGAACATTGGCCAGCATAGTGAAATTGGTATCTGAAAAAATCAGTTCCACAGCTGTATGAAGGAGGGCTTGAGAACAGAAACCCCAGTGGGAGGGGCACAAACTGAGGCACTGTTTCAGTAATTCAGGTGGAGAATGATAATGGCTTTGAGTATACAGGAACCACAAATATAATTTGTGGGGCCTACTACAAAATGAAAATATCAGGCTTCTGTTTAAAACATATAAGGAGTTTCATGACAGTAACAGCAGAGGTCTTTCCACATGTGTGTTGATATGGTTTGGCTCTATATCCCCACACAAATCCTCATCTTGAATTGTAATCCCCACGTGTGGTGATTGGATTGTGGGAGCAGATTCCCCTATGTTGTTCTCATGATAGTGAGTGAGTTCTCACAAGAGCTGATGGTTTCATAAGGGGCACTTCTCCCTTCACTTTCTCCTCTCTCTCTCTCCTGCCACCATGTAAGACACATCTTGCTTCCCATTTGCCTTCCGCCATGATTGTAATTTTCCTGAGGCCTCCCCAGCCATGCAGAACTGAAACAATTAATCCTCTTTCCTTTATAAACTACTCAGTAGTATCCTTATAGCAGTGTGAAATGAACTAATATTGTGTGTGTGTGTAGCATGGGGGCACTATTAATCAGTACAGGTCACCTGTTCTTGAAGCTGGCCCTGAGAGTAGGGTGTGATACATTGTTGCCTTAAAATGGAGGCCCTGGGAATGTTTTTCTAAAATATTTCAGCTTTCAAAAAAGTTTCACCTGTGAATAAAATTTGAAAATTTAACGTGAAGAAATACAAATTTGTTTATTTGCATGGACTATATTATTGAATTACTGTGGTTGTCTGGCTCTTAGGGGCATTTGAGAGTGCAACCTCAGAACAGTGGCAATTAACTGAAACTGGTAAATAAGGCAAAAATCAAAAGCTACTTTAAATAATAGTACATGTAGAGTTATCAGGAAAAGGAATTGGAGAAGATAAATGTAAACTTTTCTAATCTAAGTACTTTATCGAAAAAAATTGAAAAGGAAGATTTCAAATTTGCTCTTATTCATTTTGGATTTGAAGGCAGAGAAGTATATTCATTTAAAAATTTTCTGCAGTTAGTGGGAGCTGTAAGTCCAACACCTGCTAAAAGGTAAAGATTGTATATGTAGATTTTAGGATCACATCTGATGAGAGTTAAAGGAAAAAGGGAGAAATTTGTTTTCTACAAAACTGAAAACTTGGATGCTTCAATTCAAAGACTGAATCCACACACAAATTCAGGAGGAGGCTGATACGTACAAGCAAGGCCACACCTGAGCTAAATTTCAGAGGAGGTGAAAACTGTCTTGGCATCCTCCTGCATTTCTTATTCCTGTGCCTCTTCTTTCTCTGGTACTCTCTGGCTGCTACTGCATTTCTAAAAATGCTTACTGAAGCATTAACTGATAAAAGTAAAGACTGAAATGTTAGCTGAAAAGGGATCCGTGTGTGAACTTTCTCACCATACATTTTGGCAGAGGTCTCCTAAAAATCCAACAACCACTATTTGAACCCAAGAGATGGAGCTTTAGTGCTGCAGGTGCTAACTAGGGGAATGGGGTCCTCTCTCTAATCATCTCACAGAAGGGTAATTTTCTTTGTTCACAGGTCAGTAAAGTCTGGAAGGGTCAATACACACATACCCACCCTTGTCATGCTTGTCTTCTTACGCCTGTAACCTAAAAGCAAAAGTTCTGTTGGGGTTGAGAATGCACGATTTAAGTGTTCATTCAACAAACATGTATTAGGTGGTTACTATATGCCAGGCCTTACAGTATGTCCTGTGTCTCTAACAGAAAACAAGAGGCAAACCTATATGCACAGACCTTACATCCTGTTAGAAGAGACAAGTCAAGAGAGGGGACATTTCTATACAAACTGAATAAGCTCATAGGTTAGCCAGTGGCTACTGTGAGGGCATGAAGGAGGGAAACCTAATCCAGTTAGAGATGGAGATGAGGAGGAGGAGCCAATCAGGATGGGCTTCTAAAAGCAGGCATGGTTCAAAATGATGGAATCACAAAATTTTTAAACTTTCTTTAAAGTCCAGGAATACCATAATTTTTTTAAGGTAAACTTGTGTCATGAGGGTTTGTTGTGCAGATTATTTTGTCACCTTAGTATTAAGCCTAGTACCTATTAGTTATTTTTCCTGATCCTCTCCTTCCTCTCACCTTCCACCCTCCTGTGGGTCCCAGTGTCTGTCGTTCCCTTCTATGTGTCCACGTGTTCTCATCACTTAGCTCTCACCTGTAGGTGAGAACATGCAGTGTTTGGTTTTCTCTTCCATGTTAATTTGCTAAGGATAATGGCCTCCAGCTCCATCCATATTCCTGCAAAAGATACGATCTCATTCTTTCCTATGGCTGCATAGTATTTCATTGAGTATACATACCACATTTTCTTTGTCCAATTTACAATTGATGGGCATTTAGGTTGATTTCATTTTTTGCTATCGTGACTAGTGCTGCAATGAACATACAGGTGCATGTGTCATTATGACAGAACAATTTATATTCCTTTGGGTATATACCCAGTAATGGGGTTACTAGGTGGAATGATAGTCCTGTTTTTAAGTCTTTGAGGAATTACCACACTGTTTTCCACAACGGTTAAACTAATTTACACTCCCACTAACAGTGTATAAGTGTTCCTTTTTATCCACAACCTCACCAGCACCTGTTATTTTTTTGACTTTTTAATAATAGCCATTCTGACTGGTGTGAGATGGTATCTCCCTGTAGTTTCAATTTGCATTTGTCTAATGATCAGTAATATTAAGCTTTTTTTTCAAATGTTTGTCAGCCACATGTATGTCTTCTTTTGAAAAGCATCAAAAGAAAAGTTCATGTCCATTGCCCACTTTTTAATGCAGCTTTTTTTTTTTTCTTGTGAGTTTAAGTTCCTCATAGATGCTGGATATTAGAACTTTGCTAGATGCAAAAGTTTGCAAAAATTTTATCCCATCCTGTAGGTTGTCTGATTACTCTGTTGATAGTTTCTTTTGCTGTGCAGAAGCTCTTTAGCTTAATTAGATCTCATTTGTCAATTTCTGCTTTTGTTACAATTGCTTTTGGTGTCTTTTTAATAAAATATTTCCCCATTCTGCTACTACAGTGTTTAGTTTTAAAATGAGATTGGTCTTCTACTAACATTTTTAAAAATTACCTCATGGTGATACATTTTACAAATGCCAAGATACTCAATAATTTTTTCATCATTATTAGAGTTACCACTTTCTGTGGGTTTACTACATGCCAGGCACTACTCTAATCACATAATCTCTTCTTTGTCCTCACAGCAACGCTTATGAGGTTATCTCATTTATCCCCATTTTACAGATAAAGGAAGTGAGGCATGATGAGTTAAATCATTGCCATTTCCTGATACAGTAAATAGTGTTCTAGGTTTTGAGTCCTAACAGTCTATCTCTAGAGAACATGATCTTAATCACTACATTACAGTGCCTGAGAATCCAAATAAGTTACAGGAGAGGAACTTCATCTTAAGAAAGTGTATGTATGAATGAGCTAAAGACCTTAGATTATTTTTCATTCAGAAAGAATTAGTTATAAAAATATATTATTCCAATACAATGTTTATGATACATTAATCATAACTTCTAAAATGTGAATATCATATAGAAATTGTCACAAATGTTTTAGTGATGTTTCTGAGATAAAATATTTTAAATATAACTTTGGGGACTTTTTTTTTCTTTTTTATTATTATTATTATTATTAGTATTAGTATTTTTATACTTTAAGTTCTAGGGTACATGTGCATAACGTGCAGGTTTGTTACATATGTATACTTGTGCCATGTTGCTGTGCTGCACCCATCAACTCGTCAGCACCCATCAACTCGTCATTTACATCAGGTATAACTCTCAATGCAATCCCTCCCCTCTTCCCCCTCCCCATGATAGGCCCCGGTGTGTGATGTTCCCCTTCCCAAGTCCAAGTGATCTCATTGTTCAGTTCCCACCTATGAGTGAGAACATGCGGTGTTTGGTTTTCTGTTCTTGTGATAGTTTGCTAAGAATGATAGTTTCCAGCTGCATCCATGTCCCTACAAAGGACACAAACTCATACTTTTTTTATGGCTGCACAGTATTCCATGGTGTATAGGTGCCACATTTTCTTAATCCAGTCTGTCACTGATGGACATTTGGGTTGATTCCAAGTCTTTGCTATTGTGAATAGTGCCGCAATAAACATACCTGTGCATGTGTCTTTATAGCAGCATGATTTATAATCCTTTGGGTATATACCCAGTAATGGGATGGCTGGGTCATATGGTACATCTAGTTCTAGATCTTTGAGGAATCGCCATACTGTTTTCCATAATGGTTGAACTAGTTTACAATCCCACCAACAGTGTAAAAGTGTTCCTATTTCTCCACATCCTCTCCAGCACCTGTTGTTTCCTGACTTTTTAATGATCGCCATTCTAACTGGTGTGAGATGGTATCTCATTGTGGTTTTGATTTGCATTTCTCTGATGGCCAGTGATGATGAGCATTTTTTCATGTGTCTGTTGGCTGTATGAATGTCTTCTTTTGAGAAATGTCTGTTCATATCCTTTGCCCACTTTTTGATGGGGTTATTTGTTTTTTTCTTGTAAATTTGTTTGAGTTCTTTGTAGGTTCTGGATATTAGCCCTTTGTCAGATGAGTAGATTGCAGAAATTTTCTCCCATTCTATAGGTTGCCTGTTCACTCTGATGGTAGTTTCTTTTGTTGTGCAGAAGCTCTTTAGTTTAATTAGATCCCATTTGTCAATTTTGGCTTTTGTTGCCATTGCTTTTGGTGTTTTAGACATGAAGTCTTTGCCCATGCCTATGTCCTGAATGGTACTACCTAGGTTTTCCTCTAGGATTTTTATGGTATTAGGTCTAACATTTAAGTCTCTAATCCATCTTGAATTAATTTTCGTATAAGGAGTAAGGAAAGGAACCAGTTTCAGCTTTCTACTTATGGCTAGCCAATTTTTCCAGCACCATTTATTAAATAGGGAATCCTTTCCCCATTTCTTGTTTTTCTCAGGTTTGTCAAAGATCAGATGGCTGTAGATGTGTGGTATTATTTCTGAGGACTCTGTTCTGTTCCATTGGTCTATATCTCTGTTTTGGTACCAGTACCATGCTGTTTTGGTTACTGTAGCCTTGTAGTATAGTTTGAAGTCAGGTAGCGTGATGCTTCCAGCTTTATTCTTTTGACTTAGGATTGTCTTGGAGATGCGGGCTCTTTTTTGGTTCCATATGAACTTTAAAGCAGTTTTTTCCAATTCTGTGAAGAAACTCATTGGTAGCTTGATGGGGATGGCATTGAATCTATAAATTACCTTGGGCAGTATGGCCATTTTCACAATATTGATTCTTCCTATCCATGAGCATGGTATGTTCTTCCATTTGTTTGTGTCCTCTTTGATTTCACTGAGCAGTGGTTTGTAGTTCTCCTTGAAGAGGTCCTTTACATCCCTTGTCAGTTGGATTCCTAGATATTTTATTCTCTTTGAAGCGATTGTGAATGGAAGTTCATTCATGATTTGGCTCTCTGTTTGTCTGTTACTGGTGTATAAGAATGCTTGTGATTTTTGCACATTAATTTTGTATCCTGAGACTTTGCTGAAGTTGCTTATCAGCTTAAGGAGATTTTGGGCTGAGACAATGGGGTTTTCTAAATATACACTCATGTCATCTGCAAACAGGGACAATTCGACTTCTTCTTTTCCTAACTGAACACCCTTGATTTCTTTCTCTTGCCTGATTGTCGTAGCCAGAACTTCCAACACTATGTTGAATAGGAGTGGTGAGAGAGGGCATCCCTGTCTTGTGCCAGTTTTCAAAGGGAATTTTTCCAGTTTTTGCCCATTCAGTATGATATTGGCTGTGGGTTTGTCATAAATAGCTCTTATTATTTTGAGGTACGTTCCATCAATACCGAATTTATTGAGCGTTTTTAGCATGAAGGGCTGTTGAATTTTGTCAAAAGCCTTTTCTGCATCTATTGAGATAATCTTGTGGTTCTTGTCTTTGGTTCTGTTTATATGCTGGATTATGTTTATTGATTTGCGAATGTTGAAGCAGCCTTGCATCCCAGGGATGAAGCCCACTTGATCATGCTGGATAAGCTGTTTGATGTGCTGCTGGACTCGGTTTGCCAGTATTTTATTGAGGATTTTTGCATCAATGTTCATCAGGGATATTGGTCTAAAATTCTCTTTTTTTTTGTTGTGTCTCTGCCAGGCTTTGGTATCAGGATGATGTTGGCCTCATAAAATGAGTTAGGGAGGATTCCCTCTTTTTCTATTGATTGGAATAGCTTCAGAAGGAATGGTACCAGCTCCTCCTTGTACCTCTGGTAGAATTCAGCTGTGAATCCATCTGGTCCTGGACTTTTTTTGGTTGGTAGGCTATTAATTATTGCCTCAGTTTCAGAGCCTGCTATTTGTCTATTCAGGGATTCAACTTCTTCCTGGTTTAGTCTTGAAAGAGTGTAAGAGTCCAGAAAATTATCCATTTCTTCTAGATTTTCTAGTTTATTTGCGTAGAGGTGTTTATAGTATTCTCTGATGGTAGTTTGTATTTCTGTGGGGTTGGTGGTGATATCCCCTTTATCATTTTTTATTGCGTCGATTTGATTCTTCTCTCTTTTCTTCTTTATTAGTCTTGCTAGCGGTCTGTCAATTTTGTTGATCTTTTCAAAAAACCAACTGCTGGATTCATTGATTTTTTGGAGGGTTTTTTGTGTCTCTATCTGCTTCAGTTCTGCTCTGATCTTAGTTATTTCTTGCCTTCTGGGACTGTTTTTTTTTAACTAGGAAAAAACTAATATAAAGCTCCAGTTCAAAGTTTCAAGCTGTGAGTGGCAATTATAACTTTCTACTTGTAAGTAAGATTTCAAATCAAAAGAAAGAGAAAAAGTGATCATATGACAGTAGTTTAAAAAAATCCTAAGGTGGCACAAAAAGTAAAAGCAATATTAGGAGCATTTGAAAAGGTCTACACACAAATTTAATACAAATTAATGTGTACCTTGGTAGACAATAAACCTCAGCAGACCTTCACATTCAGGCCATATATGAAGAATCATTTTCCAAAATTATCTTTAAATTATTGTTTGAATATTTACTGACTGAATATGGTATAAGAAATATCTTTGTAGAAGATTCTAGCCATAAAAAACCTCCCATAGCCCTAGATGCTAAACCGCACTAAAAAATAAAGTCGTGGCTCTTATACATCTACTTGTATGTTTCTATATTTTGGTCATACTTTTTTATGAAGAACTACTTTATAGCATAGTTTTTAAATTACCACACTCACATGCACCCAGGTAATATGCAAATACAGATGTTTTTATCACAAATATTAAATCAACAAGAAAAAAATGAGTAACACTTTTAGAGGAGCAGTGGGATAAAAATGAAAGTTACTCCTTCCATCCCTCTTGTACTCTCCTTGGCAGAGATGTGGTGAGGATTCAGACCAAGATTGAGACTGTGCTTGGCAGAGGTAACACTAGGAGCTCTCAAGCTGACTATTTAGGGATTTAGGAGTCTCCAAGCACAATAATTTCGTCATAAACATTTTTTTCTCCTATATATACATGCAAAGGTGTGCATGATTTTCCACAAGATTTGTGTGATGGACTAAATGTTTACATCCCCTAATGTTCATATATTGAAGCCCTAATCACCAACATGACAGTATCTGCAGGTGAGGCCTTTGGGAGGTGCTGTAATTTAGATGTTTGTGTCCCTACAAAATGTTGAAACTTAATCCACATTGTGGTGGTATTAAGAGGGAGAGCTTTGAGGGGAGTGATTAGAATATGAGTTCTCCATCTTCATGAGTGGGGTTAATGCCATTATAAAAGAGGTTTCTAGGGGTTGCTCTGTACCTTCATCCCTTTCATTGCCTGAGGACATAGTATTCATCCCCTCTGCAGGATGTAGCAACAAGGTGCTATCCCGGAAGTAGAGAGCAGGTCCTGACCAGATGCCGAATTTGCCAGGACCTTGATCTTGTACTTTCCAGTCTCCAGAACTGCAAGAAATAAATTTTTATTATTCACAAATTGCTCAGTCTCAGATATTTTTTTATGGCAGCAGAAACAGACAAACACAGGAGGTAACTAAATTTAGATGAGGTTAAAGGGAATTCGTTTCCCTATAAGAGGAAAATGAGAACAGAGATCCCTCTCTCTCCATCATATGAGGATGCAGCAAGAAGGCAGCAACTTGCAAGCCAGAAAGGGACCAACAGACCCTGGAATTCTGACAGCTGACTTCCCAGCCTGAAGAACTGTGAGAAATACATTATCTATTATTTTAGACACCCAGTCTTTAAGAGTTTGTTTTAACAGCCTGAGCAACATGACAATTCACTTAAAATCATATTTTAGATGTACCTAATAGTCCTCCAAAGATAATAGTCTCTTTATTCTTTTTTTCTCTGTTCTTCATTTTCTCTACCTTTAGAATGGGGACATTAAAACCTCCTTATTAGGATTTGACGTTAGTAGACAATAAGTAAGTATGCATAAACTGCTTAGAACTATGCCTGGTGCAGAATAAGTGCTCAACAAATGTTAGCTGTAATATAAGCATAATACAGAAAATCTTAGTAGTTTATATAAAAATTAAAAGTTTCTGTTTTTGTCAAAAGCAACTAAAATACAGGCAAAGAGAATGCTTCAACTTCCTGCTTTGCATGGGCAAGGAAGTCCCAGAAATTAAGTTCATGATTATTCTGTTAAGCCACATTGTCTTGGTAGTATTTTCAACATTATGTTCTCACCTTCATTTACAAGAGATTCTGAATATTTATAATTTGTTTCAGATCACAGAGTCTTAGAGACTAGAGCTTTTACCTAGGCAGCTCTATGCAGAACTCTGAATAGACTCATGAATATGCAGTGTTTAAATACTACTTGAGAGCAATTGCATCAGTGCTTGATGTACATCACAAAACAGATACAATCTATAATACCTACTTTACAGTATTGAATTATGTTGACCTGGTAAAACAAATAGCAGGAAGAGTGACTAAATGAGAGTGTCTATAAACCAGAAACATTCCTTTCATTCTGAAGGCAAACTTTCCATAAAAAGCATTCTGTGGATTCAAGATCCTCTTACAGAAGTATGGCAAGTTTTATAATGCATTAAAATACTTGGAGAGCACATCTTAGAAGGCGTTCAGTTCAACCTAGCCTGTGATCCCTATCAATTTGACCAGTGAAAAGACCAGCAGAGAAAGGACCCATCTGTGTGCATTATAATCTGATTATTTAAACTGTTTCATAGAAGAGTCTTTTAAAACCAAACCTTGTTGTTTTGATATCTAGATACATAAAGCCAAAGCTTAAAATGTTTTAAATCTTTTTATTTTGATTTGTTATACCCTTAATAATCCTTTTATATTGAAGTATAATTTACATGCAGTAAAATGCACAGATTTTAAGCGCATTGTTTGATAAATCATAGAGAATATGTATACCTATTTTACCATCACTCCAATCACCCCAAATGTCCGTTACTCCAGAAAGATTCCTTCTGCTTTTTTTGCCTCCTATCCCCTTTCTAACTACTCCAGGTAACCACTTCCTGATATCTGTTACTATAGATTCATTTTACACATTATAGAATTTCATATAGAAATCAACAAATTGTGCTGTTTTGTATCTGGTTCTTTCCCTCAGTACACAATTTTTGAGATCCACCCACGTGATGAATATATGAGTCCTTTGTTCCTCTTTATTGCTGAGTAGTATTCCATTGTATAAATATACCACTGCTTGCTGATACATTCTGCTGGGCACTTGAGTTTTATCCCAATATTGGGCTACTATGAAAGAAAGCACTAGGAACATTCATGAACAAGTCTATGTGAACATATGTTATAATTTTTAAAATTAAATATCAGTGGAATTGCTGGGTCACAAGGTATCTACTTAATTATACAAAATAAACAAGCTATTTTCCAAAGTGGCTGAATCAATACTTCCAATAGAAACGCATGAGAGTTTTACGTGTTCCACATCCTCCCAACACATAGTATTTTCAGTTTTTCAAATTACAGCCACTCTATTGGTTATGAAGTGGTATGTCATTATTGTTTTTCAATCTTTTGATAGAATAAAACATACAATCTTTCTTTTAAGTATTTTTCTATTTTTTCTTCTTTAATTCTGCTGGATAAATCCCTGTAGAATGCAATGAATTATAAAGTCTATGATTGCAAACTGATACAAATTATACTTTCTATAGTATAAAAGTACTTGTATGGTCTCATTTACCTTTTGATAACATACTATGTTTCAACATTATTTTCAGGCATTATGTTTCAAAATAATTTTCATGTTTTGTGAAAGCTTATGGAAAGTATTTTTTAATTATTAAACTATATTATCAATATATTCTGCATGGTTTAATTTGTCAAAATACTTTTTCAAATGAAGTGGTTTTTTACAAAAAAATTATGTATAACAAACTGGAGTCTCTAAGTGTAGAGGTTATAATTTAAGGAAGGTATAACAAATAGCATAGGTACTATAATGGGATTTGAGATCCATTCATTACAGAAAGATAATGGAAAAAAGAGAAATACCCTTAACTGAGAAAGGTCATTGTTTTACTTTGTTTTCATGCTGCTAAAGGAAGAGGTGTAATTGGACTTACAGTTCCACATGGCTGGGGAGGCCTCACAATCATGGCAGAAGGCAAGGGGGAGCAAGTTATATCCTATGTGAATGGTGGCAGGCAAAGAGACAGCTTGTGCAGGGAAATGCTCCTTTTTAAAACCATCAGATCTTGTGAGACTAATTCACTATCATGAGAACAGCACAGGAAAGACCCACCCCCATAACTCAATCACCTCTCACTGGGTTCTTCCCACAACGTGTCGGAACTGTGGGAGTTACAATTCAAGATGAGATGTCAGTGGGAACACAGCCAAACCACATCAATCATAAATATCAATAAGTAAAAATAACAAAGAATCCATAAATTCATCATTTAAAAATGTGACAGTAAATATGGTTGCCTGATTCAGTAAATAAAATTACAGGATTCGTAATTAAATTTGAATTCTGTTTTTAGTACAAGCATGTTTCATGAATATCTGGGATATACTTATACTAAAAATGTATTTGCTATTTATTCATGTTTATCGGGTCATCTTATATTATATCTGGCAACCATACCAGTATAATGTATGTATATAAATACACATATATACATGCATTTTTTTAGTCATTGTTGTTTCTGTGTACAGAATCTGTATTTGGGATTCTTTTAAAGTGACACATTCCAAATGCACACAATATGGTAGATGAATTTTGAAGGTCTCAGGAACATATGTATTTATAAACAAAAACACAAAAAATCAGTTGGCATATGAGTTTGCTAGGGCTGTCATAACAAGATACCACAAACTGGAAGGCTTGAAAACAGCAACATATTTTCTCACAGTTCTAGAGACTGGAAATTCAAGATCAAAGGGTTGGCAGGATTGTTTTTTTCTGAAGACCCTGTGGGAAGGATCTATTCTAGCCCTCTCTCCTTGGCTTGTAGATGGCTGTGTTCTTCCTGTGTCTTCACACTGTCTTCCTCTGTATGTGTCTATGTCCAAATTTTCTTTTCCCACAATAGGCACCAGTTATACTGGATTAGAACACATCTTCATGACTTCATTTTAACGTAATTATCTCTGTAAAGAGCCTGACTTCAAATACAGTCACATTCTGAGGTACTGAGGATGTGCTATATACTGAGATACTTCAGCATATAAAATTTGGCAGGGGGAGGACACGATACAGCCCGTAAGTATTGAAAAGAAGATCTGGAAAAGACTGAGGAGGATGAGAATGAGATACTGACAATGAGAAAAATGAGAACCAGTGTGGCATTTAGATTATGAATAAGAAATATTCCAACTTAAATGTGCTTTTATATTGCCAGTATGAGTTTTAAGAGTTAGTTACTTGAGAGACTTATCAACGACTCATAGATTTAGATATTAGAAATCTCAGTAGAGCCAAGATTCCTACTCCCTCCAAACTAAGTCTCAGTGTGACAAATAAAAGAAAGCATGTGAGTGAGATAGTAAACTCCTAAAAGTGTTATTTCATCTCCCTCTCTAATATTTCAAATATAGATCAAACAGGAAAAAAAGAAGAGACTAAATTTGGAACCATATTTTAAAATGTTTTCCAATTCAGAATGCTTAATGGATGCATTGAAATTCACTTTGAATAATGAAAGTGATTTTTTTTTTTTTTTCCTAAAACGCTCGTTTAAAACCGTGTTTTATTAACAAAGCTCTTAGGGGACTATTCTCTACTCTCTCAGGAACAATCACCCTTGGTTAACACAAAACCCTGGTCCTGTTTATTAGGACACATGAAGAATCAAATCACTGTTCTTCCCCTCATATTTGAAGAAAGCAAAAATGTTAAAACAATTTGATAAAGATTTAATCATATTTCAACATTAATTATCTTGGACATACTTTGTGTATGTGTAAATCTTATAAGTTCCATCTTATACAATTTTCTGATAAAATGGTATTTCTATGTCTGTAGTTTTTAAAATTTCACACTAATTTAGCCACAGCAATTTTCATTTAAAGTAAGAAAACGGCTTCACCAGGTAGAATATAATTTATATCATGACCACGAGAATAACATTATGAAAGGCTACTGTTCATATATTTCACAGATTCTCATGTTTTAAGAAAGAGTGTTATAAATTCAGCTTACTAGACTCTTTAGTAAAATATATTTATCAAACTCGTCTGTTTGGTAGCACAAAACTTGAATTTTTTTCCTTTTATTTTAAGATTTTTCTAATCTAGCGGTGAACTGAATAAATCTGCAATGTTTCTAGCTGGCTTATTCATTATTCAACCTGAGAAAACGTACAGGATGGTAAACCATATAAGTATGCCACAAATCATATCGGTGAGGCCTTCCTTGATGCTACCAGATGTTTTACTTTCTCTGCTGTGCCTGAATACATCTATCACAGTACTTATCATGTAACCAGAATTAATTGTTTGCATGTCTGTTGCCCCTTACAAAACTATGAGCCCAAGGGCTCCTATTTACCAACACTTAGCACAATCATATAGTTAGCATTAACTAAATAAAAGTCTGTTGGATGAATAAAAGAGTGTATGCAATTAAAATAATTAAAGCAATTATAGTAGTAACAGTTCTAATTTACCGAGACCTTATTATGTGATAGGTAGCATGCTAGTCTGGTTATATAGATTGCTTTGCTTTCTTCTCACAACAACCTTGTATTAGAGATGTTATCATTACCTATTCACTAGATAACTCTATCAGACTTGAAACAATAAACAACAGTCTTGGAGTTTCAACTGAAGTCTTTCTGTTTTCAAATCTTGAGACTTAGTATGATACAGTTGTTAAGAGTCTGGCCTGCAGAACACACTGCCTGGGTTAGATTCCTAGTTAAGCCTCTTATTAGCTGTATGGCCATGGACAATTTATGGAATAATTCTAAGCCTCAGTATCTTAACATTCCTGTGCCTTAGTTTTCCATTTGTAAATTAGAGATAGTGAGAATTACCCATGTATGAGACTGTGTTGAGTTGTAAATGACTTATTACACTCAAAGCACTTAGAATTATTCCCTGGCTCTGGTAAGTACTAGGTAAGTGTTAGCATTTTTATTAGCACAGATTGCATCCATATTATGCTATATATTTAGCATTGTAAATTTTTATTGCCTAATTTACCACTCTGCTTTCAGTTCTAGAATATACTGCAAACCTGCTATATGTTATTCACTCTGCAGTTACGCTGGCACAATGTTTACACAGGCCCTGGTCACTTTTTCTTACGATCAAATTCCTTTGATACAAAGCTCAGGTTAAAACTGAGCAAGACCCTGCAGGTGTAACTTTGTGCTACCTAAACAAAAGAGATGAATAGATGAGGTGGCTGAGTATGTCTAGACAGAAACAGAATCAAAGAAACAAATGATCTGGGGCATCAGATGTCATACTATTACAAGGCCAATTTGTCAGTCTACTATGCTTGGTGGAATATTGGGGTTTGAGCAAAGAAAGGAAATGGTAAAGTAGCATTGGTAATTCACTGCAAGTATTTGGTTTAACACAGATTTAAATAATAATAGGATGAAAAAAAGGAAATGGAGCTACATGTCAATGACATTGAATAGTAGCTCTGTTTTGGGAAGGTTATTTTATCTTTTAATGGTGCCAGGTGTAAGACACAAGGAAGACATTCCTGAAGAACATTGCAAGAAACAATAGAAATTCTTAAACAGAGAAACTCCTTGAACACTAGAAATAACCAGGATGATTTGTTGCCTTTCAGTATACAATATCCATTTGTTAACACTGAGCAAGAATTAGTTCCACAAGTAATTAGTGCAATAACTTCCACTAATCTTGATCTGTTGCACCCTACCATTTGCTCTTAATATTAAATAAAATATTAACGTGTGACTGTTTTTATATCATCAACCTTAAAAATCTCACTAAGTTATTTTAATCAATATACTTGTTTTAAGTAAAAGCCATTTAATCTCCTGACTTGTACATTAACCTTCCATTAAGTATTAGTGAAGAAGTTAAATGTACCTTAGTCAATAATGCTAATGCAGGAACTGTTGTATTACCTATGGAGAAATGCGTATTCATATTATGTTAAAGTGGCTATCCTTAACGATTAACCATTATGTGTTAGGAAACTGATAATAAATTTGAAATATTCCATGATAAAATGAATTATAATGTTGAAACTGAGTTCTCTGTACTGTAATAATTTTGCAATGAGGTCATCTGCTTCTTCTGGTCAGTGCCTTTTAAGGCAATGATATTGAAGTGATGAAGACACCCTGGGTGACACTTTAACCTCACCTTGCAGTTTCACATCTTGGTGGGTAATAAATGAGGCTGCTAATTGAAACTGAAATGTATGAATCTATTGTATGGTAGTGTTTTAGCAAGCACTCTTTTTGTTTAAATAATGTGCCAGTATCTGTAAGCTGCTTACAGTATGTAGAATTCCTTCTACCTTAAAACCATGTTACACATTTTGGTCCACTTCTTTATCAAGAAATGATATTCATTTTCAGACTCCCTTCCAGCACATTCTTATATTTCTCTAACATTCGTCTGCAAATTTCCTCCCCACCAAAATTCTTATTTTATGGTAGGAGTATTAACATAAATTCTAATGGGTTTACAAAACCACACAAATGCATTTGCTTTCTCATTGAGGAAAATTTATATACCTAGGTAAAAAGCTGCTTACTAGATAGGCAAGGAAAATGTGTAGATTCTAAATTTTCCACATATCTCCTTCCACTGCTGCAATTAAAAATGAAGATGCTTATTCATCATTACAATTCTGTATTCATAAATTTTCTTCCATGTTTGTATTTGACATAACAAATATGATTTCATAACCTAAGTAAAAAAAATCTCAATGTCAGCAAGTTGTCAAAATCATCTCAAATTAAATGGCTTATTGCTCTCGTCTTTGCCACCTGTAGGTGTCCTTGCAGTACCTTAGGAGAAAAGGCTGATAATTTGAAATATTTATATATATGTGTGTGTGTTTCATATATTTTAAGTTTATTAAGAAAAGTCTAAATAGCCCACTAAAATTGTGTCTTAATTTCCTTAAAACAACAATAGGCTTTGATTTATTGATATAAAAAAACAGAATTAATGTTTAATCTGATCTTTAACAAAATGTTTAAACCCCATGGTGCCATTTTTTGCCTAATAATTTGTTTAAAACTATTCTGAGGCTGATATTAACTGAATAGTTGCCTTATTCTTTATGCTAATTGATTTATGATTTCAGTTCCTCCCTCTGGTATTTTTCCCATAAATCTTGTATCATCAGTCAAACAAAAGTTATTACATTTAGAGTTACATGGTGTTTTAATCACTTATTTGTTATATATTATAACATGCATAACTCCAAAGTCACCACGAAGTTTTTACATTGCTTTATTTTAGGAAAATCTTTGTTAATAAATGAAGAATTTATTCTGGGCACTTATTGTTTATAACCATCACTACATATTTTTTTTAACCCATTTCAAGGTGGGCTATATTACTTTTATTTCTTTATACCCTTATCCATAAAAATACTCTGAAAACCTCTTGAAATTTCAAACTTGCGAATGTTTTTGATTTTAAGAAGAAAATAAGATAACCAACCAGGACATGAAAACTGTGTGTAGTATTTATAAATATGTTTCTTTTATAGAATTACTCTGCATTATTTCATCAACCTAGTAAGCATCATACTTACACTGAACACTAACTCTGTGGCAAGCAGTGTTTTAAGGACTAATTTTCAAATCATTTTAGCTTCACAATGGCCCTGGACATATCTACTATTTTTCCTCTTACAAATGGGAAAATACAGGTACGGAGAAGTTAAGTGTATTCTCTACAAAAGACACATGATGATTTGGCCAGGATTTGGAGCTGGGCCATTGACTCTTGAGGCCACGCTTATACAATACCCTGCATTCCCTTAATGCGCAGTAACAAAGTACTGTGGAGAAAGGTCTTGTAATTATTGAAAGATTCTTCTTTGATGTATATTTTTCTTTTACTGATGAACAGGTTTGATCAATGATAAAATTATATACTTAGAGAATCATTGTGGGCTAACTCTTGTAGAACTGCCTTTCCTCCACTAAATGGGAGAAGAAAAGCAGAGATTTCATTCTGTAGCATTGTCTTTACCACAGGCTTTTATTCAACATAATTCACTTTTTTAAAATTTTGAGAAAAATCAAGCTGATGGGGATTCTCTTCACTACATTAATTCATGAGAAGGCTCTGTAAACTACCAGATAGTAGGAAATAAGATCAAGATAGAAAAATGTCAGCATACATATTTAGGGGAATAGAAACCAAACTTCATTCTAACCCAGTGGTGACCAAGTCATCAGTTACCGTCTAGGAAACAATGTGGATGAAATAGGCTGCTCCCAGAGAAATAAAGCTGTGTGAGTAAAAAGGGAACACTGACTCCTAGGCAGCATCTGGAAGGATGACAGAAACTAAAGACAAAAGGTTGTCCTCCCCTGATGCATCAGTACTTTAAATAACTGAACATCACCCAAAAAGAAGCAAGTAATATGATCAACAAATGAGGGCCATCCATAAAAGGATAGGCTCAGCACACTGGGACAAGGTAGGTACGGAGATATGATATCACTGCAAAATATAACATTATGAAAGGAGATGCAGGAGACATTTGTATAGACTAAAAACATTCAGGTGGAAAATAAAATGAAGTAACACCTTATCTTAAACATATACACAACTCTTCATAACTAAGAAATAATGAGGAGAATGTACATGGATAGAATGAGAGCTATTGGCAGAAGGTAAGAGGACTTTAGTGATAGTCTCAAGTGCTTTATGTCATCACATATATCCTACCTGGCTTTCTCCAAATCAGCTATGAGAGTTCCTTGCACAGACAGAATACCAAATTGGATGCACCATGTTTACACAGCATGATATTAATTATGCCCCTTGCTCCACAAATTTTCCAGTCTTATCTCCATCCACAATTACATGAGTTTAACCCCAGGAATTCTCTTAGATTTTAAACAAGCTTATAGTTGCTTTGATGAGGTGAATCACACATATGCAAAATAAATAAATAAATAAAATGATTAAATGCAGGTAATAGAAAGACAGAGAATTACAAGTGGAGAAAATGACCTATTAAGGAATATGCATCTTTTCTATGAGCAACATATTTTAAAAATTATATTTATTACCAATAAGATGAGCAAATTGATATATGTGTTGATTTTCATTGATTGCCATGTTTTGGAAAATGGCATAGTTTTCCTTTTTCTGTTTCTTCTACTAAATATTTTGTTGAGAACATGTGCCAGCAAATTCTTCTAACTACCTGCTGGTTGTAAGTTAACTACTTTTGCAGACTATTTTGATTCTCTTTCAGGTCACCAGGGTACTACTTAACAAACGGAAACTAATTTTATAATAGTCTGGATGTATTCAAGCATTACACATTTGATTGTCATTTAAAGGTATGAAAAGAATAACATTATGGATATTTTATATATATATATACATATATATATGTTCTCCATTAACATTCATCCACATAAGAAATATATTTGTTAATCAAGGAAGATTCTACATACAAATACATAAGGCAGATTTTTTGTATTGTCTGTGTAGATTATTAATCCTGACACATAGTCTTCTCATTAATAGCATTTAGTATGAAGCTACATTGCTCTACAATATTATGGAAATGATATGACCATTAATGATGCAGTGCCCTCATACCTATTCTCCTCAATTTCCTTCCCTGATTATTCTACTGCTTCTCTTTCTTTCCATGATATTTTCTGAGCTCAGATTTAATTTAAAAATAATATTTTCTTGATTCCCACACTCCTCTCAGACTACCCCCACCACCTCCTTGTTTAGCTAAAGCCTGATTTGTCCTGAGGATCATCCGTCTTGCCTAGAGTAGACACTGTATCTTCCCAGCTTCACAGTATGGCACCATATATTTTACTCCTCTTGTCTGTTGGAAACCTCCTCTTTTGCTTCACTGGATTTCTCTCTATTACTCTCAGTCAGTTATTGTCATTCATATTAGACTGGAAACAAGCTCACTAGTCTTTCTCTTCGAGAGCTAACATTATATGAAAAATTCTGATACAAAGGATTTGCCATATTGCAGGGAAGACCTTTGGGGTTGGCTTCATAAATAGAAGTTAATTGGTAAATTGAGGGAACACTTGACAGTCAACTGGACTTTGGAAGAAGATAGAATTTCCAGGTGTTCTCATCTTATGTTCTCCCACTGGTTTTATCCAGAATTAGCTTTAGGTAATAAATCTTATGTTTTTTTTTTTTTTTTTTTCTGGAAAACCACAGCACTTGAGAGTACAAGACTGAGGTTAAGCCAATGTCCTTCATCCTGATGCTAAAGAGTTCTGTGCCATCTAGTAGTTGAGATCCCATGCAGACTTTGTTGCTCTTCCTGCCATCACTGGGGAAGGCTTCTCTCAAGTCCTCTACTGCTCTTCATTCTGGCTGAACTTGTGCCTAAGTTTAGTGATTTTCTTAACACTAGCATCCTTCCTTCCCCTCAATCCCACTTTTACCATAGTGTTACCTGCTGATTTTCTTCACTTCACTTTCTTCTGAAGTCTTCTATTCCAACTCCAATCTCCAACCACTACCTTTCATCCTTTCTGGTCTCCATCACACTTACTCCCAGAATGCCCTCTTATCTGTCCATTTTTGCTCCTGTAGGTATTCCTTTTTTGAACTTATACTATATTTCCTTAAAGATAAACACTAGCATATTTGTTATTCTGGTCCTCATATTATTCAACTGCACACATCAAAGTCTCAAAATTGGGTCAATTATTCCATTTAACATTCTACTTTTATAACCCAGCTGCTTAGCAGGTAGAGAAAAGAGTGTTACAATCAAGGAAACGTTTACCAATTACTTATGGTTTGCAAAATCACAAACAGGAAAAATATGTGCCCTGCCCTAAAAGTATTTACAATTACCTAACCACACAAATCTTAACTGACCCTAAGTGTTATTTTACACATCAGCAGCAAACCACCATGGCACATGTATACCTATGTAACAAAATTGCACGTTCTGCACATGTACCCCAGAACTTAAAGTATAATAATATCTTTCTTAAATCTTGGGACTATGTATGGGACAAGTCCTATGTACTATATGATATTATTGTAATAAGTGTATTAATATCTTTTTTAAACTCTTTCATTCCTCAGAAAATCATCACTACTTTTTAAGCCATCAAAGTCTCTCAGTAAATAACCTTTCACCATTTTTCACTAAGACAAGTCAGAACAGCACGTATGACTATATTCAACTTTTCTCCCATCTTTTTGTTCAGGATTAATCCTTTGAGCTGTGTTGCAAGTCTCACTTTCTTCCCTTCACCACCCCCCGCTCCACCACTGACCTTTACTCAATCAATTATTATCTCTCTGGCTTCAACTTCTCTCTTAACATAAACTTTCACTCATCAGCACATAGTTATCTTTATAAATTTCCCATCATAAAAATAATCCATTTTGAAGCTGCTATCACCTGCGCACTTTAATGCATGCTAGGCATTGTGACAATTCCTTTACATATCATTTCATTTCATACTCACAATTACTCCGAGATAGAAAATATTATCACCACTTTATAGATGCTGAAGCTGGGTTTACAAAAGCAAGTTACACTCACAAAATAGTAAAACTGAAATTTGAGCTCAGGCCCCTTTTTGTTCCAAAGCCCAAGCTTTTGACCACCTTGATATTTACTCATTGCTTTCTCTGTTTGAGGAGTTCGTCTGTTGCTTCCATAGGTTGGTGGTTAGTTTTTATGTGTCAACTTGGCTAGCATGGGGTACACAGTTATGTAATCAAGCACTGATCTCAGTTTTATTGTGAAGGTAATTTGAAGATGTGGTTAACACCTTCAAACAGTTGACTTTAACTAAAGGAGTTACCTTCTACTAATGTGCGTGGGCCTTGTTCAATCAGCTGAAAGGTCTTAAGAGCAAAAACTGAGGTTTCTCAGAGAAATAGAAGTTCATCCTTAAGACTATATATCAACTCCTTCCTTAGTTCCCAGATTGCCAGACTGTTCTAAAGATTTTGGACTTGCCAGCTCTCACAGTTTTGTGAGCCAAGTCTTTAAAATAAATCTCATACACACTCACGTGCAGAAACACACACACAGACACACACACACACACACAATTGATTCTGTTTCTCTCTGGAGAACTCTAACTCATTCATTTTATCCATAATTTTGGCTCTTAACCTCTCTCCTGGCTTGACTCCATATCCAGATATTTATCTATCTATTGTTCTTGTCTATACAGATGACCAAAATGAAAGAGACTCACATTCAAACTGTGTTTCCTTCCTCACTCCTTCCCAGCCTGTTTCTCCTCCTGTGTTCCTATCTTGGTAAATGGTAATATCTACTCAGCTGCCAAACCAGAAGCTCTTGCCCTTCCCTGAATCATTTATGTATTATGCTGACAAATATTTCTCTTTTGTATTTTTTCATCTTTCTTTCCTTGAGTTAATTTGCCAATGACTTCACTCAGATAGTCACCATTTTTGTATTCATTATTGCTATGGCTCCTTCTTCCTTAGAATGGTTTCTGTTTTCTTGATTGAATTCCAATTAGTACACTTCTCTGATCATTCTCAGTTTAAGATATATGTTCCTCCTATATAATATATTGCTCATAATTAGATCTCTTATAGTGATTATCAAACTGGCTTATAACTTTACAACATTAAAGTAAAAATTGAGGACTCTTCAGAATGAGTAATTTATTGAAAAGATCATTGAACTTCCTGTATCACACACTTTTCATATCTATAAAACATTAAAGGCAGAAAATAACATAAACTATGTTAACTATGTCAACATAGTTTTAATATACAAACGTTTTTATAAAAACCTATGTGCACATATCATCCAATACTCATAAGTTGTCTTAATGATATATGGTTCCAGTGAACATTGAAGCCAAATAAATGACTTATGAAAAAATGTAACTTAATCAAAGACATTCTACTTTTTGTACAAAGACATTGCATTATAATCCAATCAGTACTCAGTGAATCATTCAAACTCATCTTTAAGTAAATTTTAAAAGAATGCCAAGAAAAAATAAAAAGCTGGTTTCACTATGTTTCTTTGAGCCAAAGACATTTTTTTTTTTTTCCCTGAATAAAGATGGCCTGATTTCTATGGCAAAATGCAAGGTAGTTCTTAGTGGAGAGGCATTTGAAAATATTTTGTATATTTTGGCTAAAACTACACAAGATACACATTCAGGAAAAGTTCCTGATAAGGAAACACCAGAAACTTATCGTTCTACAAATATCTTACTTGTCTCTTAATCACTTTGTGGTAGAAGCCAGAGTGGCAGTCCTGACAGACATAGGCAGCTACCTAATGTATTGATGTAAGATACTCCAGTGAGTCTATGCTTTACCCCTTTTCTATTGAATTTAAAAGACATAATGGATGTAAATCCTTTAAAACTGTTTTAGCAGAGTAAGCATTCAATACTGGAAGAGGCCATATATCATAAGGTTTAAGTGCATACTCTCTGGAGCTGGCTGCGTGGGTGTGAATCCCAGTTCCACCACATCTTCGCATATGACTTTGGGTAAGTACTTAACCTCTTTGCATCTCAGTTTTATTTGTTTGTTTTCATCTGAGAAGTGAGGATAATAATCAAGTGACTTCATAGAGTATTTGTGAGGATTAAAATAACAAATGCATGTTAACTGTTTAGAGCAGCACCTGCCCCATAGAAAGGATTCAATAATTATTAGCTATTATTACTATGTACATGGTACTTAATACATGTTAGCCCTTTCTCTCTCCTTTTCCTTCTCTGCTTATCTGAAAGAGGAGATATTTGATTGATTATAAATGTGAATTCTTATTTTTTAAATACTTTTTAATATACTTAAATGTCATTTTTCTTTTAAACACTTGTCACTGGTCTTCCTTCTTATTATAATTTATTAATTAATTGTTATAAATTATTGTTATTTTTCTATACGTGAAGGATTTCCAAAACTCTCCATGCATTTTAAAGAAATCACTCCTATTCAACAGCTTATGAAATACTTATTCAGATTTACTTTTAAAGTCACATTACATTTTTAAGCAGATTATTTCGGCTCAAGGATGATATAAAGAATTCATTTTCAGGCTTTAAAGTATAAACAAAGACACTATTCAAAAAAATTCATAAATTTTTTTAACATGCCAGATGCAAAATCAATTAACTGTAGTAGAAATATGGCCTCGTATATTAAGGGCTGCAACATTCTAATTGCGTGGTCTGCAGTTTTGTGAGGTTTTTTTTTTTTTTTTTTTTTTTTCTTTTAACAGTAATATGAGGGGATTTGGACTTAAACATTTTTCATTTCTAGAATATTCCTGATTGACTTTGGAAAGTGCCCTAACATAAATTCACCGAGAATTTTCTCTGGAAATTTAAAAACACAAAAACACATTCCATTTTCAAAAGGACTTCTCAGAAACAGTCCTCACCTCATAATAAATAAAAGATCATAAACAGAAATTTATCAAAGATCCCTAAATACTTGTTATTAGTGTTCACAATTGGAAATGTTTATTGTAGAGATGCTCTAAACTTACTAATTTAAAATGTTCAACCGAGCTTGTTCAGTTATAATAGACCTCGCATAAGAAAAGAGACAATAATAACTACAGAACATAAAGTCACAGGCAATAATGCTAATATAACAGACGAGAGCTCACTGAGTGGCAAATTAATGACTTCAGACTGGAGAGGTCAGCAGACTTTATTGAACTTAGTTCCACATACCTAGTCTAGTTAAACCCTAATCATTATCAGAAAAATAAAATAGTATAGACAAACTGCCTGACTCAAATGGGTAGTTTACAACTAACACTATTAGCAAAGACTTTTTTAAATGGGAAGGTATGTTAACACTAGCTTTTTTATCAGCTCATCGCCATCTCTTTCCAGATCAACTATGTGCTGATTATTTGGGCAAAACTGGAAGTACTTCCTACCAAATACACTTTTATCTATGTTTCTAATCTGGATCAGAAGCAAGACATTTATTTTCCTGCTAAAATTTGATATAATTTGACAATCATTTATCTGAAACCCTTGAAGCCAGCTATGTTTAAGAATTTTGGATTTTCTGTATTTTAGAAATAATTGTTTTCCATATATAGTTATACTTCATAATACTCCCAGCAGGATGTGAGGTAGGATATTGCAATGAAAAATATTAATATGTCTTCAATATAAGTATATAGATATTTGTACCAACTAGAGCCAAATAGCATATAAAGTCACCAAGTAAGTTAACTAAAAACATTTGCTTTAAAGAGCATTAGAGATTTTGGCTGGGCTCAGTGGCTTACGCCTGCAATCCAGCACTTTGGGAGGCTGAGGCAGGCAGATCCCCTGAGATCAGGAGTTTGCGACCAGTCTGGCCAACATGGAGAAACCCCGTCTTGACTAAAAATTCAAAATTATCTGGGCATGGTGGTGCATGCTTGTAATCCCAGCTACTCAGAAGGCTGAGGTAGGAGAATTACTTGAACCTGGGAGGCGGAGGTTGCAATGAGTCGAGTTCACGCCATTGCCCTCCAACCTGGACAACAAAGAACAAAACTCCAACTAAAAAAAAAAAAGCATTAGAGATTTCAGAATTGTAAATAAGGTATTGTGATTAATAATATAAAAATAACGAGCTAAAAATATTCCTGATAAGTTACAATTGCTAAAAATCATATATGTAATAAACCAGTAATAGGGTAATGTAAATGTAGTCTGCATTATAGTAAACATTCCATGGAAAATATGAGAAACTTTGGAAAAATATGTTGTTGTTGTTGTTTTTTTTAAAAAAAAAGCTCTTTAAAGGCACTGAAATTTAATCAACAGTAAACAGAAACTGGAGATAATTTGACCCTGGAAAAGGGGGAATCATTTAGGTGAGATGCAGGCTTACACATTTTTTGGTGTCACAGGGCCACTGCTAGTTCATATTGCATACAGAAAAAGTATGAGGGATCAGAAGGTGGAATTTAGGGTAGCTAGGACAGCAGGAAAATGAAATGGGCAATGCCAGAAAAGAGGTAGGCACAAAGAAGTAATAGATATGCAAAAAAAAAAAAAAAAAAAAAAAAGAAAGAAAGAAAGAAAAAGAAAGAAAGAAAGAAAGACAAAAAAATTTTCTTCAATTCAAAAGCTGGTGCCTGAAAGATCCATGCATGGATGAGACTCCAAGCACCAAAGAATAAAATAGCTGGAAGGTTGAAAGAGCTGAGATGACATTTCAAAAATTGCCTGCTTCTGAAAAGACAGAGCTTAGACTTAAAATTTCACTAAGTTAGAGGAGTAGGATAAAGATGGCTTTACATTGAACTCTGAAAAGGGCATACATAAAGAATAAAGACCAAATCCCCAAATTAAGGAAATTTGTCTAGAAGTAAGGTCACAACTGAAATAGACTCAACTGTAGTAAAGCCTAAAGCAAGCCTTCATAATACTAAATTTATGTACCCAGTAATTTAATGGCCTGCTAAAACAAAATTTACTATTTTTCAAAGGAAGATAATAGAATTCAGTTTCTTCAGTCTATGATTCACAATACTCAGTATAAAATCCAAAAATACAAGACATGGGAACAAAACAGAAATTTACCCCACAGATCAGAGTAGGACAAGGGAAAGGGTGGAGAAAGGAGGAGACCCAGAAGTTACAATGTGGAAATTATAGCAAAGATGTTGAGATTAGCAGACAAGATTTTATAATACATATGATGAATCTATTAAACAATTTGCAAGAAAAGATGGGTATAATGAGTGAAGAGATAGTATGAAAACTGTAAGAAGCAAATGGAAATCCTAGAACTTTATATATAAAATGTACATAAATATAATATATATGTCTCAACTTAAAAATTATCAGATGGGTTTAATAGCAGATGTACACACAAACACATAGAATTCATGATATTGTAAGACAGACATATAAATATGATACAAATGAAAATGCAAATAGAGGACTGAAAAGGGAAATAAAAGCTTAAAGATCTGTGAGATTGTGCCAGGAGATATAGTGTGTGTGGAAATGGAGCCCAAACCATGGCAATGCCAGTTGGAATGCCCAGGAAGGGAAAAATGAAAACTGCTATTAACCAACCAGAATGGTCAACAAAAAATATCATGCATTTAGTGAAAAGTAAAATTTTGAGTACCTACTATGTGCCACTGCTTTAGGAGTTGGAGACAGAGTTGAAGAAGACAGACAAGGTTTCTAATTTCATGAAACTTATATTCTATCTATGGAAACTAGCACTGAACTAACAATTTTAAACATCTATCTTGTAAGTGTTCTGATGAAAACAAAATCAAGCAATATCTAAAGAAGGGAACAATAGATACGATGGCCTACTTGAGAGTGCAGTGTGGAAGGAAGATAATGAATAAAAAACTACCTATTGGGGAAAAATATTCGATGCTCATGGATAGGAAGAATCAATATCATGAAAATGACCATACTGCCCAAAATAATTTATAGATTCAATGCTATTCCCATCAAGCTACCATTGACTTTCTTCACAGAATTAGATAAAAAAAAAAAAACTACTTTAAATTTCATATTTCACCAAACGGCCCGTATAGCCAAGGCAATCCTAAGCAAAAAGAACAAAGCTGGAGGCATCAAACTACCTGACTTCAAACTATACTGCAAGGTTACAGTAACCAAAACAGCCTGGTACTGGTACTAAAACGGATATATAGCCAGTGGAACAGAACAGAGGCCTCAGAAATGATACCACAAATCTACAACCATCTGATCTTCAACAAATCTGACAAAAACAAGCAATAAGGAAAAGATTCCCTATTTTATAAAGAATGCTGGGAAAACTGGCTAGCCATATGCAGAAAAATGAAACTGGACCCATTCCTTACACCTTATACAAAAATTAACTCAAGATGGATTAAAGACTTAAACCTAAAACCTAAAACCATGAAAACTCTAGGAGAAAACCTAGGCAATACCATTCAGGACGTAAGCATGGGCAAAGACTTCATGACAAAATGCCAAAAGCAATTGCAACAAAAGCCAAAATTGACAAATGGGATCTAATTAAACTAAAGAGCTCTGCACAGCAAAATAAACTATCAACAGAGTGAACAGGCAACCTACTGAATGGGAGAAAATATTTGCAATCCAGCTATCTGACAAAGGTCTAATATCCAGAATCTACAAGGAACTTAAATAAATTTACAAGAAAAAAACAACCCCATCAAAAAGTGGGCAAACGATATGAACAGACACTTCTCAAAAGAAAACATTTATGTGGCCAACTAGCATATGAAAAAAAGTCCATCATCACTGGTCATTACAGAAATACATACCAAAACCACAATGATATACCATCTCATTCCAATTAGAATGGTGATCACTAAAAAATCAGGACACAACAGATGCTGGAGAGGATGTGGAGAAATAGGAACATTTTAAATTAGTTAAACCATTGTGGAAGACAGTGTGACAATTCCTCAAGGATCTAGAACCAGAAATACTATTTGACACAGCAATCCCATTACTGGGTGTATATCCAAAGCATTATAAATCATTCTACTATAAAGACATATGCACACGTATGTTTATTGCAGCACTACTTACAATAGCAAAGACTTGGAACCAACCCAAATGCCCACCAGTGATAGACTGGATGAAGAAAATGTGTCACATAGACACCATGGAATACTGTGCAGCCATAAAAAAGCATGAGTTCATGTCCTTTGGATGGATGAAGCTGGAAACCATCACTCTCAGCAAACTAACACAGGAACAGAAAGCCAAACACTGCATGTTCTCACTCATAAATGGGAGTTGAACAATGAGAACACATGGACACAGGGAGGGGAACATCTCACATTGGGGACTGTTGGGGGTATGGGGCAAGGGGAGGGAGAGCATTAGGGCAAATACCTGATGCATGTGGGGCTTAAAACCTAGATGACGGGTTGACAGGTGCCACAAACCACCATGGCACATGTATACCTATGCAGCAAACCTGCACATCCTGCCCATGTATCCCAGAACTTATGTATAATTAAAAAAAAAAAAAAAGCTACCTATTGGGTACTATGCTTATCACCTAGGTGACAAAATAATCTGTACAGAAAACCCTCACGACATGCGATTTACCTATATAACAAACCTGCACATGTACACTTGAACTTAAAATAAAAATCTAAAAAAATATATAATGAAATAAAATTCATGACATGAACAAAGGGGGAAAATAGGATGATCTCATTGAGACTGGCCAGTTGCTACTCTAAATAATCAGGAAAGGTCTCTCTAAGGAAGTGACACTTCAGTTGAAATCTGAAAGAAAATAGAGTGTACCCTGTGACTATGAGAGTAGAGTGATTTAGGAAAAGAAAATAGCTGATGTAAAAGTCTAATGTATAAAGAAGTTTTAAATATCTGAGGAATAGAAAGATAGCAAGTGTAGTTGGAGAGCAATGAGTTAGAGAGACTATGGTATAGAGTGAAGATACAGAGGCCAGGTTAGGTTGGGCCAGGGAGAGGAGCTTGGAATGGTTTTCTATGTATAATAGGAAGACATTGAAGAGGATTTAATGGGAGGGGTGGGTACCATGGCATGCCATTCCATGACTTAAGTTTTTAAAAGATCACTATTGGAGGAAAATATGTTAAAGGGTGGGGGAAAGTAGCAATGAGAAACTGTTGATGTTGACTCGGCAAGACAAATAGGCATAAATTTTTTGATGAGAAACAAGAAAAATGGGAGAATCAAGATTGAGTTTATGTTTGGAGCTTGAGCAATGGAGGATGTTAACTATAAGATAGATAAAACTGGAATAAATAGGTTTGAGGTAGAAATTAAAAGTTCTATTTTTGACATGTTAAAGTTTCTTCTAGATACCCAAGAGCTGTCAAGTAAACAGACACATATATGAGAGGAAAGCTCAGGGTATAAGTCAAGACAATATTTACAAATTAGGAAGTCCATGGAATAGAGATGGTTAAATCCATGAAACTGGACAATAGTTAAGGAAAATCTATGGCTAAAAAAGAGAAATAACTAAGAATTCACTACTTGGGCCCTGTAAAATTTAGAAGTGACTAAGAGGCACGGACAGTAAGGCAGAAGCAAAACCAATAGAATATAATGAAAACCAAAATAACAGTGTTCAAAATGGAGTTCTTCAGCTTCAGATAAAATCTGTTCTTTTAGAGGTCATGTTTAACTGAGGAAAACAGATAATAAAACAATAAACATAATAACAAAGAAAAAGATATTATGGAGAGTGATTTTTTTATGGAAAATATTTTTAAAGGTGAAGCAAGTTAGCATGGACCTAGAGTGCTGAGAGTCATGGGGGGAATGGTTTGCAATTTAAACAGTATGGGCAAAATAGGAAATGATCAACGTATGTGAAGGCAGTTGAAATTTGTTTTTTTTTTTTTTTAAATGAGGACAGAAAAGTGACTTCTGGATTTGAGTTAACAGAAGACATTACAAGAGCAGTTTCAGAGCATTGTACAGATGGAGTAGGTTTATTATAAATTTTTAAAATGAGACATTAGAAATTGTTATTGTAGAAAAATATTTTCAGGGTTTAGCTTGGAAAGAAAACAAAATCTCAAGACACTGTTGAAAAAAGATGTGACGTCAAAGTCATGCTCTAAGGTTGGCAGGTACTAAAGAGGGTGGAAATGCTGATGGAAATAATCAAATGCATATAAAGAGAAATTGACGATGCAGAAGAAAGGAAATACATGAAGGAGCAAAGCTATTGGGAAGGTGAGAACAGATGGTATCTCCTAACATTACTTTGCATAGGAGCTGATACAGGAGGTCCACCTAACCATAGTGATCGGATAAAAGGTAGAGAATCTGGCAAATTCAGGTATCATTAGGTATCATAGGGTTGGAAAAGTAGAGGGGTTCATTTGATTATTTCTGCTGATTCTATGGCCCAGAAATGCAAGTTTTTGATTTATATATGAAATAATTTCCTGGTATGCTCATCAGGTGTTAGTCATATTTCCTCTCCTCTGGGTTCAAATTCAGAAAAAATAAGAATAGGGAGCCAAATGGGAAGAGAAGTATCAGCTTTATTCATTCAAGCAGTAAAAATTTGGTAAAATTATAAAATATATACAGTTAAATATTTGGATCTCAAAGAAGAGCCTGAGATAGAGATGGTTAAGGCCTGGGATTTGAATGAGGTCATCCAGGGAGAGAATATGGCATGATAAAAGAAGGAAGCTGGAAATGAAACACCAAAGAAAATGTATATTTTAAGTGCAAGCCTAAAAAAAAAAAAAAAAAAAAAAAAAAGCGCCTACTAACAAGTAACCAGAACATTTAATTAAATTAATTATATACAATTAAATACAACTAAAAATTAATTGTATCTTGGAATCCAACATTCTGAGCTATAGTGTCAAATAAAAAAGAAAAATTCAGGTGAGAAGAGATGAAGATATGGTAATAGGAGTGTCATTAGTAATCTTAACAGGGATAGTTTAGCGGAAGAGATCTGAAGTTGGATTCTACTGGATTAAGGACTGAAAGGAAGGAAGGAAATATGGTTATGTTGAAGTTGGTCTATTATTTCAAAACTCTTGACTGTAACTGGGCAGACAGGGAAACAAGAGTAACTACAGAGAGTGGACATTTTGTTATGCAGGTTTTGTATATTATTAATGGTAGAGACTTAGGTAAGTTTATTTACTAAGAGCAAAGTAGCAAGTGAGAGCTTATAGACAGACAGAGAGAGAGAGAGAGAGAGAGAGAGAGAGAGAGAGAGAATAATCAATGAAGCAAGTGCTCTAGAGAATAAGCAGCATGGTGGCCATAGCAAAACATGGCAGAGAGTCTTAGACAGGTATATGTACATAACTTGTGTTAGTACAAGAAATAGGGAGATCTCAGCTGAAACTCTGGAATCAGTGAGGAATAGAACAAATTAAGGGAAGGGAAATAAAATTAAATGAGTTCTCTACCCCAAGTGGTTTCTCCAAGCATAATCAGAATCCAGGGTAAATAGAAAAATGAAATAAACATATGAATTTATGAAATAAGACATTAAACAGAAACGTATTTCCTGAAATTAAAGAGGTTTTCAAGAAGAAAATTCTCACTCCATTTCTGAAAATTACTCCTCCACCTCCAATTCCCCATGAAGAGATCAATGCGTAAGAGTCTCTGAGATAAATTCAGATTTTGTTTAAAAAGGCATGTGCAGATTGTACAAATCACATGATTAAGTAAAAGCAGACAGGAACTAATGGCTCATGTCTATACAAGTTACACCTTGAATAAGATTTTTAAAATAAGAAACAAAAGTTTTCTTTTAAAGCAATAAAGCAAATCATACCAAATTTGCCACAATCTCTTGTATGTCCTAAAGGGTTGATTAAGATAATGCCATCCACTAAATACATGAAATACAGGCATCTGATAGAGGCTTTAATGAGATTTTTGTTGACAAGTTGAGGAAAGTGGACTTGATGACTATATTTATCCAGGGGAATTGGTTACTGACGGAAAGATGGCCAATTAATAGAATGATAGTGGGAAGAAGGAAAGTGTTTAAGTGGAATGTTGAAAAGTGCAGTTTTCAAACTTACTTATTGCGAACATTTTATCAATGATTCGGTTGTCATAATACATGGCATGTTTATGATAGGAAGAGAAAACTAACAAAAATATGCAGAAGTGCAAGTGACTATGAAAGAAAAGATGGAGGGAAGAAAAGGATGAAAAAGGGAGGAAGGAACGAAGAAAGAAAGAGAAAATATATTCATAGATTGATATAAATATGAAATTTGCTTATCTTCAGACTTCATATCCACTGCCACCATCTTGATCATAGCCATCATAGCTCTTTGTGTGAACCACAGCACTACCTTAGCTACCTTACTGTTTCCACTTTTATGGTTCCCCATTTTAGAGGAAAATAAATTCACAAGGTAAACACAAAAAAGAGAGTGGCACAAAAAGGACTAGTGACAGTGTGGAATTGTGTACAGATGATAGCCCTGAACGTCTGACAGATGTGAGCTTGCATTTTGACTTTCCAGTTACTGTGTGACTTAGTCAATGTACTTAAACTTTCTTTGCCTCACTTCCTTTTCTGAATAAAAGACATGTTGATCACAGATATCCTGCTATAGGATTCAATGAGATTATGTAGATTAAACACCTAGGTGACTCGTTTTGTTGTTGTTGTTGTTGTTGTTTTCGTGTTGTTTGTTTGTTTGATTTCAGATAGGGTCTCACTCTGCCACTCACACCACGCCATGCAGTGGTGCCATCATGGCTCACTGCAGCCTCGACCTTCTGGGCTCAAGCAATCCTCACACCTAAGCTTCCTGAGTAGCTGGGACTATAGGCATATGTCACCACACCTGGCTAATTTTTGTATTTTTAGTAGAGACAGGGTTTTGCTATGTTGCCCAGGCTGGTCTTGAACTCCTGGGCTAAAGTGATCACCCATCTAAGCCTTCCAAAGTGCTGAGATTACAAGGGTGAGCCACCATGCCCAGCCAGGGACTTGTTTTTATTAAACTGTTGCAATGACAGCCAGACGTGGTGGCACTCACCTGTAGTCCTGGTTACTTAGGAGGATAAGAGAGGAGCACTGCCTGAGCCCAGGAGTTCAGAGCTGCAGTGCACTATGACTGTGCCTGTGAATAGCCACTGCACTCCAGCCTGGGAAACACAGTGAGACTCTGTCTCTCAAAAAAAAAAAAAAAAAAAAAAATTACTGACTACATGAATTACTGTTGTAGGAATTCACAGTGATTAGCCTCCAAGAAAGAAGGTGGAGAGGACAAGAGAATTATCTCCAAAAAATTAATTGTATCAATACCTGAATACTCATTGTTTCAAATCACACATTTTAAAATGTATATATTTAATGTTTTAGTTTATGTAAAAGCAATAGCTTATCGAACAGTGGTAATATATCACAGAATGAATATTTGGACTCAATGTTTGAACAAAATATTGTCTGACAAATAAAATTGTGTGAAAATATATAAACTGCCCTGGAATATAGTGAGATGCAGTTTTGAAGGCATTCTAGTAGAAGATGGAAAAATACCAGAGCTATTGTTTAGGAACTGCTTATATAGGGTTAAAGATAAAAGAAGATGGTTGTGAAACTCTCTTTCACAGTTAGATTTTTTTTTTTAATTCTGCAATCGTGATAAAAAAAATTTTCCTCTCATTCGGTGCAATTCATATTAGAGTTTGAAATTTAAATTTTATTTTTATCTTACGACGGTTGTAATATTACCACACACCTAAAACAGAAACTTTGGATGCATTTAATTAAAAAAAATTTACTCAGCAAATACATTCATATACACTTACATATTAAAGCAATTATTTTAACCTAATTGACATATCCACCTCTCTCTTTGAACAGATTATTATATTGCTGATAATAAACAGCTTTTTGGCCCTTTTTTAGTTTTGGAAAATCTAAAAATACATGATTATTCGAACTACCTTATAGTTCAGTCTTTCAGTCTGAATTAGCAAAGAATGCATGAACTCAGAGTTCTATTTTTAAAGCTTGTAAACATATATTTCGAATAAAATAGAAACGAACAGATCTCTACTTCTTTCTTTTTTCTTTTTAAATTGCTGATCTGAGAGAAAAGAATCACTAGTATGCTTGGCATTTCTGCTTACTGATACACACAAGAAAATTGTGTTGAATTTTTCTCAGACTGAAGAATAGCAAATCTGTGGTTGTTTTTATTTTTTGTTTACATCTCTTTTGTGGCAAGAATGAAGATAATGACCCAAATATATGCAATACTTAAATATTGTCAGATATGCGTCATATTTATATTCTCTACTGACTCCACTGTCCATAGTGATTTAATACTACATTAAAGTCAAATCTAGAAGGACATCATAAACAGCTCTTGTTTAAAGGGCATTGTGAAGGAGAGCCTTTAATCTGATTGATGAAATAAATGGAAAGTAATCTATCCTCTATTCAACAGCTTGTTGATGATATGAAAGAATTCCTACTCAAGCAAGCAAGGCTTTAAAGAGAAAGACCTCTTTCATCCTGTCAGCCTCTCATTTTTAGAAAAAAGTTAAGTTTTTCATCATGGTTCAGGGGAGTCCTTGTAAAACGTTCATTGAAAATTTAAGAGCAATTACAGTGTCAGACAGCTAGAAAAATTGCTTTTACTGAGTGAGAGTTCTCTGACAGATGCATTGTGGGAGAATTGATTCTTTCTAAGGGATAAGTGAATTGTCATTGTTAGGCTCTTCTCATGACATCTAGCCAGATGTCATCTGCTTTGTAACAGAAGATTTGAATCAGACAACTGTACTCAACACTAGACAGTGTCGAGATTAGTTCTGCAAAGAAATAAGGCTTTGCTGTGCATGGCATCAACTGAGCTTTTAAAGATTACAGATGAGCAAGGGTTTCAAAAAAAAAAAAAAGTTAGAAAAATCAAAAACAAAGCTTTATAGCCACTTCAGAAAGCCTGGATGTTTAACCTGTAAGGAAGTCTGTCAAATCCTTGTGGAAACCATATAGAGAAAAGATCAATAGGATACCTACTGGCTCCATTAGCTTGATGTAAAAGGGGGCGAGGGAAGCTGCTCTTCCACAAGAGAAGCTACATTATTCCAGGGATTATGCGGGATCAGTTCACTTTGCAGAGAAGAAGAAGAGAAAATGAATGAAGATTCTTGGTGGGCCAAGACTGCAGAGAAAGGGCTTGTCAGGTAATATAACTGGTGATAAGAAAGTGTCTTATTGACTGGGAGGTGTCTCTAATTAGATGTTCATTTGCATAGGGGAAAGTGCCAGTTCTAATCTGGAGTGAGGGTAGAAGAGACAGAGTTAGAAAAACGGCTGTCACTCAAATCTGCAGCAAGCTAAGTCTAACATAATTAGTAAATTTAGTACTAACTTGTTATTTACATTGACTCGTAAAGTGAAAGTATATACTTGCTGTGGAAAAATATGCATTTTCATCAATAAAATAACTGGCCACATCTTATAAATCTTCACAATCTTATGCACATTAACCCGTGGATTAGAACTAAAATAGCTAAGCACACATGGATAAAAAAGTATACCTGATGTTTTAAAAGGATAAAAATTGAAAAAAAAGTGTTAACGTTTTTAGAAAGATTATTTTAAAGCAAATTATCTTGTTATATTATTTTAAAATATTTATATTATTTATATAAAATATAAAATTATTTTAAGTAGTCTTCTAAAAATACTTTCCACAAAATTGGCTTTTGAACTTTTTCAGTTAAACTTAGTTCAACATGGGAAATCCTATTTGGTGGGTAAACCATGACTAATTTTTATTTGGGGGAGATGGTTGGCATTGAACAAAATATATCTGGTTACCCAAAGAATGGTTCAAAAATTATTTAATTTTTGTATAATTGTTTTTCTAGTTCCCAATGACAATTATGCACTTAAAGTCTTAAAACTTTAAGATCATATTTTAAAAAATATTATCTCAGTTTTAGCAGAATAAGCAAAAGAGTAATTGCCTTTCCTTTATTTAACCTAGTTAATTTATTTTTTAATGCCATTAAATCATTCGTGAGAATCTATAGGAACACAAACTGTCAGCACAACATTTGCAAGAAAAGCTTTGTGTTCCCAAAACAGTGGCCTAAGTCTCTATTCCTGTTCTGAGCATTCTTGCCATTTATGTTTCCCTGGAGCCATTTATCAATGTTTATATGAGTCCTCAAATGAATTGATAATGATTCAAAAGGGCAAACTTGAATTCCGCTAGTGTAGTGCAGTTAAAATTAAACAACACACAAATATGACTGCTTTCATTTCTGGTATTTTCCTTTTAATATACCTATACATTTGTTTCACTCAGGTTGGCAAAGTGCATTTAAGTAGTTTACTAACAACTGAGTTATTTCATGTGTCTCCACCCTAAGCAGCAATACATTATTCAGTGAATTGCATGTTGAGAATGGTACATTATCTAGTCAAAGGTGTTACAATTCAAAATGTTTGGCATGATCAATATCACAATATACACTAAGTTTAAAAGAACTTGATTGCATAGAATTTTATAAGTGTAAATCTGACAGTGAGATAATGTGGTTAAACTAAATGCCACAAGCACACAAATGTTGCATCTATCAGATATTTAAAAACTAATAGGGAAAGAAAATTTTTTTTCAGCTTTCATAGAGAGCATTCCTAAAGGGTACTTGTATAATAAGATCACTTACAGTTAGCAAATGGCAGAAACAAATCATATAATACAGTATTTTATAATATATTACAAAAGATAAAGCTGATTCAAAATTGCATAAATAGATTCATACAATTCTTATACATGAAATTTGTTTATAACTTGTTAGAAAACATTGCAAAATATTTATAGTGTCAAAGTAAAGGCACTTAAGGGATTAGAGAAATGCTTGGTCATGTGATCTGGGTGCTCCTTAACTAACAACGTGAAATATGGAACAGACATAATCAAGAGGCATATATTCATCAAGAATTGAGCAATTTAAGGCTGCTCAGGCGAAGGCAAATGAATACATTTACAAAATCTATTTTATCAATGAGCTTAGTAATTCATACGAAATATGTTGTGATTATGCATTGTGTTAAATAATATCAGTCTCTTTTCAAGCGGAAAATAGATTTCACTTCCATTTATCCTGTTAGGCTCATTCAATCCAAAATTAACTATTTCTGACCATAACTATTAACAATTAAAGCATATTATTATTCTCCTTTCAGATGCATTTAAACATACTTAAATGGTTAGAATTCTGAAGTTCTAAATACTTTATGAAAAAAGCATAAGTTTAAGTTGAGAAAATAATGAAACAATATAGTAATTTTAAAAACTACATTGAAATTTTCAGAAAAACATGCTTATTTGTTTGCCTATCACCCTTCATACACAGAAAGAATCACTAAATATTGGTATTGATGGTGCCCATCCTTATAAGTCTAATGCCCTATATGACAACAATTGCCACTGAGATCAGATGTGTTGCATTTTACCCTCCCATTGCCACTGGCAACTCCTATCTTAGGGGAATGTTCTGCAATTTATAAAAGGCATGGAAGATTTTTAAAACTCTCTCAAATGTGAGATTTTTAAGGTGACTACATGTTTATTAAGACATAAAATAAATGTTGTATAATATTTATAGTGGGAATGAATGGCTTTCCTACATTCATCAACTAGCCACTCTAGTTGATGTGAAATAAGTCATCTGTATCGTGTTTGTGTAACTTTACCATCTCTGGCAAAACGTATTATCTAGTGTCACATTATGAAAGTCCCAGTAGAGCAGGCTCTTTTCTTCCCAATATGTATGGAAGAATTACTTTAATCTCTTTCTTCTATGAGAAAAGATAAATGTTATCTGCTGTATATACCTGATGAAACACTTATCTATTTTGATAATTAATGAATCCATTTTAAGCACACATTATACTATCCATCTTTTGTGGTTCAAATATGGATGACAGTGTGATTATGTCTTTGTGAGATAAGCAAATGTATGTATTCTTGGATCATCTGGCTTTTTAAATACCAGCAAAGTAAAACTGTGGCAAGTTAGGTTGTTTTTGTTCATCTTGAAGTTACATTTGGTAGTTCCTTCTGTCTCAATAAATTAAGGTGTATTATATTAGAACTGATAATTCGTAAAATATTAAATTACACCAAACTTAAATATATGAATGATTAATTATTATTTAATACAATTATTTTGTAAAATGTATAACATAAAACATATCTCTGTGTAGGTTTGATGTAGATATGAGCAAAAGATAGATTCAGCCCTATTTACTCATTTGGGAAAAGAGTGTTAAAAATGGAAGACACATGGACCTCCAGAGAGTTCCACTCATGCAGATGAGCAATCAAAGAGAACAGTTGACATTTTTAGTACTGTGGCCCTCCACTGTGAGTAAGTACAGCTAAAACTGTAGTGCTTGCCAGCAGAGCCATGACCTCAGAGGCATGAAGAATATAAAGTGTGTTTAAGAGCCAGGGATTTTTAATTTTAAACTTAGAAAATTTTATATTATTTTATATTATTTTATTTTACCATACATATTCAGAAGTGTCTAGAAACCTAATTTTCATATTAATGGTAATAAAGTCCTAAAATGTATTTTTCTTTTTTTTTTGAGATGGAATCTCAGTCTGTCTCCCAGGCTGGAGTCCACTGGTGCAGTCTCGGCTCACTGCAACCTCTGCCTCACGGGTTCAAGTGATTCTCATGCCTCAGCCTCCTGAGTAGCTTGGATTACAGGCTCCTGCCATCATGTGCAGCTAATTTTGGTATTTTAGTAGAGATGGGGTTTTGCCATTTTGGCCAGGTTGGTCTCAAACTTCTGACCTCAGGAGTTCCACCTGCCTCGGCCTCCCAAAGTGCTGGGATTACAGGTGTGAGCCACCGTGCCCAGCCTCTAAAAAGTATTTTTCTAGCATACGCTCTCCATCCCATCATTTAAGCATTGTCCTATTCTCTAAAGCTCCTCCCTGTGTTCATAGAGACCTGTTGCCCCTTTGCCTATTTTCCTGTACTTGAAGTAAAAAAAAAATGCCATCTGCTGGAAACATTATAATGATGTTCCAGAATGTACTATAAGTAGAGAGTATAGGGGTATAAGCAATAAAAGTATGTCAAGCTAAAATTTGTATCAAGAACCAGACATCAAATTTTGAATTAAATATGCTCTTAAAAATACATTTTATTCCTTTTTTTTTATCATATTTCCCACTGTGTATTCTGGAAATTTCTTTCTGTAGCCACACTAAGGATGTGATACGCCTGACCATACCTACTGACAGAATAGCACTCATGCAATTCAGTTGAAATCAAAGACAAAAGGCAAATTATACTAAGATTGTCAATTTATCTTTAATATAGTATGGAAGCTGCAATGTACTTTCATTAGAATATATTTTATATGGGGGAAGAAGGGGACTCTGAGACTTACTAAATGTCTCTTTTAAGCTACTTATGCTGTGCACACACAATAACTTTGATTTTTAAACCATTTAACTAAAATAATGAAATTCTTCCCCTTGAATCAATCAGTTATTTTGGTCCCATTTTGGCAATGGGATGGGAAATGAGTAGATGAAAAGCAATTTAAACTTTGAGCATTTTCTACTTGAGTAGTTTTGTTATCATCTTTTGTCTTAATGGCATGCCACCATCGGGATTTGCTTTCCCAAAGTGATTAAAGAAATGGAGAGATAGAAGGAAGGGAGTTGGTTACACTGGTGATAACAGGCTATCTCTATGGGTTATATTTAAAGTTGTGATGACACTAAGTTCCTCCCTCAAAGATACATTGTTCTTTGTGATGTGGCTTACAGACTTGAAGATTGACCAAAAAATATACAACAGGATGAATTCCTTATGTATTTGTAAATTAATCTTCTCAATGAAAATTAGTCTATTAAGGAGAAGAGATTTGCTATCTAAGAGAGAGAGTTTTAAGTTACACATTAATATCACATTAGAGAATGTCAAATATTTTTTAATGCTGATCAACACAAACTTAGGCTGTGAAGAATTTTCCTAAGTCATTTGACTGATCAACTTTATTCAAAGAAACTCTAATTGGACAATATTTCAATGAAACTCATGTTGGAAAATGCTATTCTATTTTAGTAGTAGGTGGAGACAAATTATGCATACATAAATTAACTTGGGGTCGGGGAACCAAAACATTCAGTCACAGTGCAGATGGTTTTAAATTTCTTAAAAAGTATAAAGCAAAAGAGTTTTCCCAAGGGCTAGACCTTGCTACAGAAAATGTTTTAGAAGTTAAAATTATAATGGATAGGCATGGTTTAATTTCTGTATTTCATGAACATCAGGGATTGAGAGAACTACCTTTTTTTCTCTCTACTTCCATGTCTTTTTATCAGATACTTAGCACCATATATTTCAAAGGAGTCTCTTTGCCTCCAATTGTTCCCTAATCAAAATCTATCCTACATAGTATCATAGTGAACTTTGAGAGAACATTTTTTTTTTTTTTTCCCCGAGACAGTCTCACTCTGTCGTCAGGCAGGAGTGCAGTGGTGTAATCTTGGCTCACTGCAACCTCTGCCTCCTGGGTTCAAGCAATTCTCCTGCCTCAGCCTCCCCAGTAACTGGGACTACAGGCATGTGCCACCACACCTGGCTGATTTTTTATTTTAGTAGAGACAGGATTTCACTATGTTGGCCAGACTGGTCTTGAATTCCTGACCTCAGGTAATTTGCCTGCCTTGGCCTCCCAAAATGCTGAGATTACAGGCCTGAGCCACCGTGCCCGGCTGAGACCACGTATTTTAAGACAATATATAATTAGAGAATAAGAAAAATATAAATCACTATGTCCTAGAATGCTTATCAAAGCCCTCAGGAAATATGGACTTGAGTCAAGCCATCACACAAATGTTAAAGTAAAGATATGCCTTGGTTAGGAACATACATGATAAAATGCCCTCTAAGGACAATAAATATATAAACTAAAATGATGTGACAATGTGACTGCAGTGTGGTTTTTGGTATTAATTTTCAATATTTGAAGTGTTGGTGAAAGCCTGAGCTAAATATGAGTGAGGAGAAGACTCTGCTGCTGCTGCTCTTCCCCTGGGCTCTTCTGCCTTCAACACTGGCTCTTCCTCATGTTTTTCTTTAACTAAGAAGATAATAATGAGATTCTCATCACTCTGATCCTTAACTTGTGTCAGAACAAGCCATCCAATGAAAGGGATTCTTGTCTCTAAGTTTGCAAATACCTATGTTTGGATTTGAACTATGTTTTCTCAATAGCCCTGCCTATTTCTGTTCCCAGAATTATGCAAGAGAGGCAGGGCAACGTGTGCCTGGATCTAGTTATTAGGAAAGATTTATAGAATGCCTTGGCTCTGAGGAGCAGAACACCATCTGGGCTGGAGCCTACAACCTCAAGGACTTTCCCCCTATTAGTCAAAAGAGAGATGTCTCTGTCGACGTTCTGTGTCACACTTTCAAACGCTCTTCAACCTCCGCTAGACCCAGCCATGAGTAGCTTGAGATTTAGGTGATGAACTCAATCAAGTTTACCTAAATATTGTTTTATAATCATAGTGTCGCTTTATAAACTATTGGCAATTAAGCTGTGTTTAAATGAGTAATATAAATTTAAGTGGTAGTTTCCTTAATCAGTTTAATTAAGTAAAAGCTGAGTAGCTTTCGGTGTAAATCCCTGAATTTCCTCATTCTTCTAATGCTATGCCTTTTATTCACTACACACACACACACACACACACACACACACCCCGCCCACACACACACTCACTAAGTACTTGCCACGTAGCCTTCAGAAACCCTCAGGTTTCCAGAACTAGCCTGCTATGACAACAGCCAAAGGACAGTCTTCAAGGATGAAGTGGTCTTAATATCCCCAGGAATTACAAATACAGTTCAAAACTGATGGAAAAAAAAATAGAGACTAAATTCTGACTTTTATTGTTAAGGAATAACGTGGAACTTTGCATTAGGTGACAATATCCACTACTCAGGTTCAATATCTAAACAGTAGAAAGAAGTTTCAAGAAGGGAGAAAGTGCCCAATTGGTAGGGTAAGTGATAGAGATGAGAAACTGATTGTAGCTGTGACCATAAGGAAAATGATTCAAAATAGGGTTGGTGGCAACAAAAGCAACAAATGTTTCTTTTTCCAACCAGTGCCAGGCAGCACATTACAGACACTCTGACAATGGAAAGTGTTAAAAAGATAAAAGATAGAGCAACTTGGCACTTGACTAGATAACTGGATGCTGGGGAACAGCCGCCAATTGCAACCTGATACATATTCCCTAAAGAGCTTCAATGTGTCATCTGCAGGCATGCCAATCACTGAGACTCAGGAGGCTTGAAGACACAAGACAGTGCAGTGAAAGACACACAGGGCTCAGTAACACAAACATGACTTTGAAAATCGGCTCCATTACCTAACTAGCTCTGTGACTTTAAGCCAAAATCTCAAGCCTCAATTTCCAAATATGTAAATTAGGAGTAATAAATGATATCTGCCTTATATGGTTATGATAAATAATAAATAAAACCACATATGTTTAGTACAAAACCGAAAGCACATAGTGAGTGCTCAGAAAATAATGTTGTTCTTATGTTGTTTAGCTCTGGGTTCCCTGCCATTTATTAGAACTATTGATTTTTATTATGAAAAGTGTTTTGGAAAATGAAACAATAAATTACTGCTTACTAAATATATTAATTAGAAATAATATTGAACATATACAATGTAAATGATCATTTAAGCACAAACTGCAGAATTTTATTTATTCATTCAGTATCTGGAAGTAGGTATTCAATGTGAGTGCTTTAGAAGATAACTGTAGGTTATCTTAATATTTATAACATCTTTTGGCCATTTGATATGAAAAATCCTTGTAAGAGCATACTCTTCCACATTTTCATAGTAACAGAGTCAAAATAATGACGGAGTGATTGTTTTGAGGCAAAATATAGTAATGCTATAAATTACAGATTACTGCCGTTTGAAAGTTTTTTGTCCGCTTTCAGGATTTTTTCCTGTCTTTCATCCTTGCATTCCACCAATCATTAATACTGGTTAATCTATCTGCTTCCAAAATTCAACTTAGTAAAATTCCAAAGCATATATACAACTGACCTCTAAATACAAATATGTTCATTCACAATCATAAGTGTCATTCATCAGTTACAGTCTAGAAAATCATAACCACCCAACTTCTTTAGATTTTCAGTAAAATATGAGTCCGTAGGACTTAGTGAATATTTGTATGAAGACAAGTTTTGGGAAGCTACACAAACTTTGGTGTGGAGAGTGACAAGATTTATTTGTCGTGTCTGGAGACATTTGTTCCTTATCTGTGGGTTCTCAGCTGTGTTCCAGATAGGTGAGTACACCAGATGAATGGCCCCAGACAAGTGAATTATAACCACTTACTTGCTTTGGTTTAATAACAACAACAACAACAAAATTACTTGTCTGGAAAATATATCATTTTTTTGTCTCTGAAAGCAAATCTTTTTTCTATTATATTTGTAGAAGGGGCTAAATAACTCTGTAAACTGTTTTATACATCAACTTACATATATATTTTCCAAAGTATTTCTAGAGGGGAAATAAATTGGCAAAAATTCATGGCATGTAGAGATCACTCAGACAGTTTGGAAATTTATATGATTCTTCACAATAGATCAGTTGACTGTGTCAACATAGAATAGAACAAAAGATAAATCTTTAAAAACTCTGTCTATAGAGTACACATACGTGATATAAATTCTGCTGAGCTTGTAGGTTTTACATCAGCTGCTTAGAAAGTCCCTTGACCTTGAGATTTGGCAGTCACTATGAATAAGTTTGTATAATATCCATATTGAGTCGTAGAAACCGAACCTGTGTGGGTGAAACAGGTCAGTGTCTTCTACTTTCTCAGACACATTCCATACATCCTGAGTAATGCAGTACAAATTTGTTGTTCCTAAAACACCCATCTGAACATGTCATTCTCCTCCTTAAAAGCTTATCAAGATGAAACATGGTAGAAAAGTTTCTTCATTATCAGGCCGCAGATCACCATCTAGATCCATCTCTCACCACAACCCCTGTTCACTCTGACTTGCCACACATCAAAAAACCACCCTCCTCCCTGGCCATATCAAAGTGCTTAGTTTCCTGAACATTCTGATAGCATTTTGCCTCCATGCTTTTAACCATGTAGTTTCCTCTTCCTAGAATTCCCTTCCTCAACCTCTTTATTAATTCCGTTATGCTCTGCTTCTATGTCCCCAGGACCTCTGGAAATGCCTGGCTATTTTCTACTTGTCTTTTGAATATTATTTTGGGTGTTATATGTTCTAGGAAGGCTTTCTAGCCTTTCCCAATTGGTAGTTAGATTCAGGAATCCTATATTCTCCAGTAATTTCTTATGCTTACATTCATGCTACCCTTAAATAATATAATACAGTCTACTTCTCTTTATTGGCATTTTCTCTATTAAATTATGAATGTGCTGCGGTCGAGATTACATTTTAGTTATCTTTATTTTTCTAACACTATGTGCTGAATGTTAGATGCTCAATAAATGTCTGTTAATTTTGTGAGTGAATCTAGAAGAAAAGAGGTAATGTTAAGTGCAGTTAAATAAGTCTTTTATTTCTTCTTTCTTATTCCTAACACGATCACTTTTTCTGAAACAATAAAGTACTGTCCAGATTTTATATTTTGTTTGGTAAATATTTATTTCGAAAGGCTAATAGGCATTGACTGCCTTTGTGCTCTTTCTTTTTAACGTGTTCTCATTTTAATAAGTATAAAAGAGTTTCAAAGATAGTATTTCCTTACTTCTACAGTGAGTTAGATGTTTATGATTCTGGAGAAATATAAATTATATGTACAGAGGAACCATAACAAAAATGGAAAAGGAAGAATGCAAAATACAATTATGCTAACCTCACAGCCAAAACCAGCGCCAAATGAAGTAGTAATTAATTTAGCCAGTTATATGTCTGTATGTTTTCCTCTCTCTATTTTTCTTTTATAAGAAAGTGACCTTTCGATGAGAAAGGGTAAAATTGTATTGATTTGAAGACAGTAAAACAAAAGAAATATAGGTGATTTTTGCATATGAATGGTACTGAGAGTACTATTGAACTATTTTAGTGGTTATGGAGAGAACATAGGGTACATTTGTCTTCTGAGATTAGAAAAAGGTTCCAATTTTAAAAATAATGATACATTTCTTGAACCACAAATATGTGACCTCATTATCAATATTGAGAGAAAATTCTGGACTGGATTTTAAAACCATCTTTTTTGAGCATTGAGAAGGAGCTATGACTACTGGAGGTCAGCAAAGAGGAAACAAATGGATCAGGAGCACATTTCATTGTGTACAGTGACTATCCAGGTAGAGAAGGAGACTTCTACAGATTTAATGTATCAGAATTCTTGCAATACACTTGACAACATTTCTGATGATATTTTAGTGGTCACAAGCCATATATGTGGTCTAGGTGGTAAAACGATAAGTTGAAAGTGAGACCATTCCCAAAGAGTGCTTATTTACAGTTACTTTTACTATAAAGGGAGATACTTTTCAGGACTCTACCCTCAATCTTGTCTACTCAACATCTTAAAAATGGGTTAGATGAGAATGTACATTAACTTTGCTTTTTGGCCCAGCTATTAAGATTAAGTGAGAAAGGATAACAACAACAACAACAACAAAAAACTTTGCAAATTTGAAAATGGAAAAACATGGAGATTACAGTGTCCTGTGAGCCTAATATGAATCAATAATATAAAGCACTTCTCAAATAGCTAAATAAACCTTGCTTTGCAATAAATAACCTGGGTTACTTATCAAGTCTTAAGCACCACATTCTTTAGGAAGTGTTCAAATACTGGGTCATGACTAGAGGTGGTGATCAGAATGGGGATAAAATCAGTTTTGAAGACAGCAGAAAATAATTTCATGGAGCTAGAAGTAGAATGATTGTTCCCTTCCCATACATAAAAGATTGTCGAAACGAAGAGGGAGTATAATTGTTCTGTGACACACCCATTCAGCTGAACTGAACTCAAAGGGTGAAGGCCACAAAAGACATAAGCATAATGCACACATACACATACACACATGTGCACACACACATACTTTCTTTTCTTTCTTTCTTTTCTTTTTTTGTTTGTTTGTTTGAGACGGAGTCTCGCTCTGTTGCCCAGGCTGGAGTGCCGTGGCGCTATCTCGGCTCACTGTTAGCTCCGCCTCCCGGGTTCACGCCATTCTCCTGCCTCAGCCTCCCGAGTAGCTGTGACTACAGGCGTCCGCCACCTCGCCCGGCTAATTTTTTGTATTTTTTGTAGAGACGGAGTTTCACCGTGTTAGCCAGGATGGTCTGGATCTCCTGACCTCGTGATGCGCCCGTCTTGGCCTCCCAAAGTGCTGGGATTCCAGGTGTGAGTCACTGCCCGGCCACACACACATACTTTCTAACAATCAGAAATTAGAATTGCTCAAAGATAAAATGAACTTTCAATTAGAGTTCCTAGTTGGAGCAGGTTACAAGTAAACTTAATGAGTAATGAAAACTATATTGGAAAATCATGTGCCAGGGATAATGTAGAAGTAAATATTTGCTGGAATGGAAAACAGAAGAGTTTACTTACATGACCTCTAGGAGCTCTTCTACCGAAAAAGATTATGTTTCTCTATACAATAACAATTGTAGGAATATTAAGAATAATAGTAGCTGTAGTGGAAGTGTTAGTCATACATTTTTTTTTTTTTAATTGAGTATTTTCTATTTTCCATACTCTGTGCTTGGCTCTTTGTAATCCTCACAACTAATCTATTATGTCAGTGCTGTTACTATGTTTAATTCATAGGAGGGAAAGTGGAGGTTTAGGGAAGATATTTAACATGCTCTAGAACACACTGAAAGAGTGAGTCAGGATTTAAACAGAGGAATGTGTGGCTCCTGAGGCTGCCCTTTCACCCAGTACTCAGTGCCGTAGAGGTAAATTAGTGAGCCTGAACTTCACAGCACAATAATACAAAATCAAAATCTGTGCAGGAGAGGAAGTCATCAATTGCCTACATCAAGGAAGAAATATTTGCTTCTAATTAGGATTACATACTGATCTGGACTCTCCTGCACATACTATAGAACGGGGCAAATAATGTCAGAATGTGTGAAAGTTAACAAGTTATTCCCATGAGTCAGTTAAGGTTCTCAGAAGGTCCATTGATTAGCCCTAAGAGTCTTAAGCAAAAATCGTTAATGAATTATTACTAGAGTATACTAATAGGACCAATGTGGACTATGAAATTTCATTTTTCTCCCAAAGAGCTTCACCTGTATTTCAAAGTAATTGATACAGTGGAAGAGTCTGTAGTTTTCCTCTCCAACTCCCATTTTTCCACACACACACACACACACACACACACACACACACAGAGAAAACTATTATGTTATTAGCATAATCATTAATTTTTAACTGGAATGTAAGCAGCCAGTATTATTATTTTATGGGTGCAGAAACAGAAACAAGGAAAAATACACCAGTACTCTCTACTTCACCAAGCAAATAACTCATGTATTTAGGAATAACATTCAAGTTTATACTCACATGCAGTAAGATTTTATAAAATGTTTTCTGTGGTAAAGATGTATGAAAAAACAAATAGAATGTAGAACATACTCCTTGTGCTCAACACACTCAGACACACACACACGCACACACACACACACAGAGGAGCAAAGCAAGAGAATATTAAGTACTAAGAAATCATTAAGTATACCTATACATTTTGAATTATTAACCTAAAGTAAAAGAAATAAGAAAGACTCTTTGGAGAGCATGATTTTGACGCATATCTAAAGAACTAGAAAATGATTGTGCCTGGAAGAAAAACAACATTTTATAGGCCAAGGAAATTTAAATAGCAAATATTCTAAAAGGTCAAAGAAAGATGATACAAAAAGAGATGAAGAAAGTTGTTGTGTGTTTAAAAAAAATGGGGATGAAATTCCTCATCTCTTACATTCCATTTCCATCCTTATAAAACTTCACTACTATTCACCATATACGCAATGCACATTCCAGTAGATTATCTAATTCTATTAGTCACTTTCAGCCCTGAAAAGGTTTTGGCAGTACTCTAATATATAGCTTAATGAGGAATATTATTCTAATAATGAAAGCAAAAAAAAAAAAAAAGAAGATAAATAACATATATCAGTATTGTTTTATCTCGTGCAAAAAAAAAAAAAAAAAAAAAAATAGGCTTTGCAGACGCTGCCGCCGAGGAAAGTCCTGTACTACTAGCCATGGTCAACCCTACCGTGTTCTTCGACATTGCCGTCGACGGCGAGCCTTTGGGCCGCGTCTCCTTCGAGCTGTTTGCAGACAAGGTTCCAAAGACAGCAGAAAATTTTCGTGCTCTGAGTACTGGAGAGAAAGGATTTGGTTATATAGGTTCCTGCTTTCACAGAATTATTCCAGGGTTTATGTGTCAGGGTGGTGACTTTACACGCCATAATGGCACTGGTGGCAAGTCCATCTATGGGGAGAAATTTGAAGATGAGAACTTCATCCTAAAGCATACAGGTCCTGGAATCTTGTCCATGGCAAATGCTGGACCCAACACAAATGGTTCCCAGTTTTTCATCTGCACTGCCAAGACTGAGTGGTTGGATGGCAAGCATGTGGTCTTTGGCAAAGTGAAAGAAGGCATGAATATTGTGGAGGCCATGGAGCGCTTTGGGTCCAGGAATGGCAAGACCAGCAAGAAGATCACCATTGCTGACTGTGGACAACTCGAATAAGTTTGACTTGTGTTTTATCTTAACCACCAGACCATTCCTTCTGTAGCTCAGGAGAGCACCCCTCCACCCCATTTGCTTGCAGTATCCTAGAATCTTTGTGCTCTCGCTGCAGTTCCCTTTGGGTTCCATGTTTTCCTTGTTCTCTCCCATGCCTAGCTGGATTGCAGAGTTAAGTTTATGATTATGAAATAAAAACTAAGTAACAATTGTCTGTCAAAAAAAAAAAAAAGGTAACTTTAATAGCCAGAACATTAAAGGAAGTTGACTAACATACAGAAAATTTTTGACACAGTGAACATAAGTTTTATACAAGCTATTACACATATCCCCTACCCATTCGACCTCCAAATCACAGTCTTATTCAAAATTAAGAGGTTTGCATTTCTGCATTCTGAAACAATTCCACTCTATATACTCCTGGAAGAGTGGAAAGCACCCTTCAACCATAAATTCTGGTAGCTCAGTCCACCGTGACAACAAACTGCGTGTGAGATTTTCCTGTCTATATCTGATCAGACTGGTTTCAAGTGGCTACTTTCCAGAAACTCCCTGTCAGGACAAGATTGTCTCACACTCAAGTCAGGACACAGAACCACCAGACCCAAATTGTTCAAAAGAAATAGTTACTTGGTATCAGCCTCAGACAGATGAGATTGAGCAGTGTTTTTTAGGTAAAGAAAAGATCTGAAGACAGAGGCAGTCAAGTGTTTTAGAACCCAAATGATGCCACGAGCTTGCCACTTGCAAAGAAGTAGGAGGGCAGATGTGGGGCACAAGGAAATCACCTAAAAGAGAAAACCTGATATCTAATGAGTCTCTGTGATGGTCCTGAAAACAAAACGAAATCACAAATAAAATGGCAGCCTTGGAAGCAAAGGGCAGACAGAGGCCTCTACTCAGCCTAAGGACCCAGTCTTGCCTTGTTTAATATGGATAAGCAACTCCTTAGATTTCTAGAATCAAACCTTGCCAGCCCTGCTCTGTGCTTTTCTTTTCAGCTTTATTGAACTACTTTTTGCTCCCAGAACATGTACCTTTGTTTATCTCTGGGTATTTACCACTTCTAAACCTGGAACACTGGCGCTTTCTTCCCCTGCCCTTTGATTGGTCCACAACTTCCTGTGTTTCAGTTTAGGCATCACTGGCACCAGAGAGCTATTTTGACTCTCACTACCACCTTCAAAATCTAGAGTCAATGTTCCATCATGGCACCCTGTGCATTCTCTATCAAAGCACCTTCCTTGGTCATTTAAGTATTTGTCCGTACCCCCTACTAGGATAAGATTCAGGAGGGCAGGGACAGTATCTATATAGTTTACTTTGGTATCTTCACTGCTTAGCACCTATGGTAAGCACTCAGCATATGGTAGCTGTTTAGTAAATATTAAGTAAATGAATGAGTGGACGAAGAATTTATCTTAGCCTAGAAACTTCCCCAGGTGTCTCTGTGATAAAAATTATAATGATAATTACCAAGATAACCAATACTCACTATACTTCTATTGTGTACCTGACACTTGTTAAGCGCATTAAAGTTATTATCTGATTTACATTCACAACTATATGTTAAATACTATCATAATCCATATATAACAGATAAAAAAATAAAAATTCTTAATATCACACAGGTAGAAGTTTAGAAGCTGGAATTTGGATTGAGGTCTATATGATTTCAGAGGCTGAACTGAACTTAATTTATAAGTATTCTTAGTTTTGTTTATTTTTATTATTCCCTGAGAGCTTACTATGCTTGAATAAGTGTGCCCTAACTTTATTTCAGCAACAACCACCTTTCTTTCTTTGGCTATTTACAGTTACCATTGTACAATCAGGAACTGCTGTCATAAAACTGTCCATGAGATTGTCAGGGTGAAAAGTAAAAAACAGTTCACAGCAGGGGATAAATTAAGGTACAAACTTCTATTCACTCAAATTTAATGTAAGATTAAGTGTGCAAGCTGCTGAATGTTTTCACTAATGAAGGGAAGACACCGTGTGGGGGTCAATTGATGACTAGGTCCTGAGCAGCACTCATGTGGTGTGTGTAAAAGGATGTACTAAATGCGGGGAATTACAGCCAAACCTGAGTGAAGAAGAAGCAAAACAGCTATAATCCATATGCAACCATTCGTCTTGGTGTCAGAAAGGTGGCCTGCGTGCAGGGAGCAGGGTGGGTCGCAGCCGGCCCACCCCCAGCCCAGCTCAAGGCTGTGTCTTTTAATACTGTGATTGAAGGGGAAGTGCAGTTTAAAGGTTCATCTACCACCTGTTGCCAGGCAAGATAAGTGATAGCAAGAGCCTTCAAGACTCTGATTACTAACTCTCTTTAGTAGGAAGTATTGTGAACAAAACTTTTTTGTTGTCTTTACAAAGAGATCAGTTTTGCAGATTCTTATTGAAACAGAACAGAAGTGCTTGGGTAACAGGCTTTCGAAGAAACAGCATCTTTAGGGCTGGATAAAATAGGTAGGGTGATAAAGAAGAAGTAGGGGTAAAAATCTTGGAAAGCAATTTCTCTTATTCCCATCCTAGAGTTGTAGGCACCCAGAAGGTTAATAGCTATGCTGTTCAATATAGTTGCTTCTGTTCACATACAGCTCTTGAAAACTTGAAATGTGGCTTATCTGAATGGAGATACACCTGAAATGTAAAATACACACTGGATTCTAAAGACTCAACATGAAAAAAGAATGTAAAGGATTTCATGAATGATGTTGATGGTGTTGAAATAATATTTTAGGCACATTGGGTTAAATAAAATATATTATTAAAATTAATTTCACCTGTTTCTTTTTTACCTTTTAAAATGTGACTACTACAAACTTTAAATTTATACATATGGCTTTTATTTGTATGTCCATTAGAGAGTGCTGGTTGATAAGATGGTTACATATATTATTTATGTTTAATATTACCACAGTAGGATCTTTAATCCTCTTTAATCTCTATGTTTTTGATTTGGGGAGTCTTTTAATTTTAAGTGAACTGCAAATAATGTTATCAATTCTGAAAAAATCTACTTTTGACACTTCAAAACATTACTTTTGAAGGATATTTCCATATTTCAGTATCTTTGCCTTAATGTAAATAATTGAGAATAAAATCCAACCTGAAAAACCTAAAGAAATCATAGCAGCTCTTACCACCAGCAGCTATTTTTTCTGTGAAAAGAAATGTCTGAAATGGAACCAAGGTGAAAGTGAAAACTAGTTATTGATCCCTTGCTGTTATTTGCTCATAAGGTATACTTTATCTGAGATGCTGCACATTATCAACGTAAGTGAATATGAAACAGATATTTTGTAGATATTTGCATATGACATTTAGCTTGAAAATGTATACATAAACCACATAGTCATAGGAGTTTTAAAATTAAAATTGCATTATTATAACTTTTAGCATTTTTTTATTTTTTTTAACCTGCGTCAGTCTGAGGCCCTGTTGAAAGAATATTTCCTAGATGGTTCAAATAAGATTTAATGAAAGACAAGATTAAGAACAAAATCAAAACAAGGAACAAAGCCTAGGAGCAACACAATGTCATTACCACTGCCAAGGCTGATAGAAAAAGGTTTGAAATGGTTTTAACAGAATGCAAAACAGGTAGAGTCAAGGAGTAGGAAGTCTTCAGAGCTACCTGTGATCAGGAATGCAGTGCCAGGCAGGGAAACAGTAGGGAAGAAGTATCCTGATACCTCTCTCTCCCCGCACCTTAAGACCTCCTCAATTGGTCCAACCTACCTGCAAACAGAACTTCATGTGCAATCACTCAGAGAAAGATGGAGAATGAATTTGGGGAAAAAATAATATATATATAATAAAGAAAGTTAGCACATCTAGGAAACTATTTTTATCCAGGATTATTTTGTCTAATGTCTAAAGCAGTGTAAATAAGCATAGGGACCAATGGGAAAAATCATATGATATGGGAAAACACAACAGCAAGGTGGTTAATTAAACAAGATATGCTCCATCAGAAAGAAGAGCATCAATATGGAATAAGCTCTGTAGTGGGAATAGAAATCCAGGAGAGTCATAATGTAGTAGAAAGATAAAAGAATATGTGGTAGATATAGAGAGATTATAGTGCCTAAGTTTCTCTTTTGATTAATTTATGAACAAAAATTTTAATTTATTGCAATGAGTAAGATTTAAATTAAAAGGCAATGAGTGTCTAATTATATTTCTTGAAAATGGGAAATTGGATAATTTAGGGGAAATTGCCAAAAGATTAGAATTTAATAAGTAAAGAATGCTATTTTGCAATTTTTGACATTTGACACTAATTTTTGTCTTAGCAGTGGTTTTTGGTTAGTTAAAACTCTGGAGAAAAATGTAAAACTCAGGTATAAAACATCACAGATTATTCTTTCAGTACTTTATTATATATCTGTCCTCTATATAGCTTAATTGGTATAGGCAAATAAAATGGGTTCAAGAAACAGGAATATATGCATGAGATTGCATTTATTTCTAGGCTCTGAACATTTCTCATGCTGTCAGTGACCTGACCTTACCTTGGATATGGCCATTTTCTACCTTTCCTTGATCTGAATAATATCTACTCAACCACCAAGAATAAAATTCCTCACAAAAATCAATGCGTCTTTCCGGGAAAGCTTTGACAACTGTCCTCCTACTCTTAGCCCATTCCTACTCTCAGGTGGAGTTGAGTCCAGCCTCTTAGAATAATATATGCCACAGAATTTTTGAACCAAAACAATACTCAAAGAAAGAGGATAATGTGTTAGTCCATTCTCAACACTACTATGAAGATACTACCTGAGACTAGGTAATTTATAAACAAAAGAGGTTTAATTGACTGACAGTTTCACATGGCTAGGAAGGAACTTACAATCATGGCAGAAGGCTTAGGGGAAGCAAGGCACATCTTACATGGTGGCAGACAAGGGAGTGAGAGCATGAGGAAGTGCCACACTCTAAAACCATCAGCTCTTGTGAGAACTCACTCACTATCACAAGAACAACAGGAGGGAAACTGCCCCCATGATCCAAATACCTCCCACTATGTCCCTCCCTCTACATGTGAGGATTACAATTTGAGACGAGATTTGGGTGGGGACACAGAAAGCCATATCAGATAGATAGCATTTTGTTTCTATTCATGTTTGGTTGAGACTATGTTATCAGTTATAGTTTTCCATCCAGGAATAGCAGTACTAAAATTCTATATCATCACTTAAGAGAAAAACCATACCCTTATTTTGACATAGGGTTGGCAGTTGAGGAAGTCAAAATTCTATTTTGAAAAGAATACTTCTTACCTTTCTAGAAGGTCACAGTTATACTTGCTGACAAAGTTACCATTCTCATCAAGGTTTCTTTCAACTGCTCAGACGAGTACTTCATTGAGACCCCAAACTGTCATTCTATTAAACATGGGTAGTATTTAACTTAGACAATTTTCAGAACATGCACTGACACCATCCTGTCACCTGTAGAAAACATCAGTTATGTTGTATGGAATATCTAGTTTAAAGCAACGACACAGACTTCTGATGGGCCTGCCAGCTTTGAAATGCAACCTGAATAACAGGACAAATTGACCTATTGAATGATGTTATTTAGTATAAGAGTTCTGGCCATTTCTGATATCTATTTTAAAAAAAACATTTACATTCATTAATTCATATTGATAGCCATATTATTTGGATATATTTTTCCATTCAATTTTCCCCAACTTTCCTAATCTTAAAACATTTTAGAAATGCATACTACCCCACTGAAAAATAATTCACAATCCTGTGCCAAGCTGCCAAGCATCTCAATATTTTTGGCAAGTCTACAGGGGACTCTGGGACTCTATATTCTCAAGAAATCCTTCTTGCCCCCAACCAGAGGACTCCCATGATCAGGCAAGTGTGGAGAAAACTACTTAAATTGAAAAGCAGCTGGTGATATTTTAATTATAATGTTTTAAAGATGTACTCGGAACCACTTAATTTTACTTTCTTAAATAAAATTAATCACCCCAAAGTAAAATTTGTGGTATTTATTACACATGCAGAGAACTATTACGTTACTGGCAATTTTTTATTTTCAAAATAAGATTGCATATATGTGCTTTCAGATAGACATAATTCTTGATCTATATTTTTGTGTTTATAAACAATCATTCTTAGAAAAATTTTTAAAGTTTTTCTGTATTTTATGGAAAAACCTCCAAGAATCTAAATCATTATCTAAATCATTAAAAGTAACCACCATTTATTGAATGCCTACTATTTTATATGATACTCTTTACACATAATTGTATTATTCCCCACAAAAAGGTGAGCATTACTGTGCTTATTATTTTACAAATGAGGAAAGCAAAGATCAAAACTGTAAGTAATATAGCCAAAATCCCACAGTTAATATCAGAACATTACTTTAAAATAGATCATTCCTGAATATTGCATTGCCTTCCAGAAAAATAATATAATATACTAATTTACATGTAAAACCAAATCAATAAAATTTTTCATCTGTGCTGTTCTTGAAGCATTTATTTTCATTATCTAATTATAGCAAATTTGTGACCTAAATTAGTTATATAAATATATAGCTTAAGTCTAGAAGTATGACAGCTTGAATAGCTTTTTTAATTTTTTAATTCAGCCATCAGTAAAGAAGAAATGGTGATATCATTGGTTGTGAATGGCTAAGATGTACATACCATAGAGTAAAATTTATACTTAAATCAATTCTTAGGGCAAAATTTGACAATATCTTTCTAGATAAAATGAGAATGTCCCCATGGTTTATAGCCAAATCAATGAACTTACAGTCATCTATCGAGATGTTTAGAAATATAAAGAAGGAATCACACTGTTTAAATATCGTTGATGTCAATTTTTAAAATTGTTGTGCTTTTCAGATCTTGTTTTTGCTGGTTATGTAACCATTTACTCCTCAATAAAGTAAACAGAAAAACAAGCTTGATAAACTTTTAAATTGTCAGCAAAAATACTCCCAAAAGCATAGAATAACTAGTATATTTAGGCTGATGCACACACACACAGAGAAAGAGGAGAGAGGGAAATTTTGACAAGCTCTAGCCTTTATGCACATACAGAAGTGATTTGATTTTAAATGGTTCTTAAATTTATCAAACTAATTATTTTATTATTGATGTGAAAGAACATTCTTGGGAGCAAGCACTAAAAAACATCTATTTGGCAAGTAAATAACAAGCTAATTCTGTAACAGAAAAATTTCTGGCCAATTATAAAGAAAGTACAAAGAAAGTCAGTCTCACTAACTTTACTTGTCCTTAATCTTTTTGATAACTAAATATAAAAGAAAATGTTATCCCACTGATTTATCCAAAACAATTGCATGCATTATCTGTGAAATTTCAATAATTTATTTATATCTGGTATTAAATGAAAAAACCAAAAAAAGAAAGGTTTATTATCTTATTTACCTAAGAAAAAAGTAAGGTTTTTAATGATGGTCTAAGGGTATATACATCATTAACAGAATTATTAAATGAAAAAATATTGTACTTAACATAAGGAAATTTAAACTATTTTTTGAAGATTTTAGAGGTAGAATCAGAGAGCTTGGTTGCTGTACAATAATCACTGGGAATTGATCATGTGCCTGTAATGGTCCATATGCATTTTGTTCCATCAATAGATGCTTAAAATTTTAGCTGTAGTTCTGTAGTACTTACCTATATGACCCCAAATGTCATTACTTTCCTTTACGTCTTACATTGAATTAAGATATTACATTTCAGTAGGTCTGTATTTCATTTTCTATTTCTGAAAGATCATCACAGCCACAATTTTTCTATGCACCTTTTGTAAATAACTATTATTCAAGAAAATAATTGGGTTTCCATGAGCAGAACGAGTAGGAAATAACACTGGCCTCAGATGTATGAGATGCAACCAAACTACACACAGAGTAAATTTTATTTTCACTATTTTTGAAATAAATGAAATATTTTATTAAGGGCTTAATACATAAGAAGAAAAATAAGCAAAATCTGAATAAGTCAGAAGGAAATAATGATGCTTTAAGCAGAAACAAGTATATGACAAAACAATAGATATGATCAATATGAGACATAAATAATTATACAGAAAAAACTGATTAACCAAATTATTTTGAAAATGAGAAAAAGAATATTTTAACAACTATAGAATATGTTTTAAGGTAAGATTTTTCTGAGAAAAATTTATGCTAATATATTTAATTATCTCAAGAAAATACAATTTTCTAAAGAAAAACACACAAATAGCCAAAACTAATTCAACAAGAATTTAAGAAAAGAAAATGTAAAGCCAAAAAAAAAAAAAAAATAGATGTTAAAAACTTAGCACAGAAAAGCATCTTCAGAGACAGATGCTTTTACACTTGACTTACTTGAACTTTTCAAGATACAGATGTCTATGCTTAAAGAAATGGTGCAAAAAGTAGATTTAAAAAATGGAACATTACCAAATTCACTTTATAAAGCAATAACTACTATGACAATTAAAGCTGGCTGAGATATAGAGAAAATAAAGAGGTGTATCCAATTATTTGTAACTGCAGACATGTAAAATCCTAAACAGACTATAACAAAATGGTCTGTAGTCCAAGAATCAAGCTACTCATCATTATGAAATCTACTAATAAAATTTGTCACATAGATAAGTAAGAAAAATAACATAATGTTTTCCATTGGATCTTCAAAAAGGCAACAACAAAAATCAAGGATGATTAGCTAGTATATGATTTTAATATACAGAAGTAAAGATGCTTTCTCAACATGAAAAGTATCAACCTGAGACCAGGAGACAATGTGGCACTTAACCCAAAGCCACAGGAAGACACCATTACTATGAAATATTGTCCTAAGTCTGGCTAGTGAAACTTGGAAAGGAGAAAGTAAAATAATTTTTTGCGGATGATATCATGTTAAATCTGGAAATCCCAAATGTATACAAAACAATGTAACAATTGCACCTCATTAAAAATGAAACTTATATATAGAAAAAGACTAGAGTATAAAGAGTGTCTTTGGAGAGAAGAATTGTAGTATCTGGTTTTTTTCTACCTTTTGTTGATTTCCCAAATTTCTTAATACATATGTAATGTTTCAACAAAGTAAATGAAAACAGTAAAATTATCTGGAAACAATAACACTAAACAAACTGGCAATAGGGGAGAAAAATTATTCCTATGATGCTAAAGCCACAAACAATTTCGTGTGTAGACTTGTACATGTATGTGATACACACACCTATTCCAACATATCCAAGTGTGTGTGAATTCATACTATGTGTATTATCTTTTAATTTGTAATGATATTGGCTTCTTGTCATTATTTCATAAAATACATGTATTTATTCTAATCATTTCAACAGCTAGACATATAGTAGTTTTTTATATGGGTTTGCTATAAATTTCTTAACTAGTCCCTTATAAATGGAATTTAAATTTTTCACAGACTTCACATTTTACAGATAATGTTTCAGTGAAGATTCTTGCATATATGTCTTTTTTAACTTACGTATTGCTACAAAACATACCACCACAAAATGTAGTAACTTAAAACAATAATTTATTCTGTATCAAGATTTTGTGTGTCAGGAATTCTTGGGTGATTCTTTTATTACATATGCCATGCATGGAAGTCACTAGGTGGTATTTAGGTGCAGAAGTGCTGGTCCAGTGTCTAAGGTTGCTTCCCTCCTAGGACTGGCACCTAGACAGGAAATCCTGGAAAGCTGGACTCAGCAGGCTCTTGAAAGGAGTACCTACGTGTAATCTCTTCAGCACAGTAGTTTTAGTATTTTGGGGCTTCCCAGTTGGTAACTTAGAGTTCAAAATATATATATCCTAAGAAGTCCAGGTGGAAGCTACAAGGTGTTTTATGACCTAATCTTAGAAGTTCCATAACATCACTTTTTCTACTTTCTACTGGTCAAGAACTCCACTAACACCAGCCCAAAGTCGAGGAGAGGAGAAATAAATTCTACCTCTCCAGAAACATAGTAAATAATTTGCAACCATCTTTTACTAAACGTAAGTTGTAAGTCTAGAGTACTTTGAAGTGCAGTTACAGGGTCAAAGGGTCCATGCGTTCCTGTCACCCATTTGCACCTATGGCTCTGAGGGATGCAGCCTCAAGTCCTGCATTTCCTTTTCTTGTTTCTTTTCTTTTCTTTTTCTTCTTCTTCTTTTTTTTTTTTTTTTTTTTTTTGCCCTTGGAAGAGAGAAGAACAGAATCTTCAATTCTGCTTATTTGTTTTTACTTTGTGTGTGTGTGTTCTTGTGTTTTTTGTTTTTGTTTTAATGGAATCTCCTTCCTCCCTTTTCCCCCACTCTCCCTCCCTACCTCCTGGCTTTTGTTCCTTTTGTTGATGTTGTTTCAGTGTGAATCCAAATTCCTGTTTGTACCCCTTGGTTCACCAAGTTTTAGGTTTGTAGTATAACTTCATTACACTAAAAGAAAAAAAAATCACTTTCCACAAAGTTTGTATGAAACAAATTTTAAGGAAATCTCCAAGAGCACTTTGAAAATAGATATATGCATTGACATGCTCGTTGTCTCTGAGGGGCCCTCAAGGCCATCCAGCATCTTCAGGAATGGTCCACTTGTGATGGTACATGCAACTGAGCACATAAAATGTGACTTTTGGTATAGACATTTTATCTATAATCAGGATATTAAAAAACAATATCAAGATAAACAAGTCAGAATTCTCCTTTATCTGAAAAGCTCACTGAAATCCTATCAGGCTGATTTTTATATGGTTTGCAATATGTTCAGGTCTATCTCCTGCAGGTAGATCATCGAACTGCTGTGCTGGGAGGTTAAACGGTGGTATTAACCATATTAGAATGAGACCTATACTGAGGCAAGAAATCTTTTTGCTTTCCAAATCTTCTTTAGATCATTTCCGTGGATTGCTTTCCATATTTTCTTCCCTTCCCTGAAGCTGATGAGGTATGAAGAACTCAGAATCTTCCTCCACTTAGGTGGCGATGCTATCCACATGCCTAACACTCCAACTCTAAAAGTTTAATTTACAAATATTAACCTTTATCTGGCTACACGCAAGAGAGAAACCGACTAAACGTGACTTAAAATATAACATTTATTTTTACTTAACAAGCCTGGGAATAGGTAGTCTCAAGATAGGTCAGCAGTTCCATGATATTATCAAGGATTCAATTTCTATCTTTCCACTCCTCTATTCTTATCTGTTGGCTGATTGTTCTCATCTTTATTGCCTCATGGGGAAAAATGGCTGCCTTAGCTCCAGACAGTATTTTCATGCTCAAAGCTTAAAGAATGGAGAATGAGTGTTTTTCTCATCTTGTTCCCTTTTTTAAGGTACTTAAAAGCTCCCCAGTAGGCACCTCTTCAGCTATACTTGGTTACCTTTTGTTTCAAGGAAGCTGAAAAAGAGATTACCTAACTTTCTGTTGTGAATAGGTAAAGAAGAAAGAGATGGGTATGGCTTTCTGGTAGTGAACCAACAATTCTACTACGTAAGACAAAACAGAAAGCAGATTGAGTTTTGAGATAAGTTTGAAGAATCACACTCAAGAATGTGTTTATAAAAGGAAAAAGAAGCCTTTACAGGTGATGTATGGTCCAATTTAATTCCCCAATACAGATCTAGCGAATAATGAAACCCAAGATATTCTTATAGTCTTGGCTCTTATCCAAGATCACTTTTCTTGAAGACCTAATGAGGGTAGATTTTAATGAGCCTGTGGCAATGTGAGAATTAAGAATATTATCTCTCTCTCTCACTGCTCTCTCTCTCTCTTTCTTTTTTCTCTCTTCTCTAAATTTGGCCTTAGTATTTGTTGTCCACTTGCAATGTTTATTTTTTTTAAATGTTTGAAGCAAAGGATAAGATAAGTTTTTCAGACAGCAATAACACAATATAGAGGAAAAACAAGAACTTAGATACCTGGATAAGGATTTGGGGTTTTGTTCTTGGCTCTGCTGCTAATTCTAAAGTCAGGGTCTCTCTCTTTAATTATAAGTCTTAATTTCCTTACCTGTAAATGAGGAAGTGGCAAAAGATTCCATTCAGGGCTATATTTTATCATTTCATTATGATTCTGCTACATAGTGACCAAAGTCACTATGACAGCACCGACAGGGTTTTTTTTTGTTTTTTTTTTGTTTGTTTGTTTTGTTTTTTTTAATTTTCCTACCTTTGCTTCTAACTGGAATCACTTAATTATCATCATCATCATCATCATCATCATCATCATCCACACTGTTATCATGAAGCATGAAAAGCCAGGCAATGTGCTAAATACTGTTTGTAAACTATATCATTAAATTGTGCTTCTGTCCCCATCTTTAGAGATGACACAGTTTAAAGTAGGAGTGGTTATTTGCACACAGTTGCTTGGAAATTTATGTGGCCAGAAATTATACAAAATTATAGTTGATTACAGAGACCAGATACTTAATCATTACACCATTGATTAACTGAGGAATATCTCAAGAAAGCAATGAGATTAGTATAAATGTTCTGGATTTCAAACAAAACTTGTTAAATAAAATATTACCAAAATAAGAAAATGAGTTCTTTTAAAAGTTTTCTATCATATTCTGACAAGACAGACCCAACTCTGAGATCTGTGTTCACTTTTGAATGTTTGTAAGCAGACTACACAGATTTAGGAGAGGCAATGGACGCTCAAGAATGGCCAGTTCAAGAGTGGTGGCATGCACCTGTAATCCCAGCTACTTTGGTGGCTGAGGCATGAGAATTGCTTGAACCTGGGAGGAGGAGGTGGCAGTGAGCTGAGACCCCACCACTGCTCTCCAGCCTGGGCGACAGAGCAAAAGAATGGGTAGTTATAAGGTTGCCTAAATATTGATGGGGAGTAAGACATGCTGATTTTGGGATAGTTTCTAACCCCAGTACCAGAAAGACAAACTTTAAAAACAGAGAAAGACTGGCAGAACAGCCTGGAATAAGATAAAGTAATTGAAGGATCTTCTATAGTCCCCTCACACACTAAGTAAATCAGGATGCAGTGGTGGTAAGGGCAGAATAACGGCAACCTATTGCACAGAGCAGATGCAACAGGAAGCTTGTAAAAGCCTTAGGTTGAGAAAGAAAACAGATACTTCCTTTGCCAAAATGAACTGCTGCCAATGCTAATTCTACACAAAACGGATTAGCAGTCAGCCTGCAGTGTGATGTTTGGGGCCAGATTCCCATGAGGGGACAATGTAGAACTGCTACTTGCATGCTCAGAAAATAGAAAAGGCAAGACTTTATTTTTCTTTTTTCTTTTGATGCTTTAACTGAAGAGGAAAATATTTTTATTTTCTGCCACACTCTTTGAAGGTTGCTTCAGACAGCCATGCAGGGACATTTGCACCTGAACAAAAATAAAATCAATCCCCAAAAGGGAAGGGGTGCTGAAGTGAACTAAATGTCACTCCTAATTTAATAACAAGTTGATGGTAATGTCTATTTTCTGAGACACGGACTTCTGAAAAGCTTTAAAACCAACTGTGGCCCGGAAGTATACACCTGAAGCCTAACAAATAAAATAGTAGTTTTTGAATAAAGGTTTTCCTTTGCTCCGTAAAGCTAGATTTGCAAATATTTGTATTTTCCATGAAAAAACACATTTATTGAATGGTATCTCGAAACATGCTGGATAGAATTCCAAGTTTAAAAGCCATTTACACACTGGTACATCAACAGAGCAATTCTTTTACAGCAAGAATCACAAATTCTTAATAAGTTTGAATTTGAAGATCCTGGTCGTTCTCTCTGTCAATGTTTTGTGTTCACTTACTTGGAATCCCATAGATTGAAAGAGAAATAAGAAATAAGTCAATGTTAATTAGCTTGACTTAGCTATTCAAAGATGTATATATTTTATAACATCAGGTTGTCAATATAAGTATGTGTAATTTTTGTCAATTAAATATTTAAAAGCAAATAACAAACCTAATTTTTAAAAAAAAATTAGAGTGAGATGAAAAACCTCACTTTCTCTAAAGAAGAATAGCAACTGTCATCTTTAGATCATTGCTGAGCTACTCTGACCACCACCACTTATTAGATAGTCATGGGGCAAAGCTATGCTGATGAGAATGTTGCCTGCACTGCATTCTGAGATCCTGATATAGAGTTAAGTTACAGGAAAAATGAAGTCAGTGACCCATGGTGTAGTAATCTTAACAAATATTTCCCTGAAATGGAAATCCTATAAACCAGGATTACATATGTTATTTCCAGTCCTACCTATTTTTTTACAACTTGCATTGACATTTTCTAGTACTTGTGTTTTATAACTCTATTGGGATACTGAGGTGATTTCCTTATCAAAAACTAAACCCATACATTTCAAAACAATTCTGTGTTCATTAGCTTTTTCCAAATATTAAACGTACATTATTTATTTAGTAAAAATTACCCCATGTCTTCTTTTTATTGGAATGGCTCAATTAGAGAAATCTAACCTGGCTCAGACTTTTGCATCTGTAAGACAAGTGATGACTTAAGGGTATGATTTGAGAGGTACCAGAAGACTGTCCCAGAATAAAAATGTTACCTCCTACATTGTCTGAGTATCCACTATTGGGTGATTCTGTGGCTAACACAATCTCACCGTCAAATGTCCTCTTTTGCAAGAAAACATTGCTTCTGAGATAAGTAAAGCCTTGGAATGAAAGAAGTTGTCCAGTTATTTTCTCCTTAAATTATCAACACAGAAACAGATGATCCTTCTTCTTGCAACAGGCAAAGTAATTTTTACCCCTCAAAATCCAGTTTAATTACATGATTTTGGTATTTATTTATTTTATTTTATTTTACTTTAAGTTCTCAGATACATGTGCAGAAATTCAGGTTTGTTACATGTTCCATGGTGGTTTGCTGCACCTATCAACCCATCATGTAGGTTTTAAGAACCACATGCATTAGATATTTGTCCTAATGCTCTCCCTCCCCTTCCCCCTGACCCCCTCCTGATATGCCCCAGTGTGTGATGTTCCCCTTCCTTGTCCATATGTTCTCATTGTTCAACTCCCACTTATGAGTGAGAACATGCAGTGTTTGGTTTTCTGTTCTTGCGTTTGTTTGCTGAGAATGATGGTTTCCAGCTTCATCCATGTCCTCGCAAAGGACATGAAGTCATTCTTTTTTATGGCTGGATACTATTTCATGGTATATATGTGCCATACTTTCTTTATCCAGTCTATCATTGATGGGCATTTGGGTTGGTTCCAAGTCTTTGCTACTGTAAGTAGTGCTGCAGTAAACATACGTGTGCATATGTCTTTATAGTTGAATGATTTATATATAATCCTTTGGGTATATACCTAGTAATGGGATTCCTGGGTCAAATGGTATTTCTGGTTCTAGATCCTTGAGGAATTGTCACACTGTCTTCCACAATGGTTGAACTAATTTACACTCCCACTAACAGTGTAAAAGCATTCCTATTTCTCCACAGTCTCTCCAGCATCTGTTGCTTCCTGATTTTTTTTTTTTTTTTTTTTTTTTTTTTGAGACAGAGTCTCACCCTGTGGCCCAGGCTGAAGTGCAGTGGCACAATCTTAGCTCACTGCAACCTCCACCTCCTGGGTTCAAGTGATTCTCCTGCCTCAGCTTCCCAAGTAGCTGGGACTACAGGCGTGCACCACCACTCTCGACTAATTTTTTATATTTTTAGTAGAGATGGGGTTTCACCATATTGGCCAGGCTGGTCTCAAATTCCTAACCTCGTGATCCACCTGTCTTGGCCTCCCAAAATGCTGGGATTACAGGCATGAGCCACTATGCTGGCCTGTTGTTTCCTGATTTTTTAATGATCGCCATTCTAATTGGCATGAGATGGCATCACATTGTGGTTTTGATTTGCATTTCTCTAATGATCAGTGATGATGAGCTTTTTTTCATATGTTTGTTGACTGCATAAATGTCTTCTTTTGAGAAGTGTCTGTTCATATCCTTCGCCCACTTTTTGATGGGGTTGTTTGGTTTTCTTGTAAATTTGTTTAAGTTCCTTGTACATTCTGGATATGAGAACTTTGTCAGATAGATAGAGTGCAAAAATTTTCTCCCACCTTGTATGTAGCCTGTTCACTCTGATGAAAGTTTCTTTTGCTGTGCTGGAGCTCTTTAGTTTAATTAGATCCCATTTGTCAATTTTGGCTTTTGTTGCCATTGCTTTGGTGTTTTAGTCATGAAGTCTTTGCCCATGCCTATGTCCTGAATGGTATTGCCTAGGTTTTCTTGTAGAGTTTTTATGGTTTTAGTTCTTACATTTAAGTCTTTAATTCATCATGAGTTAATTTTTGTATAATGTGTAAAGAAGAGGCCCACTTTCAGTTTTCTGCATTTGGCCAGCCAGTTTTCCCAGCACTATTAATAGGGAATCCTTTCCCCATTGCTTGTTTTTATCAGGTTTGGGAAAGATCAGATGGTTGTAGATGTGTGGTTTTATTTCTGAGGCCTCTGTTCTGTTCCATTGGTCTATATATCTGTTTTAGTACCAGTACCATGCTGTTTTAGTTACTGCAGCCTTGCAGTATAGTTTGAAGTCAAGTAGGGTGATGTCTCCAACTTTGTTCTTTTTGCCAGAAGCACATCAAAAAGCTTAACCACCATGATCAGGTCGGCTTTATCCCTGGCATGCAAGGCTGGTTCAACATATGCAAATCAGTAAATGTAATCCATCACATAAACAGAACCAATGACAAAAACCATATAATCATCTCAATAGATACAGAAAAGGCCTTTGACAAAATTCAACATCCCTTCATGCTAAAAATTCTCAATAAACTAGGTATTGATGAAAAATCTCAAAATAATATTAGCTATTTATGGCAAACCCTTAGCCAATATCATACTGAATGGTATTTCTACCTCAAGGGGAATCAACTACTTCTTTCTCCTGGCTACCATAGGCTTTACATTCACTGCTATCATAGCATATATTACTGTGCTTTATAATTAGTTGTTTACAGGTGTCTGTTATCCCTATTGAACTGTGACTTCCTTTAGGCCAATGAGTAGGACTAAGTCTGATTTGTATTTATCTTTATATTCTCAGGATCTACAGTAGCACCTTAGTATAGTGGATGTTCAAATATGTTTCTAAAAAGATTTAATGATGAAAGCAGTACCAAAAATAGCAAATCTTTCTTTACTATCTTACCTAGAGTATAAGTCAGCCCTGTATCTAACCTCATGTGAATTCAGTCAAAATGGCTGACTTGCTCATTCCACGCATATTGAGTGGGTACCTGCTGTGTGCTGGGCTCTGCTCTAGCACTGAGAAGTCAGTGCAGCAGACAGTGGGGGAAATAAATGGGACCTGTGCCATGGAGCTTACATCACCCTGTGGCAGCTAGATAGTGAAGAAAAAAAAAAAAAAACCTCTATAATGTCAGGTAGTGACAAATGGTATGAAGAGAAGTCAAGCATTGTGAGGAGAGAGAGTGATGGATAAGGAAGAGAGGGAAGAAGATGCTGGATCAATGGTTGAAACAATTTTGTGGGTTGGCAAGGCATTCATTTAAGAAAACACATACTCCAGATACTAGATGACCAAAAGACCATGGTGTAGCAAAAGGGGAGAGATGGAAGCGAGCTATCTGGGATCTATACCTTAAGGGGCTGCATTTTCTGTACCAATGGAGAATTTTAAAATAACTATCTAAGCACAAATCTGTCTTTTATTAATACCATGTGCTAGTAATATTAAACAATCTTACTGGTAAAATATTCCTCCCCACTAGGGAACACTATGCTTATGCCTCCTCCTCCTTGGTGCACTATGGCAGAAGTATATTGTCATTTTTTATATTTATTCTTATGTTTCAAGGCCTACTCTAATTTCTCAGCTGCACCACCAATATAGTCATTTCAAGTTAGGCTTTTAGGTATTTAATTGGATTTTCTGTTCCACTAAATACAAAATTTGATGGGGTTATACTTTGCATTATGTTTTTGGTCTTAAAGCAATCTAAATAGGCTCTATTTTCTACTGCAAATTGAATGAATCATACAATTAATTAGAAAATACAAGTTAAAAATCAGTTCTCATTTGGTTCTATTAAATTTACTTTCAGCCTGTCAGGGATTGTGAGTCCATTGTTTCTTCGGTGATATTTTTTCTTTATAATCTATGTTAACAATTTTTTATTTGGCAATAAAACTGAGACTTACTTATATTGGCAGGAAAAATCTATTAATTGAAAGAAATAAGTAGATTTGGGAAATGTTGATCATTAGTAGCTCCCCAGCTGTCCCGCCTTTTATAGTCATTCTGTTGGTGGATACCGTAGGAGAAAATATGCAAAATATTTTCAATAACTTACATATATGTGTCTCAAGATTATGTGCTTATAGAACATGAAAGCAGACTGTGCGTTCTTTACCTTTAAGAAATGTGCAGCCTCACCACACAGATAAACATCATGTATTTATCAAAAATATTTCAAGACAACATTTGAATGAAGAGAATATGTTTGACTCATAAGCACTGACATATTGAAACTATTGAGGCAATTATTTTGGTTTCCAAGTAGAAATATGTTACGCAAAAATGTTGGTGTTCTCATTGATAAGAACCTAATAGGTTAGATATCTCCTCTTTCTTTTGCAAGCCTTTCATGGTTTTTTTTCTTAGAAAAGTAGTTCAAATACTGTTGCAGGTTAATATTTTGGTATATTAGCCAACAGGATTTCTGCCTGTAAGTATGTGTATCTCATGATCTTTCCAGAGCTCACAGAGCTAACTTCTTCCAAGTTCATATCTCAGGGAAAGGATATATTAAGAGAAATACAAAGCCAACAAAGGAGTCAAATTACTGGCTTTTGAGGCAGCCTGATTCTACATGTGGGAATGAGAAGCATGAGCCCAGCAACCTTGTGGAAGTAAGAAACAGCAACCAGCTTGGTCCAGCTAACACAGAGGACTGTGCTCAAGAATAATCAAAGTTGTAAGGTGAATATATAGTGAATCAGTGTTTGAAGGCTATTGTAGGTAGATTTGGATCCAGTAGGAATTGAGAAAGAGTGTCATATGCAAAGGTGAGTATAATCATTTAAGCCAATTATCTAGTTCTAAAAACAATCCCGTGGTAGCTGGAGTGCATACTGTTGATCAACCCTCCTTACCTAAAACCTTCTGGGATTATTCTCTTACTAACATAATTGTCATCAAATGCTAGAATGTGGAGGGAAGTTCAGGTCTATCGGAAACAGAGTCCTAAGGAAGAGAACAGACACATTGAGTTTTATGGTTTACACTTGGAGGAGGTTTGAGACTAGGTCACAGAGATAATACCTTACCTTAATCATGGCAAGCAACCTCTGCTGATGAGGGTGTCATGGAGGAGAGATCGTGTTGGCTGAGGACAAGCTTTCTGTGTTTCAACCTGCCAACTGGGTAGCCCTTCCTCCAGGGGCCTCAGCATAGAGCTACCATTTGCCAGCAGTCCACTTGTGAAAAAATCCTACTTAACAATCCGCTGGCTGTTGATCTACCATTCTCTAAGGAACCCAACAGCTTGAAAAGCACAGCTCTAGAGCAGCACTATTATTAATAACTCAAAGCCTCTGGAATCTGACTGCCACACTCAGAGTCCTAGCTATTCCTTAGAATCATAGTGGAGTAATCAAAAGCAAGTTGATTAACCTGTCTGTGCCTCAATGTTCTCATCTAGAGAATTTTATAGTGCTGTTGTGAGAATCAGAAATGTGCGCACATGGGAAGTTCATGGGATTTTTGGACACATGGGTATGAGTTTCTACTGTAAAATTTATCATGACACAGCCTTTGGTTGACATGAACTAATAATGAGACATCATGAGTCCTTTGCGGTAGACTGATTAATGCCCTCCAAATATATCTATCAGAATCTGTGAATCTTACCTTATATGACAAATGGGACTTTGTAGTTGTGATTAAATTAACAATCTTGAGATGGGGAGGTTATCCTGGAGTGTCTGGATAGGTCAAGATAATCACAGTGGTCCTTATAAGAGGACACAGAAGTCAGATTCAGACTAGTGGGCAATATGATGACAGAAGCAGAGAATAGAGTGATGTACCTTAAGACTGAGGAACTGGCCACGCACCAAGAAATAGGGACTGCCATTAGAAGCTGAAAAAGCCATGATTTTAAAAGTTCTGATTTTAATGCCCTGAATCCTCAAATAAAGTCAGGCAAGGTGTTATTGTACTGATTCTATAGGCAAGATAATGAAGTTAAAAAGCACTTGTAACTTGCCCAAGATTAAGTGTCTAGTAAATGGGGAATGAGAACCACCTTCCATCTGTCTAACTCCAAATACTACACTTTCCATGATTCCAAGGTGTTTCTGTGGAGACTTCTATCTCAAATTCCCATCTTAAGGGAAACCAGTTACTCTGTTAAAACATAACAACATACCTATACATGCAACATCATTCTAACTCACTTCCAAACTTCATCTTATTCTTAGCAAAGTAAAAACAGAATGATAGCAAGAGAAAGCTACTTACTAGTACATCTACAGCTATAACCTCAAGGAGTTATGAAGATCAGGGGCTAGAATTAAAATATTTGAAGTCCAAAGAGATTTGAGTCTTGAGTCAGCCACATTTCTGCTATGTGACCAAGGATGATTCACTTAATTTCCCTTAGTTTTAATTTCCTCGTTGTTAAAATATTACCTGACAAGGTTTTGTGGAAGAGTAAATGATATAATCAATTTGAAACTCTTTATATGCCGTGCACATAATTGTAATCATATTTAACCTTTATAGAGATCTGATTACATGTCCTAAATTATTCTAACTTCATTATATAAATTATCTCATTTAATTTTCTCATCATTCCTAGCATGTAAGCATGCCAGAAGCAATAAAATAATGGTTTAGAGCATAAACTCACCATCCAAACTGTGGGATTAGAAAACACATTCAACCTCTCTGTGCCTCTACTTCCTCACTTATAAAATGATAATGATAATTCTTTACTTGTATATCTGATGTAAGAAATAAATGCGTGTGCGCGTGTCTGTGTGTGTGTGTTCAGCTTTAAGAACTGTGTGCTTCCTATGTAAGTGTCTGTGGTTATCGTTCCCCACTTTACAGATGAGAAAAGTAGTTAATTGCTCCTCCAAAATCCAAGAGCTTTTAGGTGCTGGGGTGCTGGAAACAAGATTAAAATTCAGTCTTTCCATGTTGCTTCCCAGTATTAAAAAAATACTTTATCTATGTTCTATAACATAAGAGAAATGATATCAAAACTGATATAAAGGAATTTGAAATGACTTTTTTCCTACCAGTAGATGGTGTGAAGTCTTTGCATAAGATTTTTTTCTCTAATTATTTTAAATTCCATTAAATTCATTTATTTGTAACCTTTGGAATTTTTTAAAAGAAAGGACTCTGCACTTGTAAATGAATGTTTATAGCAGCTTTACTCATAATTGCCAAAACTTGGAAGCAACCAAGATGTCCTTCAGTAGGTGAATGGATAAGTAAACTGTGGCATATCCAAAAAATGGAATATTAAACATCACTGAAAAGAAAGAATCTGTCAAGCCATGAAAAGGCATGAAAGAAACTTAAATGCATATTACTAAGAGAAGTAAGCCAATTCAAAAAGGCTACATACTGTATAATTTCAACTTTATGCCATTCTGGAAAAGGTAAAATTGTGGAGATGGTAAAAAGATCAGTGGTTGTCAAGGATTAGTGGGGCAGGAAAGATAAATAAGCAGAACACAGAGGATTTTTAGGACAATAGAACTACTGTGTATGACACTATAATGGTGGAAACATGTTCCTATGCATTTGTCAAAACCCATAGAATGTACAATACCAAGAGTGAGTGAACTCAAAGGTAAGCTATGGACTTTGGGTGATAATGATGAGTCGATATTGGCTCATTGATAGTTGGGGAGGCTGTGCATGTGTGCAGGGAGGGGAGTATGGGAACTCTACTTTTGCTCAATTTGTTATGAACCCTGAAAATGTTCTTAAGAAAGAAAAAAGGCAAAAAAGAAGCCTTCATCCATCTGATATTTGCTCAACTTCTTCTTTTAAAATTATAATTGCCCTAATTTGTTGCCTTTGTATGGTATTTTATAATAATATCAAACAAAATGTGTGTGATTCTCTTTTAATCATACGGGTTTTTGAAAGTATAATTTACACAAAATTATTAAAAAATAAATATTTGATTTGGATTCTCAATAACGTTTTAATGATATTTTTGGCTGGCAAAACTATCTCCTCAATATCTGTACATATTTAGTTTACACACAAAATTAAAGTTTTCAGTGTTTTCTTTAAAAATAAATAAATAAATATTTGATTTTTTTTTCATCATTATCATTCTGGAATTTAAATAACTCAAAGAAAACATTATTAATTATTTGAGAAGGCCTGCCCCAGAAATCAGACCTAATTTTACCTGAAATTAATGTTACAGTCTGAGTCCTATCCCTAGAGTGTTACTTTAAAAACATCATAATTTTCACCAAATTTGACCATGCACTTGCTGTTTAAATTCACTTGTTTCATGATATAACACATTCAGAAAAGGGAAACCCCGTCGATAGTGAACTCTACACTTCACCATGATCGTCTCTTCTTCTGTTATCATGAGTACTACATCTTTGAACACTCTCAACACAAAGCTTTATTATTTCTGCCAATTTCTGAAGCTTCTAATCTATGCGCAACACTATTCTCACTGCTGAGGAACATTCTCATTTATCCACTCGTCTTTGCAATCATCCTCCCCAAATTTGGGAGATTTATGTAGAATTTATTTTTGTTTGTTTTTAATTCACATACTACTTACTGGTAAGACAAATGCCAAGAAATGTTTGGTTAATTTTTTCACACTAACTTCCATCACTATTTATTGCTTCCTCCTTTCTCTTTCTTTCCTTCCTTACATCTTGCTCTCATCTTGTTTCTCTACCTCCTCTCTTCATTCCTATAAGTTCGTTTACAATTGAAGTATAGGAAACACTGGATTAAATAACTTTTTAATTACAAACTCCAGTGGGGGACCTTTGATTGATTTCAAGGATGATGCTCCCCAAGAAAACTTTTCTGTCATTGTGGTAGTATGCATGCCCTTGCGTGTCCCCTGAATACCCAATAACAACCACAACAATAAAATCACATGCAGTTTATATAAGCCTTGATGCAGAACTTTGGAGTGCTTACACCCTATCCTATATAATATCATTTCTCCAGTTTTTTATCTTGAGTTCTGAAAAATATATGAAAAGATGCAGAAAGTCATTTCAGCATATGAAAAATAAAAGTTACCTTTTAAAAATAGATTCAAACAGGGAAATGCAGTTTCCTGAGGGTGAGATCAAGCTGTTTGGACCTGTGGCTGGCAGCATTCCTCAAAACCCAATAATGCCTCAAATTTTCTGAAGACTTAAAGAACAATTTGGGATGATGAGACATTTTAGTACCAGTACTTATTTTCATTTAGGAAAAGTCAACACATTGTTACCATTATTGACTCAGATGGGATGTTAAGGCTCTTGGTCGTGTAGCCAACAACATGCATAAAAGGCTGTACAGATGCTTGGTTCAGTCAATTCACCTGTAGTAACATGTCTGAAAAGTGTCACTTCTGACTAAACCTGAAGCATTTAGTGGAAATGGAAGTTAAGTGGTTAACTCAAGTATCTGCTAAGATCACCCAGAAGTTTTTCTGTGGTTGTTTTGTAAACAAAGCCATAGTGACCACTGCAGTAGAATAGGAATCCAGGGAGAGTGTAGCATTTGTAAGCAAGTTAATAGAATTTAATAAAAATGGTAGTAATCAGAAATATATAGATCTCTTTTGAAAAAAAAAAAATTTAGTAAAAACTACCCAAATGTCTCATTATTTTTCTGCAATGAAGCTATTATACAAAGCAGTAAAAATAAAGCAAATGATCAAAGAATTCGCCAATGTGAGCAAGAAAGAAAAATTCAAGTAGTGCAGTAATGAATTAAACAGAAATTAGAAAAATATGTCTTCAAATGTCAGTATCTAAGAAAATGTTAAATTTGTAATAACAGAGTCCTTTCTAAATATAAAGATTTAGAGATATATAAACAGACTAAAATGAGTGACATTAACAACTTTTGAAAAACAAATAGGTAATCCTCATCTGCTTGGATAGTCTTCAGAGAAAGAAGTAAACTATATTACAATCTGAGCTTATTTACAATCTGACAATCTGCATACTCTAGTATCTATGTAATGAGACAGTGAAATAAATATTTGATCCAATTAACTCATTCACTTCCCATGATACTGTAATCTTATAAAAAGTATAAAAAATGGAATTGGGAAGTATGCAAATACATTTTTGAACTTTTCAAAAGATACAAATACAAAAACAATATATAAACTTAGACCTCCATTGAACTGCAAAAGGCTAACTTTTTTTAAAGGAGTTTGAATAGGTGCAAACTATTTTTTTCCTAAAGCAGATTAACTAGTTGGGTATTTCTTTGAATAGTTTAAAAGGTTCAAGTTATATCTGGCAGAGTGAATAGGTAATGATATATGCCTTATTCACCAAAGAAACAAATGTTTTGTTTCCCAATTCTAATTCTGTATTTTGTAGTAAGCTAGAATGATATAATATACACTAGTATTATTGTAAAACAAGAGCTTATTACCTGGCTAAGTAAGTTGATCTTTGGAAAAGTGTACAAGTGCTTTGAAATAAAATAAAAACTACTTAATCCAATCTTCTCTCATACAATTTATTTCAAGGAGAACAGACACAGCCTGTTAAAATAACAAAGAATGTAGAGTTTCCATTCATGGACAAAGTGTCCTCATTCAAACTCCCACTCTAAAGCTACCTTGCCCTTCTTCTCAACTTTCTTTGCAGTAGGGAAATGTGATTCCATGAAACCACCAGGATTCTGTTTTATGTTAACTGGCAGAGCTTTTCACGTCTCACAGACCTGCTGACACCGAAATGACACACACTTTGGATTGTCTTGTTGTGTGGAAAAGGTAGATAAAGGGAGGAGGAGAAACTTAAAACAGGTGGGGAAGGGCAAGGTGGCATTCACAAATGTTCCTGAGATCAGGGCCAGGCTTAGGATCATTGGGGAGATAAAACAATCGCTCTAGTGAAATGACTTCACAAGAAGTGTTAAGTTACAGAGTCCTGAGAATTCCCCCAAATCTGACAGCCCTAGAATGGAGCTTTGCAAAGGAAAAGGTAAAATCTTCAGGATCTACAACCAGGATATGAGCATAGACTAATATTATTTAAATGTAATTAGTAGACTATATCTGGCTTGCAAAGTGACTATGGAATTGTGTTAGATGGGGACTGAGTGATATAAAATGCCAGCATTTCCAGCTGTACTGGGGGATAAGATAGAATGCTTGGAATGGAATTCTATTTGTTCTCATATTTATATCACTTCTAGAATTCAGCTATTGGTGTGTATTTAGTATATATATATATATGCATTCAAATTCTTTGTAGGAAATTATAAACAATGCACGTTTTCTAGTTTCAGAATGATTCAGTGATTTAGAACAAAAGATTTCATACTAATTTGAAGAAAATATGCATATACCATCTAAGTTTCTGACTTTATAGAAATACATCTTTAATGCATGCATTCCCAAAAGAATTTTTAAAAGTGTGTTCAATAAAAAAAAAATCTTAAAAGGTTGAAATGTGATTTCCACAAGATTACAAAATGTAAAACAAATGTCAAAGTAAATTTTTGCAATTGCTTTTGATTACAGCATTTTGAGATTCTAGAGCATTAAAGGAAATTCTTAAACCAGCTTTTTTTTTTTTAACCAAACATAACCTCCCTTGAACCTAACCACATTTCTTTCCCCTCCTGTCAGTCAGTTCCTTGTACTTCTTTTGAATCGCTATTTGTAAGACAGGCCCCTAGGGCAGAAAGCATTTGTTGGGCCAGCTCCCATTATAAAAAGACCTTTCTGAGGGCTGGGATACTCTTCAGTACTGAGAAGGCAAAGCCTCTTCTGGAGGTTCATTTTATTAGACTCCTTGTTCCCACTGTCAATGTGAGTAACTCACAACTTCTTAGATAAAGAATGAAATCAAGTGTGAACCCAGGTTACAAACCAGAGCTTTTATATAGTCAGTGAGAATATTTATTTTCTTCTCTGAAAGTTCAGTAGTGGCTGGAGTTACTAATGGGACCAATCATTACCAAAACATATCTGTATCATTGGCTGTATTTTTTTCCAGTTCTGAACACAACTGTATTATCCTACCACAATAAAGTACCTACTTTCAGCTAATGAGTTCAAAACTGAATCTAATCTTGGTAGTTACATGAGTAAAGCAGCAGAGCTCATTCCCATTTAGGAGAGCGGTTCTGTGTATCACAAAAGGAGGCCAGGTGGAAATAAAATGCACATCTACTGAATTCCTTTTCAACATTCCAGCTACTAGAAAGCACTAGCCTCATTGAGTTCCACTCAATCGCTTGCTTATTTGACATCATGATTATATACATAAAGTTTTAACTTTCTGTTTATCAAACACCATAGATTTCATGAGGATTGGAATTTTGAACTTGGTCTATTTTTGCCAAATGGACTGAAAATAATAATTAGAGACAGTTTAACGTAATGAATACAATAGTTTCAGATAAATTGCCCCTACAGAACATTAATTTTATTCATTAAATAGAAAGGGCTAAAATTCCAAGACCAGATCTATTATGGTTTTATTTTTAGAAATCATCTTCAATTTCTCTTTTTAATTTAGAAGACAATAATTTAAACAAAATGAAGAGATGTTTAGCTAGTAAAATTCTTACATTAGGATGTCAGTTTTAATTTTAAAAATTTGACTTAAATTCACTCAAAATCACATTCTAGTTATGTTCTGATTTTGTGTGTATGCATTATTGTGAGTTTAAAATCTCCTTAGTATCTAAGCCATAGAAGATTATTCAAGTTTGAATTTTTTCTGGTTTGTTAGTTTCATTAGCCTAAATGAAAGAACATAAAAGTAGATATATTGAGAAAAGCATACTGAATTCAACATTGAGAAATCTACCTAGAACACACTTTTGGATATCAATGATTGGTCAAATTTAAATAGAATAAATGCTCTTAGATGTCTTAATTTATTCTTTTTTATTGTTACAATTATTGATCCTGAAGGATTTACCAAAGATTTATCAAGGACAAGGTTATGAACTTAATGATGGGATTGAAACGTGACTTATACAGGGATAGTTATGAATTATGTCTCTTCTGACCCAAAGTCAATCTGTGTTGGCACAAGCCAAGGATATGGTATGTATTCAAAATTTAATATGCTGGACAGAGGGAAGTATAGAATATTTGGTACTAAAGCATGACTGATCATTCATGCTTTTCTTAATGAAAACCCTCATAAAATCACGAGATGCCTTTTTATCACTTTCCAGGTTTAATGTGTAGCTACCCAACTGCTAATTCAGTTGCCATTGCTAACTGAAAAGGAATGACCTGGGGAAGTCTTACTACTAGACTTATATACTCCTCACTGAAAACTAATAAAACTTCAGCTTTTGTTTTAAATCTATTGTTACGACCTGGGTGAGGATGTGCCCAAATGCTTAAATCTTCTTAACTCAGGCTGAAGTGTTAAAATCAAAGTTCTGCACTTGGAAACCTTGGTCATTTTAACTCCACCAAAATGACTCCCTGCCTCTAGTCAGAATGTATCTATTTGCCTATCTAATAGGCATCACGAACTTAATATGACTAAAACAGAAAATTTTCCTTTCAACTCCAAATCTGTCTCACTGTGTGAGAAAATGGCACAACCATCCAGCCATTTGTTCTAACAAAACAACTAAACAAAAACACTAGGAGCCATTCCTTGATTTCTCTTTTTCCCATTCCCAACACACAAGCAATCCTGAATTCTCCCCGCTGAAAATAAAACCCACTTGAATTCACTTCTCATTATCTCCATTTATACTTCCCTGAGTCTAGACACAATCTTCTGTTGCCTGGACTCCTACGACTAATTCATCCCCCAAGTTCCCTTCTTGTACTCCATTCTATCTCTATGGAGCCATTCTTTTATAACATAAGTCATACAGTATCTTCCCTCTACTCAAAAACTTCCAGTGGTTCCTATCTTACTCTCAATAAAAGCAAAGGTTCTACCATGCTTTATATAATCTTATACAGGCTGGAACTTTGACCTATGATTTTGTCCCTCTCTCACTGGTTCACTTTGCTTCAGGGGTACTTGCGTCTTTGCTCTTCCTCTAGTTACTCAGGCTCATGTGTGTGTTAGGACTTCTGCCATTGCCATTTCAGTGGTCAAAGATGCTGGTTCCCCAGATAGTTGCATCGTTCTTCCTCAGGCTATTCAGGTTTCTATTCAAATTTTGCCTCATCAGAGAGCCCTTTCCTGATCACTCCAAGTGAAACAGCAATTCCCCTCCCCAACCATTCTCTTTCCCTTCACCCCGTCTTGTTTCTTTTCAGCACTCACCATTGCCTGAAATAGTAAAAAAGTATTTATTTGTTTTTGATCTGTTTCCCACAGTAGACTGTAAAGTCTACGAGAGCAGGGACTTAGTCTGGTGTGCTATCTCCAAGTTAGAGCAGTGCCGTGTATAAACTGTAGAAGATAAATAAATATGTAAATATCAATTCAAGGAACAAACGAATGCTAGACTGGGTATAAGAAATACATTTTTAATCAGGTGACACTGCTGCTTGGTCCACAGAGTATCTTTCTTCATTTCTATATTGTTTATAATAAAATGGAACAAAAGGTTCTTATTTAAATGTAATGCTTTGGTCAAGGCAGGCTGAAGGATTTGTGTGTCTCCTTACTCGCGATGTGATTTCAGTCCTCTGTGAACCTCAGGAAGCATGACACCTGCCTCCATTGCCCTCCCCAGTCTGGGCTCTCCTGGTAAATATCCACCAAGTTAGCTTTTTGGAAGCTAATTCAACAGACTTCTCACAAGTAAAATTATCACTCCTCTTTGTAGCTCTATAACCTATGTATAATTTTCTCATGGCTCCTGGAATATTGTCCTTGTTTCTTACTGGTGCATCTCTTTCTACTAGGCTGTTAAGTTTCTTGACAGCAGTGTCTATGTGCTCATCATCTTGGTGTCCTCCAGATCAAAAAGTACTTCTCTCATTTCAAAAATAATTATTATGAAATATGTTGTGAGCTTGAGTTTGGTGTGTTCAAGCTATAGAAAGAAAGCCAGTGTAGCTTGAGAAGAGATAACAAAGGGGAGGAGGTAGGAGATGAGACAGACTAGGAATCAATCATATTGGGTATTGTAGGCATTAATACATTTTATTATTTTAAATGAAGTGGGAAGGCATCAGAGGTTTCCAACAGGAGAGATATGATCTGATTGATGTTTTTTAAAGCTCACTCTAACTGATACATGAAGAATAGGCATTAAAGGATCATGAAAACAATGGGAAGAAAAACAAAAGAAGACTATAAATATGGGAGGACCATTAGGAAGCTGCAAGTAGGTTGAACTAGGGTATCAGTAGAGGAGATGGAGAGAGGTTGGTTTCGTGTTATAGAAGGAATGTTCTGGATGGATATATGAGATGGCAGAAAGAAAGCAACCGAGGCTCATGCAAGGGTTTTTGGTTTGAGTAACTGGGCATATTGTATCATTTATGAAATGGCATGAGTAGAGAAAGGGTTGGACTGTGTGTATGGTATCAGAAGGTGTTTTTGTTTTGACGTGTTTTGTGTCCACATTTAATTTTAGATGCCTTTTAAACTTCTAAGTGAAACCACCAAGTAGGCGGTTGAATATGCAAATGTAGATCTCAATTTTGATAAGTTAATTAATTAACTAATACCTCATGGAAGCATCTCAAATTGTTCTTTGTCAGAACACCAAGATTTTATGATTGTACAAATTAAATAAATGGCCTTCATTCAATAAATAAATGGGAGAAAGGTTTATACAAGAATCTTCTCAAATGTACATTTTATCCTAATATATTTTTTCTCACATTTTCACTTATCTACATTAGAGTCTGGCGATAGATAGATAATTATATATGAGAAACATATATGTGCTATAAATACAAATCCAAACACACATAAATATCACTCAATATTTGTATTATATGCTTAGTATTTAGTTCTTTTATGACTTTCTATCTAAATGTCAATATATTTCAAATGACTTAGCACTTAAAAACATATGAGAATCACTCTCTAGGGGATCTGATGTGGTATCCCAAGAACCCAGCTGTGACAATCTCCAATATTCTGCTTTACTCTTCTATAGGGACTCTGGGTACAAGTTACAGATGAAAATGTCTCTACAAAGGGTTAGAAGCTCCAAGAATATAGGTAATTATCACCACCATTAAAACCAACTGTGTCCTAACTAATGATCCTAAAAGGGAAGTCATGGGTCATTGGGCCAAAATTCAGAGTGTCTATAACTGAACTTGCTGTTAGAAACTCATTGCTTCAATCACTGGGATATTATCAACCACGTGTTACCATTAAGGTAGAAGAACTGTATCCAGCATTCAAGATGAAGAAACAATTTTAATGAAGAAAAGTGTTACCCAAAGTAAATGTAGCAAAAAGAAGATAGTAGGTGGATTTTTTTATTGGCTTATTTGACCGCACATTGTGAATTCTAAATGAAGCTGTTTTCCACCTCATAATGTTCACACCTGGTGCTATAAAAAATTCATAGCGTTTTACGGGCTGCGGCTGTCAGTGTTTCAACAATACTGACTCATAAATTGTTTATGTTGTTGTTTTAATATAATTTAGAGGACACTTATATCTTCTTCAGCAAAAAATTTGTTTTTCAGATGAGTTTTCCTAGGTCTTTAGACTATTTTTAATTTCTTTGTTAGGAGATTTCTAAACATTTCACCTTAAAAAATAATTCTACATTTTCAAAAACTGGTAGACATTGACACTGATTTCTTTGGCCTCAGTTTAGAAAAGATAACGCCAGTTAGTTTATTTTAAAATCTTAGGGAAACAATTTAAAAGCTGTATTAACAAAAAAGAAAAAAAAAACAGAAAAGTTACATATAAATATTATCCTTCAAATTGACTCCTAGGTAAAACGTCCACATGAAAGAATACAAAGGAATGTAAAAAAGCTACTACTTCCTCATTTGCTGAACAGCAAAACGATGTACTTCACTGCATTTTTTTTGTTTTTGTTTGGTTTGGTTTTGTTTGTTTTCGAAATAGAGTCTCACTCTGTCCCGCAGGCAGGAGTACAGTGGCATGATCATAGCTCACTGTACCCTTGATTCCCATGGTCAATAGATCCTCTTGCCTCAGCATCCCAAGTAGCTGGGCCTACAGGATTGCACTATGACACACAGCTAATTTTTTTATTTCTTGTAGAGACGAGGTTATACCATGTTGCCCAGGCTGGCCTCGAACTCCCAGCCTCAAACAATCTGCCTACCTTGGCTTTCCAAATTGCTGGGATTACAGGCATGGGTCAATGTGCCCAGCCCTCATTCTTATACATATTTTAAATTAAAAAACAATTTAATGCATATTAAAACGATGTTTATACATATTTAAAAATTCAAACACTGAGGATTTATGTAGATAAATAGTAATATCACCTTTAATTTGTGCCCCATCTCACTTCTCTCTCCACAAATAATCACTCAATATTTTTATGAGTATTCTGCAAGATTGACTTTTAGGTATTTAAATATTACCTTTATAATATAACATGTATATATATGTGTATACACATGTATGTATACACATATATATATATACACACACACATATATGTATATTATATAAAGGGATCGTATTATACATACCGGGCACCCTGCTTACTTTTTCAGCTTAACAATATATCCGCACTCTTTTCTTACATAATTGATTTTTTTGTATTTATTACACAGCTTAGATAATAGTGATATGCAGTAAGCAATGCTACTACCATTTAAGTCCATTTCTTTCTTGAACTACAGAGACAAATATAAAAAAATTGTTATGCTCTAACCAAACACATTTGAAAAAATGAAAAGATAGATAGATAGGCAAATAATCCAGTAGTGATTGAGATTTCATAGTCACCATAACTTTGTTATAAAATATTTCTGGAAAACTTGGGATTACACAAAAAGCCCCAAGTGGAGTTGAATTAATCACTCTTTTGGATATCCCATTAGATGTTTGCCAGCACAATCATGTTGTTCTTACAGATGTCCATAAGAAAAAGTTTTTAATTAATACCTGGGCTAAACATTTATACATGTCATGATAAGCTCAATTCTTAACTCTCTTAACAAAGGAAGCATCTGCCTTGCTTAAATGTCATGGTCAATAAATATCTACCTGGAAAAGTAGAATTTCTGTATATCATTCTACAATGTCAAACACATAGTGTATACTGATTAAGACAATGTACTATCTAAAAGGGGACTATGGGTAGGAATAAGCCACGTAAGCTTATTCACCTAGGAAACTCCCTGATTCAATCTTACTCCAAAACCAGCACTCTGTAAATAAAATTTAATCCAGAAATTGTTAACAGACCATTCCCTAGAAATTGTGTAAACATTTCTAACATGAGAAAAACAGGAATGATATAGAAGCACCTCTTTAATCTCCTAATGGAGAACAAATCAGGTTTAAAATAAAAGATGAGACTTCGGGTTAAAAATAAGGAATAAAGCAAGCATTGCCATTTTGGAACCCTTTCTTTAGAGAGAATATTTTATACTTCCTTCATATTTCTCACTCAAAAGTAGGTAGGAAGCCATTTGGGAATGCATTGGGGATGAAATGATATGCCATCATGATGGGATGAATGTCCTTAGCTTGAAAATAATTCCTATGGTTGTCCCATCATGATGTAGCGATCCTAGTCATGATATTAACATTGATGTAAGATTTCTCTGGACAAGAACTATAAGAATGATGTAGATGACAATGGTTTATACATATTTCAGATGGCAAAATAAATTAGGTCATCCATATTGAATGTGAGGTGACAGAAAAGGGAGACAGAAAACCACAGGTTCAATGATTACTCAGTTCTACTTTTTCTATAAAAATAGAAAATTTATTATAGGCTGCTATATGGATCACTGAGAGCATTAAAGATATAAAAACAGGAAATGGACTTCAATTGTCATAGAGGATTTATTTAAGACTGATGGCAGAGATGATTAAATTCTGAGTTTCTTTCCTGAAAAGTATTTAAGAATATAGAGGATAGCTGTTTGCAGTAAGTATTTTACAACACCTTTGTCTGTGAATGCCATTTCCTACTTTATCAGTTATATAATCCTGTGATTTCTCTGCTTTCTGTAGATCCTCTCAACTTAGCAGCCAGTGCTCTTTTTATCTTGTTTTATTGCAAGCCTAGTTTACACAATTCTTAACTATCCAGTAACAAAGATTGCTTGCAGTGTACATATGTGATCATGGAAATGCTGAATGCTCAGACACTGAGTTCTTGCTGTTTTCCTAAATTGTTAGGAAGATGAAAAGGAATTGTTTTATTAGAGAATGTTCAAAGTTAAAAGGCTGAGTCAATATCATCATGGGACTGTTCCTAGTATTAGAATTCACATATTATATTTCCCAGAAGTTGTGGCAATTAGTTGTCTTTGGACTCTTAATTAACATTTTCAGAATTTCCTTAAGAATCACCCATCCATATACTAGCTTAATGCAATATCAGAAAAGATAACCTTACAAGGTGAAATGGCTATAAGTCAAATTATATTCTCTTTGTGTCCTTGGAACCACAGATGCATAACTGTTTAAGGAAATAAGAAGGTAATTAAAATACTAAATAGTCTACAAATGCTGGGAACATCTTTAGAAGTATGTCTTGTAAACACAGACTAGAATCATTTCAAATCCTTTACAGTCTCATCTTCTTTCACATATTCATGCACATCTGCAGGTTGTTAATCATGAGTGTGGTTGTAATCTGGGAGGATTTCAGTCTTAGTTTGAGTCAATGCTCTTTCATAAATAAGTTTAATGCATTTATCATGAAGTGTAGAGGCAAGGGCCATCTCGCTCTTGTTATGCTTTTAGTAACACATGGTATAGTATTCTATATACACCTGATTTTAACAAATCCATGTTGAATTGAAAGGATTTCTGGTGAATTCATAAATATGAATACTATTAGTCCCATTTTTTTAGCCCAATCATTTTTGTCAGTGTTTCTTAAATGTCTAACATATCCATTTGTCAAAGATGAGATTCCTTGAAGTGGAGAGTCAAGTATGATTTACAAAGGGGGGTCTTCAGGAATAACATTAGTGGGAGAGTGGATATATTGGATAGAAGGAGAAGTAGTTGAAGTGCAATACAGTCACCAGAAAGACCTTACTGGATGTAACTGATGGCTCTAGGGCTGCTATGCCTTCCATCTATAGAGTTGTCCCACTTTAAGGAAAGGAGGTTTGCCTTAATACTTCCTCATCGACCAGTCTTGAATGCAGTCTACCCACAGAGGAGGGGGCATGACTTTGGGTGAGCAAACTTTCTTCAGAAAAGGGTAGTTCTAAGAGAAGGACTCAACTAAGAATTGTCAACCACCAACATTAACAGTAGCTGGAGGAATGAGAGCTTCAGTCCCAAAGGGGATCTAAGTGTTACACTACATCATCTACTACACTATTTTTATTTCAATCCTTTGTCATCTGGTAATTCTTTCCTCACTACTCTACTAAAAAAAAAAACATTTCAGACATCATTGATACCTTTATTTTTCAATATTCAACATTTTTGTCTATAATTGAGCAACAATATCTTGAAAAATTCTCTACTCTTGTTTTATATTCTTCAGAGATCTTTTCCTACTCCAAATGCTACTTTTCTCCTGCCTTGTACTTGTTCTCATTATTCTCTTTCTATCAGATGATTCATCCTCTTGCAGTTTAGTTCTCAGGGTATATGAAGAGTATACCGAATTGACATCTCCTACTTGTCCACACTTACAGATGATTCTTTTCTTTCTAAATTAATGTTGGATATTTTCACTTGAATATTTCTTTCCATTACGCCAAAGGAAACATTTAAAAGTAGTAAGACACTTTTAAAACAGCAAACCAATACCATTTTATTAGTGATAAAGCTAGTGTTATTTTATTACTATCACTATATTATTATTAATGACTTCATATAAATAATTCCAGGCCCTGCTTCCGCTTCCCCTTTCATGAGCTCTTTCACTAAGTATCTTTATGTATTCCAGTGGATCTTCTTTCCCTAAATACCTAATTTCACACCAGAATTAATTGTGATTTTTTTCTTCCTCTTATCCAATAACCAGCCATAAAATGTTATTTCTAAGTAACTACTATCTTCTTTGTTTTGTTCTATTTCATCTTGACCACAAGATGTGCAGTAAATTTCCATAACACACTTCGAGAAGATGGGCTTCTTGTCTTACTCCTTTACAGCTTTGGGGCATTTGAGTCATGATAGTATATTCAAATAATATATTCAAATAATAATTTTGGAAATTAACACTTATATTAATTCAAATAACACATATTAATTCAAATAACACTTATATTAATTCAAATAACACATATTAATTCACTTATATTAATTCAAATAATTAATTTTGGAAAATAACACTTTTCTGTGAAAAAGATACCACAGGTGTCTCAGAACCAAGCAAACACAATTTTCAATGTTTAGCCTAATTCTCAGGACTTGGAAAACACAGTCAAAATTGAACAACCACTATATGCCATGTACTCTTCCAGGAACTGAATTACACTAGTGAGCAACATGGACACAAATTCTTGCTTACAACTATTGAAGAAGTGACACAATAATCTAGATAAATAATAAAATATTTAGGAAGTAAGTAGTATACTTATAAGTACCAAGGGGGAAAAAGAAAACAGGAAAAGGGATATTAAGTACTAGGAGAAAGGGTTGTGATCATATACAGGGTTGGTGCCCTAGTTGGTTTTGCATTACAAGTCTGATAGACAGGGTACCTTAAACAACAAACATTTATTTCTCATCGTTTTGGAGACAGCAAAGTCCAAGATCAAGGTGCCAGCAGATCTGGCATTGGGTGAGAACCATTTCTCTCTTGTTCAAATGGTCACCTTCTGTTGTATCCTCACATGGTAGAGAGAGAGAGAGATCATCTCTCTTACGTCTCTCTTAAAAAGGGCACTAATTCCATTTATGAGGGCTCTACCCTCATGACTGATTGCCTCCATGAAGGCTCCATCTCCATATACAATCACAATGGGGCTTAGGGCTTCAGCACATAAATTTTGGAAGGGCAAATATTCAGTTCATAGATGCAGAATTCACCAAAATTGGGACTGTTGAAGGAAATGAGAGCACATGTCATATAGATATCTGGAGGAAAAGGGAACAGTAATTTCAAATGTCCTGATAAAAGAACTTGTAAAGCAGGTTCACTGTGCATTGGTTACCAACATGTGTGAGTCTCGCGAGATAGAACACCCACATAAAACAATTTACAAAAAGCATGTTTATTTCAAACACATAAACAGCAAGGGATAATAGAAGTCTAAGATTCATTGTCAACCTGCCTCCCAAGGCTCAGGAAAGCTGCTTGGGTTGAATGGGATCTCATCTGCCTGTATTCTACTTGCACTACAGCTGAGCGACCCCCAAAAGCAGCCCACTGTGTGTCTTCTACCTGAGGGTGAAAGAACTCTAAAGCATTGAGGGACACTTTTTCCTGCGGGGAACAAAGCCTGGGCTGTTCTGGTCAGCTCCCTCTTATTACAAGATGTTGCATTCCCAGAACATTCTTGAGAACTACAAGTAAGAAAGAAGGAAGAACTGGGTTAGTCTAAGGTCACTATTCTGCAGACCTTATCTGTATGTTTGAAAAGCAGTAAAAAGAACCATGTGACTGGAGTAGAATGAGTAAGGAGAGTACTAAGAGATGAGGTCAGAGAGGTGAAGAATGCTAGATCACTCAAAATGTTAGGGTTATTGTAAAAACCTTTTTTCCAGTCATCTCTGAGTGAGATAGAAGCCATTAAAAGATGTTGAGCAGAGTTGTAAGATGATTTGACCTTCATTTAAAAAGCTACTCTGTTGAGAATGTACTGAAGGAGGAAAAGTGGAAGGGAAGAGCAGACTAGGAGGCTATAGTAATTCGGGTAAGAAATAATGATGGCTGGATCAAGGTGTTAGTTGTAGAGGAGATGAGAAGTGGCTGCATTCTGAATACACTTTGAAAGTAGATTCAACAGGACTTACTGATGGATTGAATAAGTGGTAATAAGGGAAAATGAAAATGAAGAATAAATCTAGTTTACTGTGCAAGTGACACATATATATATATAGTATATATATATATTAGAACTATAACGTAGAAAGACAGGGAACACTACAAGAGAAGGACACAGCGGTGAAGGGAGGTAAGGTAGATAGCAGAAGTTCAGTTTTGGATATGTTTCATTTAATATGTGTATTAAATATTCAAGAGATGATATGTTACAGATGATCAAGTAGGTGGTTTTATAGCTGAATGTCAAGTTCAGGGAAATAGAGGGTAGAGATATAAGTTTAGGAGACATCAATTTATATATGGCATAAAAAACGATGTGATTGGAACAATACCACCTCTGAAATAAGTACAGAAGAATCAGTAAAGGAAACTACAGGGAGTTTCCAGAAAGGAAGAATAAAAGTAAAGCATAGATAATGTTTGGAAGCCAAATGATGAGTTTGTTTCAAATAGGAGGGAGTGATCAGGTGTATCAATGCTGGTGTTTGGTCAGGTAAGATGATGACTGTGAACTGATTATTTAACTTAGACTGTGAACGTCACTGGAGACCGTTAATGACAAACTCAATCTCTCCTTCCAAACAATTATTTCATAAACATTTACATACATGCTTTTTTTCCAGTTAGATTTGCTACTCAGTGTCTTATGAAAATGGCATATTCGGTTATGCCTCTTTCTATACTCTTAGACATATATTCCACAACTAAAATAGCTACTTCTCTACCTATTCAAAAGCTATGCATCTTTAAAGTACTAATCTCATTATCCTGTAACCATTCTCTGCAGCATACTTTCTATTCAGTGTCCAAGACAACAGGTTTACTATCAAAACCACATATTTATTAATTGTCATAGAAAATACTGCTTGATGGAATATACATTCATGAAGAATCTCAATCAGCAAACTTCAAGATTATTTAGACAGGATTCATGCATGCTATTGACCTTGGAGTCAATGTTTTTGGCTAAACTTGCATCTAAATTAGAAAACCCATGCCATTTTAGAATTTCTAAATTTTAAAAAGTTCTTCTTTTTATAAGTCATGCCCTGCCTCCTTTGAACTTAATCTACCACTACTAGTGAGACCTTTTGTGACCCCCCAAAACAAATCCTCTTTATTTTGTTGGTCCTGTAAATGTTTAAAAATAGATGGCTATCATGTTCCTCCACCAATCCATAGCCCCATCATTCTTTCCTTCTGCAGACTAAACATTCCAGTTTTTTCTAAACATTTCTTATGTGACACCATGTCTAGCCTTTTACTATCTTGGTTGCCCTATGTATTAGCTCCAATTTGTCAATGTCTCTCTTAAAGAATGGCAAATCAAACTGAACCCAGCCTTCCAGAATGCCTCAAATCAGTGTATGCTGAAGTAGGAATTTTCTTCTCTGTGTTCCAATCATTCAAATTGGTTAAGGTAGTCTAAGATTTAGCTTAATATTGGCTGATAAATGACTTTCTATTGAATCTCTTCTCTGATTTATAGTCAACGAACATAATGATTATGTTCTATATAGATAAAAGTAAATTTTTAGTATTGGTGAAGTAATCTACATTTGTACCCACTATGAAATGTCCCTTTATTTCATCTTTACTTTGTGGTGGTTAATAGCAGTTGTTGATTGTTTGCAAATTTAGTGAGAGTCAAATATTAAAAAGTACTGTAAACAAATAAATTGAACATCAAATTAAAGTAATATAGTCATTTATAAATTTATAAAACTTAAGCTTAATGCAAAAATAGTTTTTTAAATAAAATATTAAAAGCTTTCTAAATTATAGTATGCAAAACTCATTGTTTTGGTTCAAAACCACAATTGAAACCCAAATTTCTTTAGCTGGTAAAGAGAGAGGCACAAAGACATAGAGACAGGCAAAATTCTTATCTTTGAATAGAGAGCTCATATTGCTGTTTATAAATATATTCAAATAAACTTGAGTGTTGTTTTCAAGTATAAAATGACAGTGATAATAATAGTCATATAACTCTAGAAATTAACTAAGATTCATTAAATTGTACACTTACAATAGGTATATTATACCACAATAAAGCTTTAAAAAATCGCGTCTGACAAAGAACTTGTATCCAGAATATATAAATAACTCTCAAAATTTATAAGAAAGAATTCTATTAAAAATGAGTAAAATATTTTGAACATACTTTTCACTAAAGATATACATATGGAAAAATAAGCACATCAAAATCACATCAAATAATGCACAGAGTCATTAGTCATCATAAATTGAAATTCAAAAATCAAAAAGGTATCATTGCATAGCTACTAGAATGGCTAAAATAAAATAAATAGCATTTGAAAGCCATCTTCAGGCAAAAAATGCAGAGCAACTGGAACAATGAAACATTGTTGATAGGAATACAATATGGTATAGAGCCGGAAAACAACAAAGTCACAAAAAGAAAAAAAAAAAAAAAAAGGAAAAATGTAACAATAGGAGTATGTCAAAGGAACACAGAAGTCAGCTAAAAAGGCCCCCAATGGCTAAAATTGGAGCAATATGAACATCAAGATAATGTAATATTAGTTTATAATACAAAGTATAAAATATGCATTTATGAGTCTGCACTGATACAAATAAATAATGGAATAAATAAATGGGGGTGAATAGAAAAATTTCCTGTGTAAAATAATCTAAATAATTTATGTAGACAGTTCCCTGTTAACAAGCAGAGTACAATAACCTAGCCATTACATGTAGGTTGTTCACAGTTACTTCTTTCTAAAGAATTCTGTTTAACAAGTAGGAGAACAGAAAAATTTATAGAGAAGAAACTCAACAAATGATACATCAGCCAAGTGATTAACAATGATAAGTCTCACTAATAATCTGCCGCCTTATATTATATGTGGGGAAATGAAATTTTACCTCTGTGGTTTTCCTTCCCCAAATCCAATAACCCCATGAGAAACACGTTGGACAACCAAAACTGAAGGACATTCTACCTGATTGGTACTCCTCAAAACTACCAACGTCATCAAAAACAAGGAGAGTCTGAAAAACTGTCATAGTCCATAGGAAATTAAGGAGACATAAGAACTAACTGCAATATGCTATTCTGGATAGGAGTATGGTCGCAAAAAAAGGACATTAAGTAAAAAGGAAGAAAATCTGAATAAAATACAGACATTAATTAATAAGATACAAATATTTATTAGTTGTAACAAATGTATCTTACTAATTTAACTTGTTAATAGAGGAAACTAGTGTGGAATATATGGAAACTCTACTAAATTAACTTTTTTGTAAAGTTAAAACTTTTGAGAAATAAATTTTTACTTAAAAGTCTCTATATGGATATTTATAGTAGCTTTATTTATTAATATTCCAAGCTGGAAACAATCCAAATGTCCTTAAACTAGTAAATGGGTAAACAAACTGCTGCACCTCTAATCAATGGAATACTACTCATTAATTTTAAAAGGAACAAACTGCTGATATATACTACAATATGCATAAAATCAAATGTATAAGGCTAAGTAAAAGGAGTTATATTTAAAGGGCTACTTCCTGTATGTGTCAATTTGCACGCCATTCTTGAAAGGCAAAACTATAAGAATGAAAATAAATTAATCATTACCGGGACAGGCAGCGGGAAAGTGACAAAGGGGCAGTAAGAGGATTTCTCTTTTTTTCAGAAAAAAAAAACTTTTTTTTTTTTTTTTTTTTTTTCAGATGACGGATTTTTTCAGATGATGATATTTTTGGATTGTGGCTATAATTACATGCCTGTATGCATTTGTACAACCTCATAGATCCATACTCCAAAAAACCTAAATTTTGCTGGATGTAAAATATACTTCAATTATTTTTTTAAAATGACTTTCCAAATAAAGAGAGGAAAAAAATAAAGAAAATGGAACACTTTGGCAAGACACAGAGGTTAAAAGAGAAGGAAACAAGAAGTAAACATAACCAAAAAAAAATTAAGATTAACGATATAATACCAAAAGCATTGATTACTATAATTAATATACATAGATTTAACTTTGGATTGGAACCTGCATATGATGAGCGCTATAAGAACCAGGTGCTTAATTAAATATGTGTTTAGCCTATGCAGTTTCAGTAGGCAAAGGGGAACATTGCCTCATTATTGCCAAGTATACGGTGGAAATCCAGGTTCTCCACCTCTCCTCTGTAGACATGAGAAGGAATTATTTTGATGATTGCTCTAGTAATGGCAACATCCATTCTTACCTTCTCCTAGACTGTTTAGAGTTACTATTATAATATTGTTATAAGATTTACAAAAATAAAATTATTGTACCAATGCTTGCTACTAAACTTTCTGATATTGTTTTCATATGTATTATCTTTACATGGATTATAACCCCCCAAAGAAGATTATAATTTTTCTATCAATTGTACTACATGTTTTAGAGATACTGATGGGTTATTATTTTGTATTTACCCAAATATTTCTTTTCCTTTTTTTTTTATTTTTTGCTTTTGATACTGAAAATCCAAGTTTCCTTTTGCTATCTTTTCTATCCATTATGATTTCTAATAGCACAGGTTTGCTAGTAAAAATTTTGTCTGTAATTTTCATTATTTGAAATTGCATTTGTTTTTATTTCATTCTTAAAGAAAAGTTGGCTTGATATAGAATTCTGAGTATACATTTTTTATCTCTGCAATTTAAAAATGTTCTTCCACTGGTTTTTACCTCTATAGTTTCTGATATGAAGTCTGTTATAATTGAAATTAATGTTTCCTTGTATGGAATGTAATGTTTTGGTATGGTTGTTTTCAGGACATTTTTTCTGTATCTTTAGTTTTATACAGTTTGATTTTAAAGTGTGTAGGAGTAATTTTCTTTGATTTTTTTTTTTCTTCTTGGTTGTTGATCTTACTGAACCAGGTATTTTGCCAAATTTACAAAGTCTTTGACCATTATTTCTTTTAATCATTTTTTAGCTCCATTCTCTCTTATCTTTCTGAGACTCTAATTATGCATATGTTATACCTTTTTATATTGTCTCACAAGTCTCTGAGGCAATGTTTATTTTCTCTCTCTTTCTCAGAGTGGATAATTTTCATTTTCTTATGTTCGAGTTCACAGATCCATTCCTGTGTCATTTTTATTTTGCCACATCTGGTAAAATTTGTATTTCAAATATTGCACTTTTCAATTTCCAAATATCCATGAGCTGATGTTTTGTTTTTTACATTTATCTGCCAAGCATAACTTTTTTTTTCATTCATTTAGAGTCATTTCATTTTACTTCATCCAGTATAGCTTTTTTTTTAATCTGCTGTATAACTTTCTTAGGGCTGCTAAAGCTAAATGCCACAAAGAGGGTGACTCAAACAGCAAAAATTTATTGCCTTACAATTCTGGAGGATAGAAGTCCAAAATCAACATGTCTGTAAGGCTGATTCATTCTGAGAACTCTGAGGGATAATCTCTTCCATTCCTCCCTCCTACCTCCTGATAGCCCCAGGTATTCCTTGTTTTGTATATGACATTCTTCATGTGTTTTACATCATTGTTCCTCTATATATATATCTATCTCTGCATCTAAATTTTGCCTTTTTTATAATTATGGGGTCCTATTGGATTAAGGCCAACCCTGATGACTTCATCTCAACTTGACCATTTGGAAAGAGCACATTTGTAAATAAGATCACATTCACAGGTACTGAGGGTTAGGACTTCAAAATCTTTTGGGGAGACAAATTTCAACTCTAACAGTTGATTTAAATTTCATCTTTGATAATTGCAATGTTGAGTCATCTCATGATGTGAGTCTAATGATTGCATTTTCTCTTGGGGGTGTGTGTTATCTTCTGATTTTTTTATGTCAAGTGATTTTGGATTATGTCCTAACTGTTATGCATGTTATGTTAGAAAGACTCTGTGTTCTATTATAGTCTTCTGAAGAATGTTAGTGGTTTTGTTTTAGGGAGAAATTAACTTTGTTAGACTCAGATTTGAAGCTCTGTCTTGCTCCTCTGGTTTGTAACTCAAATCTTTGTCAATTGTTGAAGTTCAATATTGAAACAGGTATTACCAATGCATGCATGATTCAGTGGTCAGCCTGAGACCTGGGCAGATTTCATACATAAAGTTAATGAACCTTTTCTCTAGCTCTTTCTTCTCCAACATTCACCCCTTACTCTCCAGTGCCCTTGGTTACTTGGGCTCCTTTCTCTGTTTTTTCTAGCCAGAAGAATATTAGGCTTTTAATTTCTATTAGAATTTCACCCATCCATGCTATAGTGCTCAGCAACTGCTGCCCATACTTAAGGCAAAGCTACCAAACTAAATGAAATGAGACAAAACCCAGGAAACTCACACAATGTCAGTTACTGTTCAAAGTTTTAACCCCACCTCATATTTTATCTGTATTCATTTTCTCCTTAGTCCCTTCAGGTAGTAGGGATTTAATTTAGAGTTTTCCCAGAGTTATTATCTTGTGGTGGGCTAGTTTGTAATGGATTTATGCTATCATATATAAAGCAGACAGCCTGTATTAGTCTGTTCTCACACTGCTATAAAGAACTACCTGCACCTGGATAATTCATGAAGAAAAGAAGTTTAATTAACTCACAGTTCTGCAGGCTTAAGAGGGAAGCATGATTGGAAGGCCTCAGGAAACTTACAGTCATGGCAGAAGGTGGAGGGCAGGCAAGTACTTTCTTCACATGTTGGAGCAAGGGTAGGGTGCAGGTGACACACTCTTTTACACCATCAGTCCTCGTGAGTACTTATTCACTCTCATGAGAACAGTATGGGGGGAAATCCATCCCCATGATCCAATCCCCTATCACTAAATACTTTCCCCAATAATTGGAATTACAATTCAACATGAAAATTTGGGTGGGGAAACACAGCCAAACCATATCATAGCCCTTACTTTCTTTTCTATCCACAATGATATTTCAACAATTTTTCCATTATTTACATGTGTTTTTAGTCTGTGTGTTAGTGTGTGGGAGTGGGTGTGTTTTGAGAGCAGGTGGTGTGTGTAAAACTCCTTACGTATCAACTAGATCTGCAACATGGAAAAGTTGAACTTGCAATTCATCATTACCTCCTGAAAAATTAGCAAAACTAGAAATTAGTAAACAGTTTAAACACTTAAAGACCAACCAATGTAAATTTTATTATGTTATAACCTGTGATATCTGTCAATAGGAGATAAAAGATTTATGTTTAGCCTAATTAGAAACTACTAATAATGAAGACAGGGCATATTAAAACATATAGGATGCTGACATAGTTATCACAGAGAAAATTTTACAGCTTTAAGTGTTTTTATTACAAAATAAAAAGGATAAAAGTAGTTGAACAAAAACAAACCTCAGGAAAGCAGGAAAAATTATAATAAAAATAGACATGATTAAATTAAAGAACAGAAAAAGTAGAATTAATTTATTTAACAGAAAAAGGCAACAAACATCACTGTAGTTATTATAACCCACAAAATAAGAGATAAAATGCAAACATATAAAATTGTGAATGAGAAATAGAATATAACCTTTCAGAATAAAACAAAATGATTTTGCAAGTGACGACTTTTAAATTTTAGGGAAAAAATGAGAAAAAATCCATGCTATTTATAGTTTTCCAGAATAAAATAATAACTACAAGTACTTTTCAGCAGTTTTAAACAATTCATTTACTGTGGATCCCTAAGTCTGTTGTGTTGCCAGTTTAGCAATGGTTTTACCATTTTGTCTGACAACAATGTGGCCCAAGAGAAGAAACAGAATAGAAATAGATAATTGGAATAACTGATGCTGGTAATTAGTTAGGAAACAATGGCAGAGAACAAGGTTGCTGGACTTTGAACAAATGGGTTAGGAAATACATCTAGTACTTGATGATTGGAGATCTCAATAATGTAAAAGAGATTCCGTGTGAATGAGGGCACATGGTTCAGAAATTAGAAATGCTTAATTCAAGATTTTTAAGGAGCATACCTGGAAAATTACAAGTTCCAAATAATGTCAAGATCAAGGTAAAAAAACACACATTAAAATAAGAGTTAAGGTCATTGGTGCAGAAATATTTCAGAGGCTTATTAGAGGATTCATTTGTGAGGACATTATAGATACCCATATTGATAACATGATTTGAAATAAAAGATGACTTTTCAATTAGGTGACAATGTAATCTTTGAATACCAATTATTTATCTTTAATTCTTTAAAGGACAAAATATAAATGAGAGTCTAAAAACCAAAGCCCCATGGCATAGACCATGAACAGACCTTGTTTTTCTTTGTGCTGGTGAAAGAGCAGTAGCCTAGCAATGGCCAAATGGAGTAAAGACAATGAACTGTAATAGTTCTAAAAAAGAGGATCAATTGAAAGAATGAGCAGCCTCCATTTGAGAGGACTTTATGGGTAACAAAGTTCTCCCATAAAAGCTTTTTGAAATCTTTACCTCAGTGATAGTAGTAGTGTTATGGTTCCGTAGCAGGGAAAATGGTGTTGGGTTCATTAGCCTTAGAGTTTCTCAAGATTATGGTTGTGACCAGTGTCTCGAGAATCATTTTACCATTGTGGGGAGCAGAGGGTGATCATCAGGAACTACAAGTCATTCCATGCCAGCAACGTTTTTTATAGCAAAGTTTCAGAATATAAACCCTATCCCTTAATGGAGTCTGTGTCTATACCACTTAGACTTCGACTAATAAAACAGAAGTGAATAAATAGTTGCTCAATTCTCTTCTCAACCCTGCGTCCTAGCATTATTAAAAGTCAAAATATACCCTCAGATTAGACACTATTTCCTCCACATTTTCATGGTTTCACAAGTGTTCTTCAGTTAGAATCCTTATGGTTTCAGAATGGAAACTGAACATTTTACAGGTGGTTTGAAACGTGACAGAGTCCAAGATTTTTATTCTTCAACCTACATGTAAATCTGCTCTAATCAATACTTACAGGCTTTTAGTTGAGGAAAACAAAACCATTTCCATTTGACTACTGTGATAAATAAAAATTTATTTTAAAAGTTCTAGAATACTTATCCATGATTATACAACTCAATATATGAAAAGTATTAGCCGAAAGAACAGATTCTTAAAAGGTTATTAGTTTCCTTCTAATCACTATTAAAACTTGTTGTCTTTGAATCACCTCCACAGCAAAATAGTGGAACCCCTGATTCCACTGTAGCTCATTCCTATGGTCTCATGACTAAGAAAGCACACTAGTTTACCCCTTTTACAATATTCTGTTCACCCAAGCTAATCAATACTTCATTTATAGAATGACTCTAGGCCAAATTGAACTTGAACAACCTTTTAAAATCAAAAAGTATAGGTCTTTGTCTGAAATATTTTAATTTGGCTTTCACTGTGATTAAGAGAAGTGGTATTCCTATAATAGCATGTGGTCCTGGAATCAGAACCACTGGCATGAGCAAGCAGAGACCCAAGTAGAACAAATCCAAAAAAATGGCTTTTCTCCAACTAGCAAATTTCCTTGAAACATACTCTCTTAGAGCATATTAAAAAGAACTAGAATGTCTGGTTAATGTTTAGATCACTTTATAAGATCTCACATGTAGGCTTCAGGTTGTGTACAATAGTGGCCATATAATAAATCCACTGGAGATTTTGGTTTTGTCTAGATTTATTGTTTTATCCATCATTCAGAAGATCTTACTTGATTTCATTTACAAGGCCATCGTGAAACCTCCCCACTTCTAGATGGCTTTTAGGGAATGGAGTGTTTTAATTTAAAAGCCAACACACAGTAATGTATGCAATAAGGATCTCTGTTCCAGAGCCTTAGAAAGCCTTTTCTATACCTTGATAGTTAATTGTCAGATATCTGAAATCTTTTCAAATTTGATTCCTCTATAGTAATTTAAGTTAAATTTAGGAAATATTTTGTGAAACTTGGTCATTTTTAGATATGAATCATAAAATACTGTAGTGTCAGTGTACATTGTAGAATAGCTGTGAATTATTCTCACTATAATAAAAAGATAACCTTTCTAATATTTGTAAATTTAACCATTTCAACGGAGTAATATTTTGTCCAACTTCTGATAGTAGAAAAAATTCTCATTTCTGTCCAAATTAATTGTTAATAATTTTCAATAATTTTCCAGATCTTTGAGTGAGATTAGGTACAGAATTCTCATACAAGTTAGAATAAGCTATCGAAAAGAAACTGACCTCATGGGAGTTTTATCCAAACCTACAAATCTTTGAAAATTTATGCATCACCACTTTTTAATTTGAATTAGGAATCCCAGCCAGAAGCAGCAGAAGGACAGGAGCCAAGTGAATTATAATGCCTAATAGTTATTACACTGGGAAGAATTGGTTGAAAAACTGGGCCTGGAGCCAGGCAGCTTTTAGCTACTAACAGTATACACACAAATCATTGTCCATATTCTCAGCATGAGTTAAAGGAGTACCAGTAGAGTGGAGCATACAGACCACACCCCTAAAGAACTAAATTAAAATTACTTTATCTCTAATTAAAAGTTGGCAGAAGTCACTCTATTTTATCTGTCAGTTCTCATAGTACAAGCATACATCGCTTAAAGAGGGGGATATATTCTGAGAAATGTGTCATTAGGTGATTTTGTCATTGTGTGATCATCTAAAGTATACTTACACAAACATTAATGGTAGAGCCTACTAGTCCCCTAGGTCACATGGTATGGTCTGTTATCCTAGGCTACAAACCTATACAGCTTGTTACTGTTTTGAATACTGTAGGCAATTGTAACACGATAGTTAATATTTGTGTATATAAACATATCTAATCATAAAAAAGTTGCAGAACAAAATAGGATATAAAGCTTAAAATGTGGTATACCCATTTAGGGCACATAGCATGAATGGCGCTTGTAGAACTGAAAGTTACTGCAGGTGAGTCCGTGAGTGAGCCGTAAATGAATGTGGAGAACTAAGGCATTACTGTATACTATTGTAGACATTATAAGCGCTGTACATATAAGCTATACTAAATTTATGTCAAAATAGTTTTCTTTCTTCATTAATAAATTAACCTTAGCTTACTGTAACTTTTTTAGTAAATTTTTTTGTTTTTTAACATTTTGACTCTTTTGTGAAAACACTTTGGTTGGCCGGGCACGGTGGCTCATGCCTGTAATCTGAGCACTTTAGGAGGTCGAGGTGGGCGGCTCACTTAAGGTCAGGAATTCGAGACCAGCCTGGCCCACATGGTGAAACCTTGTCTCTACTAATAACACAAAATTAACTGGGCATGGTGTCACCTGCCTGTAATCCCAGCTACTCGGAAGGCTGAAGCAGAATAGCTTGAACCTGGGAGGCAAAGGTTGCAGTGAGCCAGGATCGTGCTATTGCACTCCAGCCTAAGCAACAAGAGCAAAACTTTGCCTCAAAATAAGTAAATAAATAAATAAATAAATAACCACTTAGGTTAAATACAAACACATTGTACAACTGCACAAAAATATCACCTGTCTTTCTATCTTTATTATATAAGCTTTTCTATTTTTAATTATTTTTATTTTTAAAACTTTTTTGTTAAAAAGTAAGACACAAATACAGACACTAGCTTAGGCCTACACAGGGTCAGGTTCATTAATATCAATGCCTGCCACCTCCACATCTTGTTGCACTGGAAGGTCTTAGGGGCAATAACATGCATGGAGCATCTCCTATGACAATGCCTTCTTTTGGATACCTCCTGAAGGACCTAACTGAGGCTGTTCTACAGTTAAATTTTTTTGTATGTAGAAAAAGTGCACTCTAAAATAAAGGTGAAAAGTATAGTATAGTGAATACATAAGCCAGTAACATAATTGTTTAGTATCACTATCAAGTATTAGTAACTGTGTGTAATTGTACGTGCTAGGTTCTTACACAACTGGTATTGCCACAAACATGTGAGTAATGCCTTGTACTATGATGTTAAGATGGCTACAAAATCACTAGGCAATAGGTGTTTTTCAGCTGCATTATAATCTTATGGAACCACCGTCATAAATGCAGCCTGTCATTGACTAAAATGTCATTATGCAGTGCATGGCTATATTTTGAGAAAGCCTCTATTGATTATTGTTAGCTCTGAAGGGCCTAATGTCATGCCTAAGAAATGTTCATAATAACACAATTTCTGCTGGGGGTGGTGGCTCACGCTTGTAGTCCCATCACTTTGGGAGGCTGAGGCAGGCAGATCACTTGAGGTCAGGAGTTCGAGACCAGCCTGGCCAACATGGTAAACCCCATCTCTACTAAAAATAGAAAACATTAGCTGGGCATGGTCGTGCATCCCTGTAATCCCAGGTACTCGGGAGCCTGAGGCAGGATAATCACTTGAACCTGGAGGCAGAGGTTGCAGTGAGCCAAAATAGCACCGCTCCACTCCAGCCTGGGTGACAGAGTGAGACTCTGTCTCAAAAAAAAAAACACACACACACAAAAAAGACACATACACACATAGTTTCCAACCAAATTATTTATCAGCAATAAAAAATTATTTACATGTGAAACTTCTGGATTTAAATATATTTATGCTTTTGTGGACAGAGCTACTAGTTGAGTATCATATGATTAAAAATTGGAATATTATAGGAGATTCATTTATAAATAAATAAAATATTGCATGAATGATTTACATAAAGACATAACAATACAGTCAGATGTAAAGTACATTTTTTCTTTTGAATTATGAACTCATCTTAATGTTACTCAGGTCTAATAAGACATGTGAGTCCTTTGTTTTAAATTACATATATTCAGCTTCCCTTCTCATTCACTAATCATGCAATCACCAGTTTGTATTTTTGTTATTGCTGCTACTCTTCTGTGGATAATATAAAAGGATATAATATATTTGAATAAGAAAGATGAAGAAAAAGAAGCATCTTTACTCTGAATTGAATAACCTCGGTTGCTCCTCATTGCAATGGAGGTAACAGTTGAAGGTTTTCAGAGATCATCCCTCGAGTTTTGTAATTAGACTGTAAAACACTGTGAGAACTCATACTGCCCCCTAAATGTAAAACTACAAAGAAAGATCACTGCATGGAGTGGGCACATTGATAATTGTATCAGTTGGCAGACACAATAAATGTTTTCAATTATTCAAGAAAAAAAGAGTGTATATTAATATTAAAATAATAGAAATTATTTAGAACAAAGCATTTTAGATCACACTGAGTTTGGATTCCAAACAAAAATATTTCGTTTATTTTCTTTACCTTGATACTGTGACAGGTAAGCTATATATATATATAAAGTAAAATCAAAAGTAAGAGATATTTAATTTTTAAAAATCTTGGATGGAAAGGCTTTTCCAAGAAGACTTAATGTAAACAATTCAAAATTTACTACGATTTCTTTTTTAATCCTATACAATAACAAATGCTATAAAACAAGTCAGTAGCCAAATGATAATCAGTAAGAAATATTTTCAACTCACAAGAGTCAAAGTGCTGATAGCCTTAAAATGAAAAGAGCACTTACAACTCAATAGCAAACTGATGCTCAAATGAAATAGAAGGATGAAAAAAATGAAATAAGTAGACAATGAAAAAATAAATATGAAAAGGTAGTAAATATAGGAAAAGTGCTGATCATCTCTCAAAATTTAAAACGTGTGCATCAAAATGTAATACTATCTTTTATCTATGATGTTGATTAAAATTTCACAAAGAAATGGAAAAATAGATCTTTTCATACTTCACTAGTAATTGGTCCAATCTCTATGGAAGATGTTTTGTCAATATCGAAATTTGAAATACTTAAAATTTTGACCCAGATTCCTACTCTAGGAATTTTTTCTATGAACATTTTCCCACTGCTACACAAAGGCCCACATGCAAGGACCATCAAGATACATTTCAATAATAATAAGTTAAAAACAAACTAAATATTCACTCATAAGATACTAGTTAATTAAGCAATGGTACATCTACACAATGGGTTTCTAGGCAATAGAAATATCAAAGTAATGTTGCAAGTGTTATTATGGAAAATAGCCATAATATATTACTAACTGTTAAGAACCAAGTTGAGAATAGTGTATACTATAATTATATAATATAATCCAATCTGTAATAATATTTTAAGAAGTGTGTATGAGTGTAGATATGGATAGCATCTTTTCCTCTGGTTATTAGCTTTTTATATTTCTTCTTTTTACCTGTTTATTTCATTTTACTATAAAATTTTGTAGTAAATATTTTAATATTGCAATTACATAAGCATCATGGAATCTGTTCAAAATCATTCTTTGTCTTTGAGTTTTCCATAGAATGTCTACAGTCTTTAAAAACATAATTTCTCTACACAAGTGCTATATTTTATTATATACATCTTCTGGTTTCCATTGTAAAATACAACTTAATCTACACATATGCACAAGTTGAGAACAGTATATACTGTAATTATATACCCTAATCCAATCAGTAACCATATTTTAAGATGTGTATGGGTATGTAGATATGGATACAGAAGAACCTATTAGCAATAGTACCTACGTGAAGTAGAAAGGTGGGTATGGAGAGTTTTAATTTTTACTTACTTATTTTCAAATATATACAAATATTTTAATATTGTAAATACTTAAGCATCACAGAATCTGTTCAAAATAATTCCTTGTCTTTGAGTTTTTCATAGAATGTCTATATTCTTTAGAACATAGTTTATCTCTGCAAGCACTATATTTTATTACCTTTTTTTCTGATTTCTATTGTAAATTAAAACTCAATCTATACATATGCACAATTTTGACATGACAGATAATTTTTCTGTATTAGTTGTTAACTTTGTAGTTGGCGATTTGGGGCACCTTTTTACTTCAGGGTAGCATCTCTTAATGGTGAAACTCTAACCAATGTCTGCAATTGTATAGACATAGTTGCACTATTTCATTATATGTTATTGATCATGTTTTTGTATTGTCTTTGGACTTCAGGCCAGGCAGTATCATTTTTGTACAGAATGGTCCCCTTGTTGATGGGGAAGAATTCCCAGTTTAGTTATCATATGCCACTTGGTAATGTTTCTTTAAATATCTACATATGTCCTTAATTAATATAGTATTAGAAACTAAGGTGCATTAAAATAGCAAACAAAAGTTATTTTGAAAACACAGGATTAGAGCCATATTATAAATAATTGAAAAAAATAAGAACCTCAGAACCTCTTTGTAGCATGTGAATGACTTGATTGCTTGCTGGGAATTTTACCCACCAAAAGTGTAACAACAAAAGTAGTGCATTAATTCAGTATGTAATTTAACATACTCTAATGAATACTGCATAATATTAATAATTGTATATGAATTGTAAGATCGATATATCAATATTCACAAGGGGTCTAATCTATGTTTAAACTAAGAATTTATAGGTAGTATGTGTAGAAGAAAATTGTGATTCTTTTGTGAAATATGATCTTTAGAAAAAGAGAATAAAGAGTGAATGAAATGTTCTGGAAACCCTAGTCAATATTTGTTTGGATTTCAGTTGTTTAAAAAAGTGACTACCAATAATGAGGCTAATTTCCTGGAATAATACGATAGCATTTTAGATCTTTCTCAGTATTCATATCACAAACCAATTTGTGGGATTCAGCTCCGCACAAAACAATTTGATAGATAAAATGGCTTTTGATAACTTCTTAATCTTTTATTCATTTACTAAGTACTCGGTGCTAACCATATATTACCAAATTAGTGTATACTTACAGAATTTCAAACCCAACTTCTAGTGCCTATAGCTACAAGCACCAGAAGAAATTATACAATATAAAAGGCACCATAATAAATGCTTCTGAATTTTAATTTCAGAAACTGCATCTTCTATTTATGTTTTCTCTTTAATACATTACAATCACATGTACTTGTCAAGAATAAGATGTGCTTTTAAAAATTCTTTGAACTTTCTGGATCTTAAGACTTATTCGATTGGGTGTGGTGGCTTACGCCTGTAATCCCAGCACTTTGGGAGACCACGGTGGGTGGATCACTTGAGTCCAGGAGTTCAAGACCAGCCTGGCTAATATGGAGAAACTCTGTCTCTACTAAAAGTACAAAAAAATTAGCCGGACATGTGGCACACTATTGTCATCCCAGCTACAATCCAGTGAGGCTGAGGTCGGAGAATTGCTTGAACTTGGGAGGTGGAGGTTGCAGCAAGCCGAGATTGGGGCCACTGCACTCCAGCCTGAGTGACAAAGCATGACTCTGTTTCAAAAAAAAAAAAAAAAAGAATTCTTCATTCACAAATATACATAAATTAACCTAAATATTCCACACAATGAGGTTAACCCATTCAATATCCAATGTTTTTACTCCAACAAGATGCTGAAAAAAAGAACACTGAGGAATAAAGAGCTTGGCTTTTTGGAAACAGACAATTCGAGTTAGAATGACAGTTCCTCCAGCTGCTAGATGTATCACTGAACCCCAGTTTTCTCATCCGAGAAACAATTATTTATTGCATACCACTATAAGCCAAGCATCTGATCATAATACTTTCCATGTAAATTCACTGGGAGAATTAATTATTGTAAGGATTCTTGATTAGGCACTTTACACAGTGTCTGAAACACAGACCATATTCTTTACATGGTAGCCACTGTAATTTTATTGTAGAAAGGCAGTTCATCTTTCTTGAAATCACCTTTAAATATTATATATGGCCCCCCAAGCAACTTCATTTCCTTTACTGATAATCTGTCATGAGCATTTTGGGTTGAATATATTTAAAAATTTTTTAAGTAATGCTGTCTGCATTCCATAGTACCTCTTTAAACTGTTTTATCCATTGCATGCTTTAATTCCCTATGTTCCACTACAGAGTGTCACTGTATGTTTAGAATAATTGAATTCAAGGTCCATAAGCAGTTCTTATTGACTAACGCTTGTCAAGTACAACATGCTTATACTTTTATACATTGTGTTTTAGAGACTTGAAATTCTCTTTATATTTGTGGCAAAACCTGAGATAATGAGACATGTACCACGTGACACAAATATAATAATTTTGAGAAGCTCTTTTACGTTGCTTCCAAAATACACTTTGCTATTCTTTGATCATAAGCGTAATCCCCAAGCCAAAGCCATGATAGGAAAGCAAAAGCATTGCAGAGTGACAAATAGTCGTGTTACTAGAAATAAACTTGTGGCAGGGTCTTAACTAGGAGATCATGTAATCATGTTTGAAAAACATTTCAGTGCTTTTTACACACAAGATTGGACATCATGAGACCTGAATTCTAGTACTGGCTCTGGCACTGACCAGCTGTACCCCTCTCTACCTGATCCAGATATTTATTGTCTATATAAAGAAAATTCTGGGCCGGGTGCGGCGGCTCACGCCTGTAATCCCAGCACTTTGGGAGGCTGAGGAGGGCGGGCCACGAGGTCAGGAGATGGAGACCACCCTGGCTAACACGGTGAAACCCCGTCTCTACTAAACATACAAAAAAATTAGCTAGGCGTGGTGGCAGGCGCCTATAGTCCCAGCTACTCGGGAGGCTGAAGCAGGAGAATGGCGCGAACCTGAGAAGTGGAGCTGGCAGTGAGCCGAGATCGCACCACTGCATTCCAGTCTGGGCGACAGACTGAGACTCCGTCTGGAAAAACAGAAAAAAAAAAAAGAATGTGAAGATCTCATTCAGATAAAAATTGTCACATTCTTAATTCTTATGGTAAGCAGAACCTCTGAATGCTTTGGTAAGCAACTAAAACAATCTTTGACCTGGATTCTTAAACCTGTATCTCTACAGCTTCAAAATTTCTGAACAGATGAAGAACCACTGTTTGACTCTAAAACTATCCACAGAGCATAAAGCAATGATTAGAGATGGTGTATTTAATAAACAGGGAGCTCTTAATAGGTGCATGCACACTCCTAAGTATTTTACAGTTGTTAATTTATTAAATCCTCATAACAACCTTATGAGGTCATCACTACCATAAATCCACATTACAGATGAGAAAACTGAGGTAAGTAATTCACCTAAGGTAATACAAATAGTAACTGGCAGAGCAGAGATTCAAATTAAGGCAGTCTAGTTCATATGGGCTCTTGACTACTATGCAACTTGCATAATCATTTGATGTAATTAATTTATTTTAGGAATCATCTAGTCTTTGGTAAGGAAGGCAAGACATTTCCCCCTTTTGATTAGTCATGATTTTTAAGCACAGACTGGAACTGACAAATAATATTATCATGAGGCCTGAAATGTAGATGGTAGTGCTGATATGGGAAAATAAAACATGGTCACTTGGGAAGGCAATAGGGAGGTGATTGTTAATGTGGACTCCAAGTTGAGCAGCTTCAATAAGTGCTCGCCATGTGCCTCTGAGCAAGCGAAAGTACCTCTCTAAAGTTCAGCTTTCTCATCTGGGGATAATTACTGTATCTCACAGGAGCGATGTGAAAATAAAGAAAATATTGCTTATAAAGTGCTGACTACAGTACTCACAGAAATAGCAAGTGCTCGATAAATGCCAGTTATTGTGATTCTAAGGTTATTGTGAAGTATACTCCAAAAATGTTTATTTGTATGCTTTTACGTAAATAAAATTAAAATTCCATCTTTATTCACTTTTCCCATGACCATTCTCAGCCAGGTGACCATCAACTTCATCTGTGCTATGACAACCCACTTCTAAGTAGTTCTCTTGCTTCTACCCATGTCTTTTTCTCAAATCCATTCTCTACATAGAGAGCAACACAACTTTTAAAAACTCTCATGCCTTTTTACTGTTGTTAGAACAAAATGCAAATTCCATACACTAGCCTTTAAGAAACTTCATTGTTTCATGAAAAACCAGTCTGATTCCTGCCCTAGAGTCTTCACACTGGTTAGTTCCTCAGCCTAGAACATTCCACTTCCAGAACTGGTTCTTTCTGGTCACAAACCTCTCAGGAAAACTAATTCCTCCTCATCTCTCTGCTTACCCAGCTTCTTGTTTTATTTGCATCATAGAATCAGAGTATATCCTTAATTATTTAGCTGCTAGATTATTCTCTTTCATGTCCTTCATGATAGCAGGGACTGTGCTCTCAAATTTTTCACTTCTTTTGGATTTTTCTCATCAGTCCACAATTATGTTTTTATTTTCCGTTAAATAATCCTTTCTTGGTTTCACTTACAACTTCAGTCACCACTCCTTTTCCTTTCATAACATATATATGAAATTTATATTGAATGAATGTATTCTGCCTAATGAGAGAATTTCAGGAAATCTAATGAAATTGTCAATTGCAATTACTCCCAGTTCATGTTGCATCCTAAAATCTCACAGACAGTTTGTAAGGCTATTTTTTCCTGACATGCCCTTCTTACTCCATTTTAGTGCACTCCCATACTTGAAGTTGACAGGAGGAGGAGAAATATACCTTCTTTATGAATACATTATAATTGCTAACTTTTACTGTTTTAGAGATGGGCAATGAATAGACGACTCTTCAAAATGATTTCACTCTAAAGAAATATTTTAAGACCCTTTAAACATATTAATGACAAGTGAATCCTCTTAGATATTAAGTACCCTCACACCACATGGCCAGACAGGAACCTACATTTTAAAGTATTTAACAGGGAATCAAATATCACAAAACAAATGGAGTATCACTTTCATGGATTAGACAGTTATAATGCATACTCAGGTAAACTTGATTTACTACTTCAAAGCTCATGCCTGAAAGCTTTTAAAGGAGATTCATATATTTTTAAAAAAATCAAAATGCTCAGGACAAGGACATCTAAGTGATGTTCTCTTGAGCACAGAGCCAAGTTACACAATTGGAAATATATGACTGTATGACCACACAACTTCCTAGGCTAAAAAGATACTTCTCATGCTTAATACACTTGGCTGTCTTCCTGCTACATAAAGAATGAATCTGATTTAAAGCTTCCACATGAATTATTCTTTGTTGTGCTAAATTATAGTTATTTTCTTATGTGCAGTCTTCGTAGAATATAAGAACCATTCTATAATGTGCATTTCAAGCAATGAAGGAAACTTTCTAGAATCAATCAGATTTTTGGAGAAAACTACAAATAATATGTAGTTTACAAATAGTTGTGTAAATCTATAGATTAAGAAGATGTATTTTTATGCTTTCAACTTTTCTAATAAATAGAAACTTTTATATATAATGAGAGTATGCATTGGCCATTTCAAATCCTTCTTCATTTGTTGATTCATACATTCAAAAATATTTAGGACTTATATACTTCTTGCCCCCCCCACCATTGAATTTAGCTTAAGCTATTTCAGAAGTAAGTGCAGAATAAATTTTATATTAATGAATTATCTATTCATCAGCAACCTCTTATAGCAGGATTTAAATATATATACTTTTTTACGTTTTATTTAATAGTCAAAAAAGATATTGCAGGTTTAAATCGCTCGCCCAAGTTAAACACAATGAATTAGTTAATTTATGAGACTAAAACCTATTATTGATTTTTGTGATATTGGAAGTTTCTCTTTCAATAGGAATTTGTTTCTATCAGAATGTATGCCCGTGAACACCAGCAAAAACAAGACTGCGTTACTCACTATCACAGCAATAAATTTGGGGTGTTAGAATAACCATGAAATTTAAACATCAAGTAGTTAATGTTGCTCTCTTATTCCTTTAAGTTTTCATCGATTTACTTAGTTTCTACTAGCAAAAATAATGCAAGGTGTTTGTAGCTATTAATTATAAATATTATAATTTTAAATTATAACATAAATTATTGATATCCCTGTGACACAAGTTAACCTATATAACAAATCTGCACATGTACCCCTGAACTTTTATTTTAATGAAAGTTAAACAGTTTTTAAAAAGGAAAATGGGTGAAAAAATTTTTTTCACTTTTAAAATTTCTCTTATTGATATGCATGACTCTCTTTACCAATGCATAAAAGTAATTAAAATTTGTCCTTTACGTAAGAAAGCATATACTGCTTCATAATAGGACATAAAGACCTATTTTTCCTGCATTATATTTTCTCCTCATTCTTCTTAAGAAAAAAAAAATGGCTATTTTTATAATATCAACTCTGCCTAAGTAATCACATTAACTTATATAAATTAATAGACTCTTTAAGATACATGTTTATTTAAAAATGTCATCCTACAGTGAGACAGAGAAGCCTGAGTAGAGATCATCAAGTCACAGTGAAACGCTAGAGACCACTAACCAGAGTAATAAACAAGAAGGGCTCATCTAGGTTCTGCAATTAAAATCTCTATGTGAGAATGGGAATGAGTAGTGCAGGGAAAGGGGACTGTGTCTGTCATCATTCCTGTAGATAACAGTTTATTATAAAAGTGATCAATATCTAAGGCACTAATCATTGAGACTGAGGTACCAAAGTACCAAAAGGAACAAAATATGCGACTTTTAATTATCTCTTGTTCCCATCAGGTAGATGATGAAGATAGTATTTCAGACACTCTGTGAAAATATTATTGCCTCTGCAATGAAATTATATATGTTTTTTAATCTGCTCTTGGAGGTTTTGACTTAAATGGAAATAAAAATGCCAGCTGATGGATAGATACTTAATAAAACCTGTGCTGTGCACTGTGTGAAGAGATTAGAGAGGTATTAGACACAGTTTCTGCCCATAGAAATTTTACAGTCTCTTTGGAGATATAGTGTGCATATTCAGAAAAATGTAACAAGCAATGACTCCTTGGGAATACTGCTACTATTGGATGTGTAAGAGCCAAGAATATTAATGAATCTTTAGAAGCAAAAGTATATGTGTTTCACTTATGTGTTCCATAGGGAGTTAAATAAAAATTAACATGACCAATAATGTTTCCTTTTTCCAAGCCCTGAATCATCTGTTTCTCTTTCCCTCTCAGACTCAATCACCACATTTTGTTCATCTTAATTCCTAGACCTTTTTCCTATATTTATATCCATCCACGATTCTCCACCCTCCACCACTGCCCTGGGTCAGGCTTCTCTCTCTCTTATCAATAACCACCAAAATGTGTGTTTGTTTATTCGACAAAAATCTGTTGAGCACCTGCTCACTTTGCAGGTCATTGAGACCGTTGTGAATAGGAAAAACTGTTTCTGCAGTTCTGAAGCCTAGAGTCTTTGCACCATCACTCCCCAAGGACAGTTTAAAATACAAATACAGTTATACCTTACCCCTACTGAAAACTATGTAACACCTCCATTACCTGCAGTGTTAATTCCAAATTCCAGAAGGTGGCTATAAGGCCCCCTCTGACCTCACTGTTCCCCGTCTAGCTACATAGCTTCAATTTTTATGAACCTTCAACTTCAGCCTCACCCAATTATTTCATACTTGATATGCTAAGAATTAGAAACTCTCTGTGCTCCTGCTAGCACCACAGAAATCCTGTCTTTTAGTTAGTCTCTATCTACTGAAGGATATTCACTACTCATTCTTCCAGACAGCTGAGCCCTACTTCCTCCAAGACGTCTTGCTCAGTTCCTGGAAGATCCTGCTCTGTGTTCCCAGACATCCTGCATGGGCTGCTCTGTTCTTAGAATTTGCCGTAATATTTTTGAATTACCTGTTTATTTGTCTACTTTGGAAGACCATAAAAGTCTCAAGGGCAAGAAGTGTGTCTTATCGATATGTGTACTCTGCCTTCCAGCACTTACAAGGTATTTAATCTGTATTTACTGAATCCATTTAAATCATGTTGTGTACTCTCCCCCACATACTGATTGCATAGCTTTTGCCAGCGATTTAGCTGATTTAGATTATTACACATATCTTTTATTTATACTGAATATAACACAAGAAAATAAGAGAATGAGGAATGCAATGTTTTTACTTCTGAATGTTCAGTGCAACCAACATAAAGGCAGTGGTTTCTCTTTTCCTTTGAACTGTAATATCTACAGATTTATATTTTCTGCTTGAATGTTGGGAACCTCTAGAATAGTTATTGCATGTGGTGGTATAATTTTGAAGGACACAAGACAATCATAATGAAGAACACAGTACTAGAGAAACTTCCTGGATTCTCTACCAATATTTTTAGAGTAAATACATTAAGAAAAGCTCTTTGTGATCTAGCCCAAGCCTGATTCTTTTAATTACATCAAACTACTCTGTGCCTCATAAATATGTTAATCTCACTCCCTCCTTGGGACCTGATTCCCACCCTCATTGTCTGGGATGTCTTCCATATGCACCCTTTTGGTCAACTTTCTACCTGGTGTATTTCTAGTTATCTTTCAAGGTATATAGCTCAGATACTAAATTTGCTCAATTTTAAAAATTCTTATACTGTGTTGTACACATTTCTACTATTCACAATTCCATTATATCTTCATTATGAATTTAATTGCATGTCTTTCACATTAGGTAGGAAACTCTTCATACATGTTTTTAGCCCACAGTCTTAACACAAATCTCATTCCCATAAATCGTTGTTGAATCTAAGAATGAACAAATGTAGTGTCTTAATTTGTTAAAAGATCTACACTGTCTTTTTATATCAAAATATATTTTATTTACCCCAAAGGGGAGGAGATTATCAAAATAAACACAATCAGTCATCTATCAAATAAAATGTCCTTAGTATGTAGGATCATTTTTATTCAAACCAAAGCATCAGCATTAATAAGATTAGTTTAATTTTCCAAGGATTCTAAAAAATTTTGTGATTGTTTTTATTTGCATTTGATATGAGGATAGAGGTGAAGGTGTCTGAACAATCACTGTTAGAGATGCAATTAAACATTTGAACAGTCTATTTGTTATTACAAATAAACATTTTTATTTTTTCAACAGTGTAATAGGGTAGTTACATATTTCATATAAAGCTATTTATAAATTGTAGGTAATTAGAAATTGGCTGTTAGTAGAAACGAACAGAAACATGAGCTAAATGTAGCTGTGGTGTTCCTAATCTCAGCACCATATTGTTTCTTATTACTGTATAACTTCTTGTATATAATTAGCTATGATTAGAAGGAAATTTAATTTTTTATAATAATTTATTCCTCTGAAGATGGAAGGAGAATAACAGATTTATAAAGTGTAAAAAGTTTGATAATAATTTCAAAATCTTATTTGATTAGCAATAAAACAAATGTTTCTAGTATAAGCAAAATAAATGGAAATTTTTGTGAATTAAATAGCTTTAGATTTTAAAATTCGAAAGATATAAATTAATAACTGGTACACATCAGCAATGAAATGAGTTTTTTAAGATAAAAAATCCTTAAATGTGTACCTTATTAGAAAAGCTAATGTTTTGGTAGATGAAACTGTGTATGGGAATTGCTAGAAGATTATTCCTCAAGGGAAAGTCACTTGCACATCACAAGAAAAGGACATGGAATCTGTCAAAGAGATTAATTAATTTTTTAAAAAACAGTCACTGGACTCTAAAATAGTGATCTGGGTTATTCCACTGTCTTTTAGATTTGTAGGGCCAAATTCATACTCTATATACTCATACAACTCCCATCGAAGCCAGAAGGAGGACAGAGGTTGATGTATGCTGTTTGACATTCACCTCAGACACCATTTAATAAAAGCAAAGCCATCCTGCTCTATCTGGGTCACAATTAGTCTGGCTCCTCAAAGTCCACAAAACCAGCCTTTTCTGGTCACAATAAAACTAATTTAAAAATGGGATCTAGTTCATCAGAGTTGCTTGCAGTGAAGACAGTAACACATAGAAAGTTTTATTAAGAGTTATATTTTTAATTAGAATTCTAATATTTACCACAATAATCAAAATAACTCTCTCTCTCTCTCTTTCTCTGTCTCTCTCTCTGGAAGTTGGAATGCATCCTAGACTAACAGAATCAAAGAAGATTTAGGGATCAATGAGACTCAAGAGAGGACTAAATTTACATGAAATTCAGATTTTTGTTTACCTATTTTTAAAAGTCTTCCCTGAAGGAGATTATACAATTTTATTTGCTAACTCACATCAATATGTTAGCAAGATGTAAAAGTGAGAGATTTTGACTGTAGCTTTAATAATTAACACATATAAAAGTCTAAAAGAAGAGTGAAGAAAAACTTACCAAATTTGACTTATCTAACAGCACCAGAAATTTTGCGTATGTAAAAATCAACCTCAGGCAAATAAAGAGTGTGATCAAATATGGGAAAATCCTAAATAGAAATTCTCAGCTTTGATTCTTTAGGTCACATGAGACTTAAAATTCCAAAACCTCTGACCTGCTCCCATGGGGCCCTCCTTGTCCTCTGCTCCTAGTTGATTTTTCTTCATAGCACTGGTGCTTGTCGGACACACTCTATTTTGTATTTCCTCTCTCTGCAGTGAATTTCCTATAGGGTAGAACGTTTTTCCTAATTATTCATTGATCTAGCTCCAATGTCTAGTGCCATGCCCATCATAATATAGGCACAAAAATCATTAATAAATAGATTAATTAATTTGTGAGAAAATACATTGTATATTGTTCACGAGACTGAAGTCATGGGACAGATGTATATTCAAAATATAAAATTTCATCCTGTCTTTTGATTCCTAGCCTAGATTAAGATTTGGAAATTTGAGAAAAAATATATGATACCTTATAAATTAACTGAACAAGAAGACCAAGAATATGTATATCCCTCTTACAAATACATATCGTTATTTTATTCCTTCCTTTAAACAAGGGCCAGTTTTGGCCTATTATAAAGTCTGTACTGAGCATAACAGTTAGAGGAGTGATAGAGCCAGAAAATGATAGATTCTGGCCTTTGGGCAGCCTATTGGGTGTTCTGTATAACTGTCCTTGTGGTTACATGAGTTATCCTCTATTTTTGTTAGTTGTTCTAACACCTGACCACTCACCACTCAGTTTTCAAGAAAAAAGGGAAAGAGTGTACATTTAGTCCTATTTAACTAATCAAAGATAGTTTAAAATTATTTATTGCATTTAATTTCATTTTTCCTGGAATAAAATATTTATGTGCAAATCAAATCAGAGCATTCATGTGAGCATAGCCTGATTTAAAACTTACCTTTTATTTATCTCTTTAGTAGAAAAGATTCAGTAGTTGCATAGGATTATTTGTAAATATGGCATATTAAATGGCACCAACCAAACAAAATGGATAGCAATGGATTATCTTAGTGAAAATAGCACAAACTGGTGGTTTTAGTGGCCTTTTGACAGGAATGCCAAAGGAAGCTTCTGGCCACTTACAATAGAATGTTAATAGCTCATGCCACTTCAATACTGACAGCTCTGAAGTGAGAGGGACTAATCTCTGTTTGTAATATCCACAATTGAAAGGAAAAAAATAAGTATTTCTTCTTAAGCATGGGATAAGCATTAACTGTCTAAAAATTTCGGGAATGTTCTACATGTCTGAAAGTCAGAGGAAAAAGAAGGCAACAATAGACAAGGATTTCGTTTTTTTCACTCCTGAACTAAAATATATGATTAAAATGGAATGCAGTTTTCAAGACCAATCAATTCATCATTCAGTTCTTATTAGAATAGCTGTGTATGTGCTATAGCAATTTACATATAATTTTAATTAAAAATTTAGCATCTATATGAAGACCGAGGTTGTGCTAAGAAGAGTCTCTATATTTTTATTTTTATTTTTATTTTTTTAAGTAAGCCAAATCATTAAAAAAAATCTTTGCTAGAGAGCTGATGCTTTCAGATATAAAATGGAATTTGTTCATTAGCTCTACATTATTCAGGACTATAAAAAGGAGACATTTTAACAATCCCAGGCTCAATTAGGCATCAACTGCTATCCTGGCAGAAACCTGGCATGCATCTTGTTCTCAGGAATTTGGATGGCGTTATTTACAATTCATTCCTTAGGGAATGCCCTAGAAAAGAAAAAAAGAAAAAAAAAAAAAGTCTGGTTGCCATCATAACTTATGTCCTAACCTCATAATTCTTTACGTGACAGCTCAATTGTACATCCTTCATTTAATTAGATGGCAATACACTCCTTCTTAAATGGCAGCCACTCACCACTCAGCTTTCAAGAAACAAGGGCAAGTGTGTACATTTATGAAATTATCTTACCTAAGCATCAACTTTTGTGAATATCAGTTTTACCCAAAGGTAAGCACTGAAAGAGTCAGAGTCAATAGTTCCTATGAAGTAAACTGATTTAAACTTCAGATTTTCCCAACTGCTCAATATATAGTTAAATTCAACTATAATCATGACATTATTCTCTATATTCTTACCCACTATTTTACTGGAATTCTTGGAATCTGTACTTTTGTTTGCTGTAACAAACCCAATGATCTGACTTGCCCTTTAAGTCAGGTGAAATTTTTATAAATATAGATATTGCATAAAATTGAAGTAAAGGGTTTTTTAATAACACTTAAATGCAAAATAATAAAAAATAAATTGCTAATTGTGTTTGATAAATGATATTTTAGAAAATGGATAGTAATGCATTTTCATCCTTAGATTTCATGGCAGAGTCATCTATGGGGTTAAATTTTAGAAACTAGTTAAATTCTTTTTATTTGTGTCAATTTTACTTATTGTTCCTTTTCCTTTCCTTTTAGTCTTACTTTAGTTCATTAGATGCCGTAATATCTCCCTTGTCTGTGACAATTTCCATTAATATCTCAAAAGCAGCTATTAAGTCTCATTACAAGAAAAGATTATAGAAGGATACTGCACACAATAACAGTGAAGATAAAGACAATAGTCACATTTTCATTTATTTCTTTGTTCTTAAGATGCAAATCTAATGACTCTTTTTCTAGTCTGCTTTTCTCAGTTTATACTTGCAAAGCTTTTGGAAAAGGAAAAACCTCCACAGTTAAATAAATTCTAGTATTTGGATTATTTCTTTCTCAAAATGCAACAAAGAAATGTACCTGCTGTCAGAAATTTGCCACACTTAATACGCTCAAAATCTCATTGTCAGGAAATTCTGAAAAACTACTAGAGTTTCATCATTTACATAAGTTATTCAAAAGAATTAACTGTGGGCTATAATAAAGCTAATTAGTGGTTGTTGCAGAGACGCTTTATAAAGCATTCATTATTACCAACAATAGTCCATCATTTCATCAAAATACTTAAAACATCAATTCTTAGACAATTATCTAAACATATCCTTGTAAAGTATGTCTGAGAAAAACTCAGTCAAACCCCCAAGAAATAAAATGTTCATGGGTTTTTAATCTAAATAGATTAATTTAAATAAATATATTAGTGGTTCTTAGAAAAGGTCTGAAATCAAGCCCTGTGTTAATATTTTTCTATTTAGAAGATATTAAAATATTGATCATAATTATAAAATATCAATACCAAATGCATTAATTTTTCACTTGCAGAACTACAAAGTTGCAGAATGAGGAATACATACAGGTCAGGGGCTTAACCCCTATTGTCTAGACAAAAGCGCAATTATCTTGCCATGTTTTCCTTTTGAACTGTATTCTAGATTACAGGCTCAATAAGGATGAAGACATAATTGGTCACTCTGCATAAATCTCATTGCTCAATACATAGATGTGGAATTCAATTACTAAAATTAATAAATGGCGAAAAGAAAACTTTAAATAAAATGTTATGCTTCCATATTCCATGTTAATGATGAGAAATTCTGCAGTATGTGCTACCTTACCTGTGAAATTAAACGTTTATGAATTTCTATGCAGAGAATTCACAAAAAGAGAAATAAAACTATGCTAAAACACTTTGACCCGTATTTGTTGCTTCCTTTGTCAGGAGAGTAGCTTCTCCTTCTCCCTGGGCCCTCCACTTTCCTCTTCTATCTCTCTCTCTGTCGCCTTTCATCTCCTTCACTTCCCTGGTTCATTCTCCTATATTTGCAATAATGCTCACAACCTCCCTACTCCTATTTACCATCATCCTTCAGGGTGTAATTCCACTGAAAAAAATAGTTGTAATTTGCTGCTTTTTCTTTTTCTTTTCTTTCTTTCTCTTTTTTTTTTTTTTTTTTTGTGTGTGTGTGGGGGGGACAGAGTCTCCCTCTGCCACCAAGGCTGGAGTGCAGTGTGCAATGGCATGATCTTGGCTCACTGCAGCCTTGAACTCCTGGGCTCAAGTAATCCTTATGCCTCATCCTTCCAAGGAGCTGAGACTACAGGCACGGGCCACCACACCCAGTGATGTTTGTTTGTTTGTTTAGTAGAGACAGGTTTTCCACATGTTGCCCAGGCTGATCTGGAACTCCTGGGCTCTAGCGATCTGCCCGCCCCACCCTCCCAAAGTGCTAAGATTACAGGCCTGAGCCACTGCGCCTGGTCACTATTTCTTCTTTCTAACTACAAGTCCACCATTTGCTGCCTGGTTTCTTGTTTTCATCATTTGTTCAAAAGTGCTCACTTGTGGATCAGCATTAGCGTTCTCATTACCAAATTCAAGAGTGTCTGTTCAGTATGTTCCCCTCTTACCTGCCATGGTGTAAACAGAGGTGACTAGCCTGTCTCTCTCCTGTGTGACACCAATGCACCCTTCTATTCCGATTCTTCAGCGTCTCTCACTGCTCCTCTTAGTCCCTTGCATAAATTTGTTTATAGTTTTGTTTTCAGAGGTTTCAATGTTTATACTTCTTTTCCTGGAATTCAGTCCACACTCCTCACTGACTTTGAATATCCCCAGACATATTTCCGAACCGTCTGCCAAAAACACTGGTTTGAATACAACAAAGTGTTGTTCATAGAATCCTCTTTTGCATAAGACATTAACAGATACTCAAGATTATAAATATATATATAAAGTGTAATTATTGATATGTGTGTATATATTCATACATATATAGTATATCAATGTATCTATATATCTATAAATATATAGATATTTATATCTGTATTATAGAAAACATGGGTAAAATAACAGTTTTGTTTATTTTGATTTTGTAAGATCTCTACTCACTACCATCGGTAAACACTTAATACTGGAAAATAGCATACCAAGAATTTGGCCATGAACCAAGGAATCCTTTCTCTCTCTAGCCTTCTCTCTCTCTCTCTCTCTCTCTCTCTCTTTGAGATATATATACACGCACACATGAACATAGCTATAAATACATATATACATATATATTTATATATATATATATAGGGAGAGAAATAGCTAGATAGCCAGACAGAACTGTCTAGCTATTTCTCTCTCCCTCTCTCTGTGTGTATGTGTGTATTTATAGCTATATCCAAATATCTATAGACATATATACATACATACACACCTATCTCTATAGCTATGTATATATCTATAGCTAGAGATAGAGATGGAGATAGTATATATAGAGAGAAATTCTATCACTTGGTCGATGGATGGTCAAGTAAAATTTTGCACATTATTTCCTACCCTTGTGTCTTTACAATGGGAATGAGCAGAAGTCTTACAAAATCAAAATCAACAAAACTTTTCTTTTATCCATATTTTCTATGTTATTTAACCATAGGATGACTGTTTTGAAGGGGGGACAGCTTAACATCTTGTGGAACATAGTGTTCTAGAGAACACATTTTAAGATGGGCATAGATGTAAATCCTCAACTGTTATGCACTCTTTTTCCTTATTTAATATGTATATACATTTAAAGACTTCTTCTCCAAACATTCCAAGACCTCCATCTCATCTCTTATTCTTCCTAGTCTCTCATCCCCAAGTTCAGTCATGTAATAAATATGGTCACTTCCACTTTTACAGATTTACCCTGTCTCACTTAACCTTTGCTGTCTGTTTCTACATCTTAGCCTGGGACCTCTAATGATTTCGGAGAAATATTTCAAAACTTTAAAATCAAACACACTACAAAAAATGTTTTTGAATTATATATGTGTAATATTCTACTCATATGTTAAGTTTATTATAATATATACATAATTAGAAGTGTTTAGATATGAGATAAATAGGAAATTAATAAGTAGCTCATGACTTGTTAACCCTGATGAATTTTAATATCAGTGTATTTACAAGTATATACACTGAGGCCAAGGTTCATCATTAACATCAGTGGTGGCAAATCTAATTTCAAGCTATCTTGATAATTTCATTTTTTTCCCCTGACTTCTTATCACTCCAGTTAGGTCCTAAGTAAATTCATAATGTGGCTGAGTAGAAGTGTCAGTCTGCTATCCTGTGGATTTTGCCGCCTTGTGCTTGCTTTGGCATAATATCTTTAATCTTCAGTCTTATTACAAACATCTTTTTAAGCTCCTTGTACATGATGTGCTAGTTTAGTTTAAAAAGTATGTATATAATCTACACATGCACTTACTTAGCTTTCTATACATTTTAGTAGATTGCAGTAAGTTTTACTCCAAGTGCAGGTGGCTTTCCCAGACCCTCTTGGTTTGTGGAAGACCCACCCTTCCCTAATCACAGCCAGTATAATAAGCCATCACATAAAGAGTTATGCAGAGAAGACACTAGAGACAGTCAACACATTAAATACTGAAACGGCTAAGTTATTTCTTATATTTTAAATAAAAGTAAAATGAAGAGACCAGTTCAAGTATTTCCTCTTGCATCTCAACCCATCACCATCTTCATCTTCTAGACGACCACCAATTTACATTTAAGTATACTCTTATAATTTATCTAATTCTTACCCTTCTCTAACCTATTATATTAGAGTAAAAGCTCCCTGAAGACACAGATGATGTCTTCCTCATTTTTGTTTGGGACGATCATAGCAATATTTGGCACATAAAATTTTCTCAATAAATATTTGTTACATTGTAGAATAAATGAGATAAGCCACTATGACTATTTTTAAAATATTTTATTATTATATAGTATTTGTATGTTTCTGCGGGGTACATGTGGTATTTTATTACATTCATACAATATGTAATGATCGAAATCAGTGTATTTAGGGTATGCATCACCTCAAGTATTTATCATTTTTATGTGTTGGAAACATTTCAAGTCCTCTCTTGTAGCTACTTTGAAATGTACAATACATTGTTGTTAAAAATAGTCACCTACTCTGCTTGTTTGAACATTGGAACTTATTCTAACTGTATATTGGCACCCATTAACCAACCTCTCTTCATCCCCCCCCCAAACAATCTTCCCAGTTTCTAGTATCTATCATTCTACTCTCAACCTCTGTGAGATGAACTCTTTCAGCTCCCACACAGGAGTGAGAACATGCAAAATTTGTCTTTCTGTGCCTGGCATATTTCACTTAACACAATGATGTCCAGTTTCATTCATGGTGCTGCAAATGGTAGGATTTCATTATTTTTTATGGCTGAGTAGTATTCCTTTGTGTATGTATACCAGATTTTCTTTATCTGCTCATTCATTGACGGACGCTTAGGTTGATTCCATCTTTGCTATTGTCAATAGTGCTGGAGTAAACGTAGGGGTGCAGGCATCCCTTTGATATAATGGTTTCCTTTGCTTTGTATAAATACCAAATAGTGGGACTGCTGGATCATACAATAGTTCTATTTTTTACCTTTGAGAACCCTCCATACTGTTTTCCATAATGGCTTTACTAATTTACATTCCTGCCAAAGGTGTATAAGAGTTACCTCTTCTCCACATCCTCACCAACAGCTGTCATTTTACTGTCTTTTAAGTAATAGGTATTCTAACTGGGTAAAATGATATTTCATTGTGGTTTTGATTTGCATTTTCCTGATAATTAGTGAAATGTAAATGGAACAGAATAGTTTTTTCATATACCTCTTGGTCATTTGTACGCCTTTTTTTATGGAGAAATGTCCATTCAAACATTTTGTCTACTTTTTAATTGGACTATTAGGTTTTGTGGTTTTGTTTGCTGGAGGGGGGAGTTTGCTGTTGTTTTACTGTTGAGTTGAATCCCTTATATATTCTAGATATTAGTCTCTTATTGGATAAATAATTTGCAAATATTTTCTCCCATTCAACAGGTTGTCTCTTCATTCTGCTGATTATTTCATTTGCTGTACAGAAGCTTTTTAGTTTAATATTGTCCCATTTGTCTATTTTTGGTTTGTCTGTGCTTTTGAGGTGTTAGATGTAAAACCTTTACCTAGACTAATGTCCCGTAAAGTTCCCCGATGTTTTCTTTTAATAGTTTTATAATTTGGTCTTACATTTAGGTCTTCAATCTATTTTGAGTTGATTTTTATATATGGTGACAGATATGGGTCTGGTTTCATTCTTCTGCAGATGGATATCCAGTTTTCCTTGTGCCATGTAATTAAGAGGTGTCTAGAACAATGTATTTTCTTGGGAACTTTGTTGAAAATCAATTGCCTATAAATATGTGGATTTATTTTGGGTCCTCTATTCTGTTCCATTGGTCTATGTGTCTGTTTTTTATACCAACACCATTCTGTTTTGTTTACTACAGCTTGGTAATATATTTTGAAGTCAAGTACCGTGATGCCTTCAGCTTTGCTTTTTTGCGCAGTATTGCTTTGACTGTTTGGGCTTTTATTGGTTCCATACTAGTTTTACGATTTTTTTTTTCTGCTGCTGTGAAACATGATGTTGATATTTTGATAGAGATTGCATTCAACCTGTAGTTTGTTTCGGGCAGTAGTGTGGTCATTTTAACAGTATTAATTTTTCTGATACATGAGCATGAGATGTCTTTGCGTGTGTTGGTGTCCTTTATAATTTCTTTCTTCAGTGTTTCGTAGTTTTCATTTCAGCGGTCTTTCACCTCCTTGGTTAAATTTATTCCTAAGTATTTCACTATTTTTTGTAGCTATTGTCAATGAGATTGCCTTGTTGATTTCTTTTTTGACTATTTTCTTATTGATGTATAGAAACACAACTGATTTTTTTTCGTGTTAGTTATGTATCCTGCAACTTTACTAAATTTGTTCATGATGTCTAAGAGTTGTTTTGATGGAGTCTTTGGGTTTTTCTAAATATAAGATCATGTAATCTGCAAAGAGAGGCAATTGACTTCTTTTCTAATTTGGATGCCTTATATTTCTTTCTTGTGCCTAATTGTTCTGGCTAGGACTTCCAGCATCATATTCAATAGGAATGGCAAAATTGGGCATCCTTTTCTTGTTTCAGTTCTTAGAATAAAGACTGTTGGCTTTTTCTCATTCAGTGTGATGTTACCTGTGGTTTTGTCATATATGGCTTTTATTATGTTTAGCTATATTCCTTCTGTGCCTAGTTTGTTGATATCATGAAGAGTTGTTGGACTTTATCAAATGCTTTTTCTTTGTCTATTGAGATGATCATATGATTTTTGTCTTTTATTCTATTGATACAATATATGATGTTTTTTTATTTGCATATGTTGAACCATCATTGCATCCCTGGACTAAATCCAATTTAATTTTATGTACTGTCTTTTTGATATGCTGTTGGATTCGGTTTGCTAGTATTTTGTTGAATATTTTTCTGTTTATCTTCATTAGGGTTATCGTCTACAGTTTTCTTTTTTGTTGTTGCTGTCTGGTTTTTCTGTGTCAGTTGAAATTTGTTCATAGTCTTTTAATTCTAGACATTAATCTTTGGAGAATAGGAAACAGAGATTATGATATAAGATCATGTCTACCACCAAGTTAGGTCTAATAGGACCAAATTGATATCTAAGTGCAAAGAGAGGAAATTTTCAGTGCTCAAAGTTGTAAAATTTTAATAACGTATATTTTAAATAAAGTATTTTAAACCAGAAATAGAAATAATTAGTAGCTATTGATTATCATCTTCTCTAAAGGAGAGGCTATAGTAATTTTGAGATGCCTACCTGAAATGTAATGTAATACAATAATACACTAGCTCATCGGTATGAAATTGTTCATTAATATAACATAATATAAAATAAATCACATGTAAAATAAAATTATTATATTAGCCTGCCTTTTTTATCATCCTGAACTGCTTTTCAAATGTCCATCATTGCATCCCTGGACTAAATCCCATTTAATTTTGGATTACTCATGTAAATAATCAAATATTGCTATTTTTAATAACTGGCTTTCTCTATTTATGCCTAGCTTTTTACCCAACAAATGTAGATCATCTTCCAAGAATATCGTCTATAGGAATACTTACGAGAATCATATTTGTAGCAATGACTACATTCATGCAAACATTTTACAGCTACAGTCATAGGCATTTTCTTTGATCAAATTCCTTCAAATTTCCATTGACTTGTTTCCCCAAAAGGATTTATTTTTGTCAGAAATATTCAATCCTGATCCAAAGAAAAGAGTTCAGTCTCCTCATATACAAATATTATTTCATGATGATTACAAACAAATATAGAATATACTTAAGTCTGAAATTTCCAGGACAATTGGGTCAATAATGAAATCAAGTTTATCTAAGTCTTCTTTCTTTCTGTCCTCTCTTACTCTTTCTTGTTCCTATTCTTCTACCTCCTATTAAAATTTCTAAAGGCATCAAAAGTCACTTATCTCTCACTGACTGTCCTCCATTAGAGGACACTGGAAGAAAGAGAAGTAATGAGCATGAACATTTACAAGCACCTGGTTGGCCTTGTTTAGTGAAAAATAATAAAACTCTTTTTAAACATCTGGAACTAAGACACCTTTTGCACAAAATTAAGATCTTTTTACACAATAAGACTGATCTCAGCGTAAAACTAAGATCTCTTTGCACAATAAGACTAATCTCAAAAAACAGCAAACTCTCAATAGAGCAGCCAAAGACCCAATACGGATTACTTCAGGAACAGGGAGTCAGACGAATGGCCTAAGGATTAGTGCTTTCTGTAATACAATAAGAGCGTGACAGTATCAGAACTCTGTTTAATATAGTATGATCTTTTTCAAGAAAGATTGTATTCCATCAAGGAGAATTACGAAGCTGTAAATTACATTGTGTCACAGTCAGTAGTATTAAATACCAAGTGTTTAATTAACAGTTTTAATTTCATATTCTTGCTTAGATATACCACTATAGTACTCGAAAGATGCTTTTGGTAAAAACATTTTTAATCAGATAAAAATCAAAGAAGAAATGTCTAAGCACCACAAATATGATGTATGACTTGGCAGTGAAGAAAAACTAAATTATTAGTAAGATAAAGTAATTTATATTAATATTGTACTTGCTTACAATGTATTATATTAAACCTAAAAGTAATAGCAATCTAAGATATTTCTGACACTGAGAATTCTTTCCAGAAACCTTAGAAAAGGCATTAAGAAAAATGAATCCAACAAATGTATTATGAGAGCATGTGCCACTTGTATACACATCTTCAGTCTTCTGCTTGTCATAATACTTTTGGGTTGCTTAAGTTCATTTAAATTAAAAGGAATTAATTGCCTTGGAATCAGCTGTCTTGGAACTGTCTTGAAATCAGCTCCACCATTTGATTGACAAAATAATTTTATCTCTTCGGTCTTGTGGTGCTACATAAGTTAATTTATACATCAGCCTACGCCCTTGTAGTTCTTGAGCAGGACACTACAAAGAGACAAAGGGGAAACTATACAAACCACATAACATACTTGGGGCAGTTCTCTCTTCATCTCCCTGGAATTAATCAGTCTTCTAACATTTGTAATTATGATATTCTTGCTTTTCATTTTAGTTTTGCAGCGCACACATACACATCTATGTATATACATATACATTATATATGTATATATGTATGTATATGTGTGTACTACGAAAAGACTAGTACAAAAGGATTACTCCCTTAATGGAATACAATCTTTCTTTGCTTTCTTCTACAGAAAAACCATAACATAGTAAACAGAGTTCTGATACTGTCATGCTCTTATATTACAGAAAGCATTAATCCTTAGGCCAAACAAGCACACATATGTGCACATATTACAAACACATATGCATATGTGTGTGTATCATATATGTTTTGGTTTGAATGTTTGTATTCCCTACAAGTTCATATGTTGAAATTCTAATGCCTAAAGTGATGGCATTAGAAGGTAGGGCCCTTGGGAGGTGATTAGATCATGAGAGCAGAGGCCTCATGAGGAAAAGGGCCCCTTGGGTCCTTATAAAAGAGGTCCAAGGGGCCCGAGTGCGGTGGCTCACGTTTGTAATCCCAGCACTATGGAAGGCCGAGGCAGGCGGATCACGAGTTCAGGAGATCGAGACCATTCTGGCTAACACGGTGAAACCTCGTCTCAACTGAAAATAGAAAAAATTAGCTGGGCGTGGTGGCGGGCGCCTGTAGTCCCAGCTACTCGCGAGGCTGAAGCAGAAGAATGGCGTGAACCTGGGAGGCGGAGCTTGCAGTGAGCCGAGATCGAGCCACCACTCTCCAGCCAAGGCTACAAAAAAAATTTTTAAAAAGAGGCCCAAGGGAACTAACTTGCCCTTTCCACCATGGTAGGACACAGTGAGAAGGCATTGTCTTTGAACAAGAAAGAGCTTTCATTAGACACTAAATCTGTCAGTGTGTTGATCTTGGACTCCCCGCCTCCATAATGGTGAGAAAATTCCTGTTGTTTATAAGCTACCCAGTCTATGGCATTTTGTTAAATCAGCCCAACGATTAGGACAATTCGTGTGTGTGTTTGTGTTTCTGAATGATATAGAGTCACTCTGTCGGATTTTGAACTATACATAAATAATGTCATTTAATATGTTTGTTTGTACTTCTTTTACATAACGTTTGTGGAATAGAAATTCACCTATGTTGTATGTATAGCTCTAGTTCTCACTTTTAACATGTGCTACATAATATTTATTCCTCTGAATGTACTGATCTCGGCTCAGTGCAACGTTCGCCTCAGGATTCAAGCGATTCTCCTGTCTCAGCCTCCTGAGTAACTCGCATTACAGGCGCCCATCACCACGCCCCGCTATTTTTTTTTTTTTTTTTTTTTTTTGTATTTTTGATAGAGACGGGGTTTCAACATGTTGGCCAAGCTCCTCTGGAACTCCCGACCTCAAGTGATCCACCCTCCTCGGCCTCCCAAAGTGCTGGGATTATAGACTTGAGCCACCGCGCCCTGCCTCATTCCACTATTAGTGTACATTTCAGTTTTTCTGGGTTGGGGCTATCATGAACAATGCTGCTATAAAAATTCACGAGCATATCACCTGGTTCACACTGACAAGAGTTTCTCTGGGGTATACAGCAAGAAGTAAAATTATTAAATATTAGCAAAATTTATCTATTATGTTTAAGAAATCCTTTACTGGCATGAGATGAAGGACCTATTCTCCCAAATTATTTCCTAAAGTCTGATAGCTTTGCCCTTCACATTTATGTTTTTTTATTTATTAGCAAATGATTTTTTAGTATAGGGTGTGGTCAGGATATAATTTCATTTTTTGAGTTTGAATACTTATATGTTAATAACTGTTGTATACACTAATTTTATATTAACCCTTTGATAAATTATTTATATTTTCAGTTTTATTTAGGTATGCGCCATTTATTTATTTCACTTGTTATTTCTTCCATATGACAACTTTATTTGGATTTATGTTTCTTATTCATGGTATATTCATGCAAGTTTTCTTCAGCTGGGTACATTGGTGGACTGATTTTTATTTTGCCTGCATTCTTAAAATATATGTTTGTTTATTGCAGAATTTGAGGTTGGCATTTATTTGTAATTTTCAGTGACAGAGAAGTCAGTTGTTTGTCTAACTTTTGCTTCTTTGAAATTAATTTATCATCTCTGACTGCGTCCAACATCTGTTTGTCTTTCATATTCTACATTATATCTTTGATGTTTCTAAGTGTAGATTAATTTTTATATTTCTTGCTTTGGATGTGGAAATTTTTGAGTTTATATAGGGTAGAATATTCTGAGTTATTTGCTCTTCAAATATAAAAACTCTGTCACATTCTCTTTCTTCTCTCTGGAATTCTGATTAGATAAGTATTAGAATGTCTTGCTATGTTGTCCTCATCTATTAACCTCTCTTTCATATTTTTTATTTTTCTGTGCTGCATTCTGATTGGTTGCCATTAACCCATCATCCAGGACACTCTAGGTGTATGTAATTTACTGTTAAGTAGATCATTATGCTTATAATTTCAATAATCTCATTCTTATAATATCTAGAATTCTGTTGGACAATTTTTCAAATTTCTCAGTCACTTTCATAGTTTACTGTTCTCTGGGTGTATTTTCTGGGTTGTCTTTAAATTTTTTTTAACAAAATAAACACAGTTATGTTATAATCTGTGTCCAGTAGTTCCCATATCTGCAATCTTTGAGGGTTTGGTTTATGGCATTTTTCTTTCTACTAGATCTGAGTTTAATCTGAGTTTAGAGCTGTTCTTTTTTTCTTTTAGCTACTCAGTTACTTTAAAAAATTATTTGGGCCTTATATATAGCTTCTTTCCTCCAGGAGAGATTAGAATTTGCTTATACTTGGTTTTTGGAGCCACTACCAGCAAAATAATTCTTTTAAATATATGACTTAATATATTTTTGCTCCATCCAGATAATAGTAGTTTGTTGCATGTCTATACAAAGATTGGCTAGTCATTACACCACCCTGTGAATTTTCCTTCTTTCCTGCTCTGTTCAGCATTAAATCAAATTTCCTGCAGAGTAAGGAGGAAGTGTAGAACTTTACCTCTCCTTCCCACTTGAACTGAGAAGGTAGGCTTTGAGGCCCTGCCTTAAGCAGGGAGACTTAGGGCCCCAACTTGAGTGGACCCAGGCTTTGGTTTTTGGTCATTTTCTCCCCACAGGACCTTGGAAAATGAATGCCATTTTCTCTTCCATTAGGAAGAGAGATTTTGGCCTGATCATTTCTTATTGTTGTGTTTATTATTTTTTTTATATATATATATATTTTTTTTTTTTTTTTTTTTTTTTTTTTTTTGAGACGGAGTCTCGCTCTGTCGCCCAGGCTGGAGTGCAGTGGCGCGATCTCGGCTCACTGCAAGCTCTGCCTCCCGCATTCACGCCATTCAACTGCCTCAGTCTCCCGAGTAGCTGAGACTAAAGGCGCCCGCCACCATACCCGGCTAATTGTTTTGTATTTTCAGTAGAGACGGGGTTTCACTGTGTTAGCCAGGATGGTCTCGATCTCCTGACCTCGTGATCTGCCCGCCTCGGCCTCCCAAAGTGCTGGGATTACAAGCGTGAGCCACCGCGTCCGGCGTATTGTTTGATACTTTCAAGAATATTTTCAGCGTAATGGTTGCCAGGACATTTAATAGTTTTTACAGAGAGAGTTTGCCCAAATACCTATAGAATTAAAAACATATGTATATGTTTATATATACAGACATAGATATATACACATACACACACGTACATGTATATGAAAAGCACTTATAAATTAATAAGGGCTTTATGAATAAAAGTGTCTGAAGTTTCACAAAAGAAAAAAGGAATAAAGAAAGGGAGACAGGGAGGGAGAGAGAATGGAAATTGAGAGAGAAAAAGAAAGAGCAAAATTCTAAATAAAATGTAAAATAAATGCTTAGCTTTGCTCATTATTAAAGCAGCGCAATATAAAAAAATAGATATTGTCAGATGGGAAAATATAGAAAGTGAGGAAATAGGCACTTTCCTGCCTTGTTTCAGAGGCATTAATACAAAGCTTTAGGAATAAAATATAAAATAACTATCAAACTGTTAAATATACTTAAATGTTTATCTAGCTTCTTATATTTTAGAAATTCTTCTTGCAAACACTGGTACCAGAGGAAAACATATGTGCATTAGAATAAATTTTATAGCACTGTTTAATAGAAAAACAACCAGAAAGAACTTCAGTCATTATCTGAAATACAGATTGAGTATGCCTAAACTAGAAATTCAACTAAAACATAAGTTTGAAATGCTCTGAAATCCAGAATTTTTTGAGTTCCCGCATGACTCCACAAACAGAAACTTCCACACCTAACTTCATGTGATAGGTTACAGTCAAAATGTGGTTAAAACTTTGTTTCATGTACAATGTTATATAAAATATTTTATAAAATTACTTTCAGGATAGATATTTAAGGTGTATATAAAACGTGAAACAATTTTGCGTTAAACTTGAGTCTCATCCCCTAGATACCTCATTATGATATGTAAATATTCCAAAATTAAAAAAAAAAATCTGAAACACTTCTGGTCTCAAGTATTTCAGATAAGGGATATTCAATCTGCAATTAAATATATTATGGCATTGCTTGTGCATAAAATGCAATATTATGTAAGTAAGTTATTTATTTATATTCAAATGTGAAAAAATCCCCAAGATAGACTTAGATATATATTTTTTTTAAAAAACAGCAAGATGCAACACATACAAAATGTTCTCATTTTTAAAATATTCTGAAAGAATACATAAAAAACTTCTAATGGTAGAAAAGTCTGCAAGTCAGATCAGGCATCTGATGGGAAGAAAACACCTATTCATTTTTAAACTTGTCTATACTTTATGAATTTTTTTCCCTATGAATATGTATTAATAAAAATCCATTAGAAGAAAAATCAGTAATATATGCAATATTTTACACACATGAAGCCTCAGTATCATTGTAAAATAAAAGCATTGAAAAAGAGTCTAGTTTAAATAAATTATGATATTTCACTTCTTGTAATATCGTGCTATCATTAGTGCATCTTCATTTTTTTGCGTAACATGGAAAATGCTCATGATGCAATGTGAAGAACATAGGGTACACACACATATAATATGACTTCAATATTATGTAAATAAGAGACAAAATGCAAACATAGACACCTTTATTGAAAAACTATCCCAAAGTATTAACTGTTTCTGGATGGAAACACTTGTTTATTTTAATTTCCTCTTTATTTTTTCTCTATTTTCAAGTTTTTTATACTAAAATATTCATTATTTTAATAATATGTAGAAAATGACACTGTTACAAATGTGATTGTTTATAAATGTTTAGAGCCATAATAGAGGGTCCAATAAAAAGTTATTTATCTTCCCTAGAAAGCATTATCTTTCTATTTTAACTTTTATAAAAGCATACAAATAACAGTAAAACAAAAGGTGAAGTTATATAACAGGACAGTCATGTATTTAGAGCTTCCAACAAGCAAAGTCAAGTTGATGCAAAGGCCTGACCTAAAGTGATGCTTATCTACTTGGAATTATGACTCACTTGCTGTTGTAACAGAAGCATCAGAAAGCTGTTCAGTGTTTGGAATGAACACACAGAAAGATACATGTGAGGTATTTATTACTAAAGTGAGTAGAAGATAATAATGAGGGTCATTTAAAAAAATACTGGTGCATGTTTGTTTAAAACAGCAATATGTTCTGGTGTATGTAACTTTGTTTCTCTCTGCTCAAGAAAAGGGACGATGGATTTGAAAACTACCAAATTAATACATTTGTTGTTTTTACCCAGATGACTGATGTGATACTATTTTTTTCAGCTATTAAAACTGAAGAAGGAAAATGAAATGAAAAAGATATTGAAATATAAGCAACACATCCATACATATAGATATATGTTTCTGATTCACAAAACAGTCACATACATACATATATGTTTCTGATTCACAAGAAAGTCTCTACCTGATTCTATGACACAGCAAGTTCCTATGTGTGTTCTCATTGTATTTGGAAACATCACAGTTCTGGTTTCCTGGTTTGTAATTGTACAATATGTTCTCTACAGAGGAAGCACAGCCAAGTCCCCTCGAAATATGTCTCAGTTCTCTCCCTCTCTCTCCCTCTCTCTGTGAGTGATAAAAATCTCCTAAACAAAAATAAACCTCTTATTTATTATTTTTCATCACAAGGCCTAATAAATACCCTCAGGCAAAATCAGATTTGTGAACCATAACTCATAACTCAACAAGTTGTCCAAAATATTTTATTTTAATCCTTGAGTAATGATAAGCATATGTAATTTTTCAAGTGTTCAAGAAAGAATGCTCTTATCTTTAGTATTTTTAATTGTATCTGGTTATTTTCCATTATTTTTCATATGAAATATCATTAATCATAGCTTTTCTGACAGCTCAATTGCTTGCATGCAGAGAAATTCTTTGAAGCTTAATGTTAGTACTCATTTACCTGCTTCAGGGAAGGTTTAAGACAATAAATGTATATTCACCTGAGGAAAAAAAGTTTGTCTTCAATATGAAGAGGACTTAAGAAGTGTTTGAGAGTAGAGGCTCCTGAGACAAACAGACCCGAAAGCTTCCTGACCCAGGTTGTTAAGTCTTTAGAGGTGGGTTTGGTTGCTCCCTGAGAAGGGAATTTTCTACTATCGAAAATGCCTGAGTCCAAAATTCACAATTCACAATTGAATATTAATTATTTATACAATTTTGTTGACAATATAGAAATAGCTTATATTTTTTATATATTTCTCATTACATACACTGTAATGAGTCCGTAGTTTTGAACAAATAACCTCCAGAGTTGAATTAATTATTTAATTTGCCTTTTTGCATTATGTACTTTTGGCTACTCTCAAATATTTGGAATAATCTAAAATCGTTTATATTTATTTTTGTCACATTTCATAGTCACATTCACCAATTTAATAGCTCCCCATTGTCTCATATACTCATTAAAAGTTTTGTAATAAGTAGAATTCATTACTAAATAAAAGTTTGTGTGATTAATTAATGAATTAATAATAAATGAATGAGATCTTTGAAATAATAGAAGACATCAATATTATCCTTCCTTCAGTGACTTTAAAAATAAGAAAAATACAGTAAGGCCTAGTTACTCTTTGAAAATAATATATATATATATACTTTTCGACTCATACTTGAAATAAAAAAACAATGTTATTATATTTATTGATAAATTTTTCCTCTAAGAGTAGACTTTTGCAAATTATCCACTATTATATGTCTCTCTTTGAGGGGTTGAGGGGAAGAATGAGTTTTAGGAAAATTTTGAAACTGGAAAAAAATCTTTATTAATACTTACATACGACTTAACTATTTAGCTGAACAGTCTTAACCTAATTTAAAAGCCATTTATCTATAGATGTATATATATGATTCTCAAAAAAAAGTTTACTTTTAGATGGAAAACATGAAGAAAAACACTTGAAATGTTAATCAAAATATCATTTTAGAATCATGATGCCTTCACCATAGGATAACTTAAAACAAATAGTTTGCATATATTCCCTCTTGCTCCTATTGTAGTTATTATATTTGGTTATTAAAAGGGTTTATTTAGAAATAATTCTATATCTAAAACTGACTTGCTGAAAATACATAAAACAAAATGCAGTAAACATTGGATATCTAAGGTTTATGTTGTCCTACATTGTAGGCAAAGATAAGAATGACATATAAGAAGATCTCCATAATTAAGTATAAAGGAGCATAATTATCATTAGAAGAGAAGGAAATGTAACAAATTATAATAATTTAAAAATGTTTACTAAGAAAACCTACCTATGATAATAATTTTTGAATTTTTAAAAGTCTTACCTTTCTCTATAAAGCATATTCAATTAAGATCAAAGTTTAGAATTTTGTTTTAGGATTTAAAAACATTAGTATTTACAACTATTTTAGTCAACTAGTAGAAAAGAGGTAAGCTTATATGGTAATTTGATGCCAGAGCAGATTGATTTTTATTTTTGAAAAGAGCTGCTTAATCAGGTAGTTTTAAATTGTCACAAGTTGGGGAGGGGGAGATTATTTCTCTTATCTTGGTATTAGTGGACTACTTTTCTTTTTGACATTCAGTAAAATTTCCCCATACACAAGAAAGGAAAATAGAGTTGCTAGCATTCTGCAGCAAGATCCAGTATTTTTCTTCCTTTGCAAAGAAACCACACGGGGACCCAGATGGTCAAATGATCGTTCTGCACATTGTACCTATTTTCTCAGGTATCTAAAAGTTGGTAATGCTAGACTTCTAGTATCTTGATAAACTAAGAATGTTTCACATATGTGTAATCAATACTTTAGAGAATATTAGGAAATAAAAGAAGCCAGTACCTTATCAGTCATGGAGACTTTTCAACATTTTTAGAAGTGAACAATTGATCAAGTTATAGCAGGTTCATAGTAAATAAAATATTATTCTCATATATTCCCATCAGTATTTTACTTTTAAGGTAAAGACAGAGATGATTTGCAGTTTTATTGTGCATATTTTGGTTTTATAGAAGGACCTTTCTATAGAAGCACATTCAGATGATTCTTTTCTTGACAATCACCTTTGAGAAAGAAGGCTGCCTTCTCAAGGCAGTGAAAGATCATGCTGATTAATGCATGCCCTATATGATAACAGTAAACCTAGCTAGATTTCATTTGAGAATTTCAGTACAGGTGGGCCTTTGTTAATGTGACTTGTACCAACTGTTTTTAAACTCTTGGAAGAAACAAAGACAAAATCAGCTCCAGTGCAGCAAAAACCTCGTAGGAATCTTTAAACTCATTAAAACTCAAAGGTAGTTGGATCTGTAGAAGGAAAAAAATTCTTTCAAATGAACAAGGTGTGTGGTTTAATCTTAGGCAATAATTTATTCAGCATCAAAGAAAAAAAAGAAAACAATTACTATTGAAAATTACTGTTGACAATGTGAGAGGAAAAGACAGGAAAGGATTTCTCTGGCAACCAAAATTTTCCTGCATTTACAGTTTTAATAAAGCACTATACTTTGGTTTTTGCCCTTCGAAAATCACAATTTTTATTCATTTTATCATATCAGGAGTTAATATTTTGTAATAGTTCTGTTAGTTTAGTACTATGTAGCCAAAAGTTTAATGAGACTTTTGCAAAGTGCTCTAGCTTCTCAGGGCTCTGTGCTCAGTTCCTAGCACAAGTCTAAGCCGTGGTTATTGCTACCAAGATGATAACTAGTAAAGCAAAGATACACCAAAACTTGGACAATCCAGTTTAACAGCTTCTGTTCTTGATATCTAAGTCACTCTCAACTATTTAAAAACAAATGGGCCTAACAGCTAAGGCAAGAGAAGGAATGGTTATTACTCAGTACCAGATACATTAAGTGTTACACAGCAGTTTCAGATACTTTCAGAAAGTGGCTTAGTATATGGGAGATAAAAATCCTCTGGGTTTAAAATACAAACATAGGGATCTGTTGATGATTCCAACAGCAAGTAAGTCAGCCTCAGAATTTTTTCTAAAACTACAATTTATTAGGATCAAATTTTTCAGAAATTCAATGATTATTATTATAGCCATGATTATGAATGCCAAATTGCAAAGCCTCCACATATACTAATATCTTGACCATAGCTATTGCCTAATAAAGAACTCTAGGGTATCATACAGTTTTTATTATACAAAGTTTAGTGTTTTCTTAAGTTCTTAAGTCAGATGGTTAAAATGAAGCTCCATGATACAGAAAACTGCTTTTAAACCAACTAGTCAAAAAATCCGAGACCTAATTGTCCTTGTTTCTATGCTTTATTCAGTGTTCATTTGAATGCTGTCCAACATACTTACACCTGCAAATGAATTGTATAATTTTGCTCAAATATTGAAGGACAGATCATCCTTTCTCATGCAATGACTTATGAATTCTCCTGCAAATAAATAACATTTTTGCTAAGTTTACATTTATGACAAGAAATGAAAATTTGAGTCTTAATAATGCAAACATTTGAACATCTAAACAGAAATGGAATTGCAATAATTATTAATGTATTTTTTAGTTTTTTAAATCAGAGTGCCTTCTTTAGTTCATTATAAATTGAAAATCCAGATAAATTTCTCATCAAGTTACTATCTTTTTTCTGATGCTTACGATTTACTTTCATCTGGTAAAGTTATTTTTCTTTAGGTTTATGAATTTAAGTATCAGGGAAAATTGCCTGGTTATGAAATAACCAAAAAAGATTGTGCAGTTTTCTTTCTGGTTTATTCTCAACTCAGTCAGTCCAGGCATCTATTACTACACTATGTACCAGTTTTTATGTTTATATTTTGCATCATGAGTGATATATGTAACAGGAAACTATAGGTCATAGGCCAATCTTTTTTCTTAGTAACCACAGAAAAGAACCAATGAACAAATGGCCACTTTTCTATGAGGGAAGTTTCCAGACTTGGGAAATAAGTGTTCCCGGGCCCTAGCAGATGGTGGAGTTTATACTCGGCAAGACTCTTCTCATTATAATTTGAGAGCTCTATATAACAGGGTGTTTATTTTCTTTTACAAAATCAAGAAACTTGAAGAAAAAAACTAGACTAGAAAATTATTTGATCCAAACACTAAATAATTTTTTAAATTCTAAAACTCTTCATGATTCTTCTCCTCTAGGTTTCAATTTAAATTGAGATATGTTTTTTCTCAGTATGGATGTATGAATGTAATACTTTCATACCTGGAAAAAAGTTCCTTCACTATAATTTATAACTTGTTATATATTAATGATTGAATTATCTCCATGCATTTTACAGTTCAGTGACTTTTAAAATGTAGTGAATTCATGGTTGTAATCCTGTATATATTTTAAAGTTGCCTATATTATCTGTCAGTTCAAAATCTGAAAAATTATTTTCAAATTAGAATCTTATTGGAAATTCATACCATTAATTCAAATCTACTTCAAAATGATTGGTATTTCGGTATAAAAATTATTTATCGTCTATTAAGTTTTTGAAACAAAATATTCAGGAATGTCAGTAATATGAAAAATCACACAAATGACTAATCATTCTTTACTACTTTTAGATATGTATGTGTCTTACACAAGCCTTCTTAAATTTAACCTAAAATGTTAATGAGGAAAAAACTCATCCTATCTGGAAACCAAGTTATTTTCCTGAATTAACAAAGTGATAGTAAAGCCTTTCAACACGCTGAAGATGGTTTTAAGCTCATGACTTAGGAACTGGTGAATTTCTCCCCAGCACACGTGTCATGGAGATGGAAACGTTGCTTTTTCTAATCCAATTCCATACTTATTTTGCATTCCTTTTGATGTCTCCCGTTTGGCAAATAATCTGATTCTGCCCACACAACTTTAAAGGATATGATGTTTCCAAAGGTTTTTGTCAGCCTGAATTGCCATAGTTCTTGAACTATTGAAATCTGTGGGCTTTCAATCTCTTTACTTCCATCATCAAATTGTTCAGACATATGAATGAATTATAGAGTGTAAAAATATATCAATGGCCACGTTTGACTATATTTTATAAAAACCCTTTCTCTGTTATTAGGGTAGAAAGATAGAAAACGGACCTGTATATCATAAGTGTATAATATACAAATCACAATTAGTGGTTTAAATCTCAATTATATACAATCACAGTGGCAACTCTCGAATAGATACAAACCCACCACTGTATATTATGTATACATACATACATAAAATCGTATAAAAAATACATATCCAAAAATTATTCACAGCATTGGGAAGAATATATTACAATTCAGACAGGCTATGGTTCAAACCTATATTTATTCATTACTCATTTTTTGCTTTTGAATTCTTTACTTAAACTATCTCACCTCAATCTTATACTTTATAAAATTGAAACAATAATACTTACATCTTTATTTGTGTAGAAGAATTGAATAAATATATATAAACAACAAACCCCGCATCTTCACATAGTAGGGGCTCAATAAAAGGTAGCTACTGTTATTTTACATGCATGTAATCTGTGTTAGGTAACAGATAAAAATAATAATCAAGATTATTGTCTTATCAGCAATTAATACAGCAGCTGCCATTGGACACTGAAGTATAACATTTAATATTAACACATAAGAAGTACCTTAATATGTTTGCAAGCCAATAATTTCACTGTTTTCTATGCATACCCTTAACAAAATGTCCCAGGTTTCAATATTTAATAGACTGCATCTGTTAATTTTTTCTTTTTTTTTTTTTTGAGACGGAGTCTGGCTCCCTCGCCCAGGCTGTAGTGCAGTGGCACCATCTCGGCTCACTGCAAGCTCTGCCTCCTGCATTCACGCCATTCTCCTGCCTCAGCCTCCCGAGTAGCTGGGACTACAGGTGCCCGCCACCACGCCTGGCTAATTTTTTGTATTTCTTAGTAGAGACGGGTTTCACCGTGTTATCCAGGATGGTCTCCATCTCCTGACCTTGTGATCCACCCGCCTTGGATCACAAAGTGCTGGTATTACAGGCGTCAGCCACTGCGCCCGGCCTAAATTTTTTAAATACTAGTCAGTTTATCAAATTAAAAATAAATGACAGGGGAGGGAGTAAAGACAATCAATACATTAAAGAAAAAAAAAAAAACCTCAAGTGATTAGTATTATTCTTATATTAAAATATAATACTTTGTTACCAAATTTTGCACTTTCTGTGTTTATAGAATCTATATATGACACCCTCAATGTGTTCAAATATAATGTCAGCAATTCATGGCCAAATGTTTGCTCAGGAGGCCACAACTTTATCTCAGGACTTTATATAAGTAAAATTGCCTACATAATCCACTTTCTATCATAATCTCAACAAATTTTTAGTCTATTTTTGGCAATGATTGTGAATCTAAAAAGAGTAAAAGAGTCAAGTTAAGATAAAATGGCAGTAATGATAAGGGTGTTACATAAAATCCTAAGTGCATCTGCACTGTCAAGTGTAACTATAGCTGAGTTCTAAACTAACAGAGCGGATTCTGATTGTAAAAAAGTAATGCAGCCTGCATAAAGGATGGTTCGCAAATAGTTCTTACAGTTCAAATTTTCATAAGATGTTGCTTTAGAACAGGTTAAATATAGTATCTAATTACTAACTGCAAAGCATGTTTATAAAATATGATACTTAGTTTTTCCACTTGGACAGGCAAAGTGGTTGTCGCTTTGTAAAATCACAGGGCTTGAGTTAGAACAGGCTCACTAGTTCTGTTGAAAATCAATGAAAACCAAATAATGTATCTGAAAAAATTGTGGAAGCCTCCAAATAATACTGTGATATATGAAATCTATCTTATTCTCTTGAATATTGATATAAACATCCTTTTTCTAAAGAAATTGTTTCACTTTGAATAGCTTTTGAAAAAATAAATTTTGTTTTATGAAATGTCAGTAACTCTAGTTGTAAATTAATAGCTTTACATTTAGAATGTATCACAAGGAGACAATTTTCTCTATTCCATCTTAGCCTTGGCCTCATTCATCCATGGTTTGGCTGACTGGTCCGTTCTGTGATGACAAACTTTAGCATGTCACTACTGCTTCATGTACTAGTTAACAAACAAACTCTTTTGGGAGGTAGGAATGTCACAAACGTCTATTTTCTATATCATGCACAATACTTTCTTTCTTAAGAACTGACTGCTTTGCAATAATCTGTTTTGACAATAGCTACACATAAATATTGTGTTAAGTATTTTTAACTATGATAGAGTATGGACATATGGGTAGAGTGTGGGCCTTGTCTAATTATATGCATTATACAATTTGCTATTATTGGGGACTGTCTTCCATTCATTTAATAAGGCTTTTGCAAATTGGCAGATAGCATTTGGGCTAAAATACACACAGGATATTTGCAATGAAAAAAGAAAAAAAAAAAACTCCTCTGCCTTTTCTCTCGTGTAGAGCAATTTGTCAAGTAATTAGCCAACCTAATTAAATTTTTGTAGCACTAATCAAACGAATATGCTAAAATTTTCTTTGCACAGCCAGTTTGCTGTCTGCTTGCATTTAACTTGATGGTTTGAAAGGGGCCCTACTCTGTCTGCCACTCCACTTAATAACCTAATTTGCATTTTATATTGGTAAATCAAATTAAGCACCAGTGGCTTTTAGTATGATTGACTGTGGTCAGGCCTGTTCAGATGGGACTTTTTCACAGAAAATTAGGCACATTTTAATATGACTAAGGCTGTGCTTTCTGTGTTCAGCAAACTGCATTCACTCAGCTAATTAAAAGTGCTTGCTTCCCCTATTCCCCCTTGCACATGATAGATTTATCCAGCTGGTGTGTCCATTTTCTTTGCACAATTTCTTGATGGAAGTTTTTATTCTTAAATATAATAAGATTGTCTAAGCAACACTTCAAACCAATTTGCATGAAACATATAAACAATACTTTGTTAGAAACTGATTACTTTAAGAGGTAGGTGCATCTGTTTGTAAATACAGATTCTTGTGAGGGCTTACAGGTTTTAGCTTATCTATTGAGCAACATCAAACTTGGAACATTTTCACTGATTGGTATATTAATAGCAGCCAAGGTTGATGAATCATATATTACACCAAATTAAAGAAGATTTCCTACTTTGTTTTTATTGTTGATTTTGTAAAAAGCTATTTATATTTTTTAATGAGAAATGATAAAATAAATACAAGCTTAAAAACATCCTTCTTACCCAATAAAAGCAAGATTCACTCCTAGTGAGACTTACCAATATATTTCATCATAAATGGGTATTATCTACAATCTACAAATGAAACACAGAGAAAAATGAGACACAGAGAGATTAAGTGACTTGTCCATTAAAATGGGAAGAACTGAGATTTGATTCTCGCTTTCTGGACTTTCAATCTGTGTTCTTCCCAATATCCCACCGTCCCTTTAACTGACCCCTAATACCAGCCACTTTGTTGCCTAAATATTTGCAATATCTCACTGAGAAAAATTACAAATTCCCTTAGAATTTTAGACTCTGTAATACTGATTACAATTATTCTTTCCATGTACTCCTCACAGCACAGTGCAGTAGTAGAATTGTCAAGAGCTAGTTTTATATTTCTTTACTGATACTGTATATACCCGATCATACTTTTAACAACAGCAACAACAAAATTTCCTTATCCGCTAAACGTATACTTGTCATAAAAAGAACACTTTAAAAATTGAGAAAACTAGTGGTCTAAATACCATATTAACCTGAATCATCAGCAAGTGAGTCAGAAACATCCTTCTTACACTGGTAGAGCAACATCTTTAGCTTGGGACTACTTTATAGTCAATTATGCAGCCCCAGGTAGCTTTGGAGAGGGATGGAAGAATGTACACATTAAACGTCCTAAAAGTAAATAACAAAAATTATCCCTGGGAACATAAAGGAAAATGTGCTGTGTTGTCTAACCATTGTCTTACACTCTGACTTTCTCTAACAGAAGTTTGAGATAAATGCACTAATACCATGCTCCAGCTATCTTCAAACTGATCATTAAGGTCAACCTTTAATTAGAAAGAGAACTAATATTACGGAAGAAATGGAGCCAAACACAGCAATCATCAGAAGCACTCTTGGATTTTCTGTTTTATTTTAATTAAGGCAATGATACACATGTTCTGAAACCTCAGTTCAGTTCATTTTTTTAAAAAAGAGGAGTGATAATTCTGAAAAAAAAACTTTGGGAGGCCGAGATGGGCGGATCACGAGGTCAGGAGATCGAGACCATCCTGGCTAACACGGTGAAACCCCGTCTCTACTAAGAAATACAAAAAATAGCTGGGCGAGGTGGCGGGCGCCTGTAGTCCCAGCTACTCGGGAGGCTGAGGCCGGAGAATGGCGTGAACCCGGGAGGCGGAGCTTGCAGTGAGCTGAGATCCGGCCACTGCACTCCAGCCTGGGCTACAGAGCCAGACTCCGTCTCAAAAAAAAAAAAAAAAGAAAAGAAATTATCTGGTGGCAGTGCTTGTGCTAAAGGAAGGCCAAATTTCAAACTTCGAAGTCTCTCAGACCTCTAGAAATTGACACTGGTAAAATGTGTATGTATAGGTTTATGCCATTTTATCACATGCTTAGATTCTTGTAACCACAGCCATAATCAAGACACCGGACAATTTGATCACCATGAACTCCCTCTTGATACCTTTTACTTTCACAGCCAGTACTGTCTGTTCATTTCCTTCCATCTCTAAACCTTGGAAACCACTAATCTGTTCATCTCTATAATTTTGTCATTTCAAGAATGTTATATAAATGGAATTATACAGCCTGTAACTTATTGAAATTGGCATTTTTGGCAATCAGATTAATGCTCTTGAGATCCAAGTTGTTGTACGGTAAGGATATACCACATTTTGTTTAAGCAATTGACCAGGGGAAACCATTTGGTTTTTTCTAATTTGGACAATTATGAATATAGCTTCAATGAATATTCATGTGTGAGTTGTTGTATATTCATAAATTTTCCTTTCTCTGGAAAGGAAAGTGTTTTGATAAGTGTATGTTTACATTTTAAGAAACTGCCATACTGTTTTCCAGAGTTTCGGTACCATTTTGCATTCCCATCATCAATATCTGAGAGATTCAGTTTCTCTACATCCTCATCAGCATTTGGTATTGTCACTTTTCAAAAATGTTTAGCGGTTTCAACGGACATATAGTTCAGTAGTCCTGCTTATCCATGGTTTTGCCTTCCCTGGTTTCAGTTAACCACAGTAACTAAAACCCTGGATAACTGAAACTGTCAGTGGCATTCCAAAAATATTACACGGAAAATTCCAGAAATAAACAATTCATAAATTTTAAATTGCATATCATTCTGAGATGTGTGATGAAATCTCAAGCCATCTTGCTCATCTCTTCCCAGGACATTAATCATCCTTTTTTCTAGCATATCCACATTGCATATGCTATCAGCCCATTAGCTATCTCAGTTATCAGCTAGCCTGTTCTGATTATTGCATTGCTTGTATTCAAGTAACCCTTATTTTACTTAAAATACTCCCAAAGTGTGAGTGGTGATGCATACTGTTATACTTGTTCTATTTTTTATTAGTTATTGTTAATCTTTTACTGTGTCAAATTTATACATTAAACTTTATCACAGGTACATATATACACAGGAAAAAATATATATACACACACACACACACACACACACACACAAACATATATGATTTGGTACTATCCCTAGTTTCAGGCATCCACTGGGGATCCTGGAACATATCCCTCCAAATGTAAGGGGGAAGTACTGTCTATCTCACTGTGTCATTATTATACATTTTCCTAGAGTCTACTATTGTTAAACATATTTTCTCATGCTTATTTGCCATTCATACCTTACCTCTTTGGTGAAATGACCCTTTATGTCTCCTGAATATTTTCTAATTACATTGTTTGCTTTTACTTTAAAGTTCTGAGAATTTTTCATATATTCTAGATACAAGTTCTAGGTTTCATATAAGGTTTTCAAAATTTTTCCCACCCTGGAATTTATCTTTTCATCCTCTTAACAGGATCTTGAAGAGCAAAAGTTTTAAATTTTGATGAAGTCGAGTTTGTTGACGATTTGTTCTTTATGAATAGTGCTTTTGATGTTATATCTGAGAAGTGTTCTCCATTAATAGTGGCAAAAACCGCAATTACTTTTGCACCAACTTAATATTTATTCCTACACACAGACTCTTGATTACTGTAATATATGATATCTCGGAATCAGAGTGATCCTTCCCACTTTATTCTGTTTTTACAATATTATTTTCACTATTCTAGATACTTTGACTTCATTTTTAAAATTTAGAAAAATTTTGTTCATTTCTACTACAAATCATGCTGGGATTGTGATAAGAATTTTGTTGAATCTGTATATTAATTTGTGGAGAATTGACATAATTACTATGTTAAGCTTTGCAATCCACAAACACATTATATTCCTCCACTTATTTTGATCTTCTCTGATTTGTTTTATCAACATTTTATACCTTCCAGCACGTAACTCCTATGTGTGCTTTGACATATTTTGGGATACGTATCTCTAAGTAGTTTTTTAGTGCTTATAAATGCATTATATTTTTAATTTTGGTTTCCACGTGTTCATTATTAGTATATAAAAACACAGTTGATTTTTAATCGTAGATCTTATATCATGTGACCTTGCTAAACTCACTTATTAATTCTACGAGGTTTTTGGGAATTCCTTGGAAATTTTTATAGACCATCATGGCATATATAAATAGGAATGGTTTTATTTCTCCTTTTCTGGTTTTTTTTTTTTTTTTTTTTTGAGAGGGAGTCTCGCTCTGTCGCCCAGGCTGGAGTGCAGTGGCCGGATCTCAGCTCACTGCAAGCTCCGCCTCCCAAGTTTACTCCATTCCCCTGCCTCAGCCTCCCGAGTAGCTGGGATTACAGGCGCCCACCACCTCACCCGGCTAGTTTTTTGTATTTTTTTAGTAGAGACGGGGTTTCACCAGGTTAGCCAGGATGGTCTCGATCTCCTGACCTCGTGATCCGCCCGTCTCGGCCTCCCAAAGTGCTGGGATTACAGGCTTGAGCCACCGCACCCGGCCTCTTTTCTGTTTTATATGCCTTCTATTTCCTTTCAATGCCTTATTGCACTGGCTAGAACTTCCAGTATAATGCTAAATATCAGCAATAAAAGTGAACATCCTTGCCTTGCTCTGAATCTTAGAGCAAAAGCATTCAGGCTTTTAGCATTGAGTACCACAATAGCTGTAGGCTTTTTATAGATGTTCTTCATCAAGCTGAGACAGTTCCACATTACACCTAGCTTTCTGAGAGATTTTTATCATGAATGGATGTTAAATTCTTTAAATAATTTTTCTGCGTCAATTGATATCATCATGTGATTTTTCTTATTTGGCATGTTAATATAATATATTGATTGATTTTCAAATACTGAGCCAGCTTTGCATCCCTGGTATCAACCCCAATTGGTTAGGGTACGTAATTCTTTCTATATATTACAGGAATCTATTTGCTAATATTTTGCAATGGATTATTACTCTATAAATTAGTAATAATGATCAAGAATTGTTAAGTTGTTTTTATTTTTTCTTTTCTTCTTTATTTTTTAGTACTGTCTTTGGTTTGGGTATCAAAGTAATATTGGCTTTATAAAATACATTTGTAATGTTATCTCTCACTTACATCTTTTGGAAAAGAATGTGTAGGATTGATGTTAATTCTTTAAGTATTTGGCAGAATTCTCCAGTGAAACGATCTAGGCTTAGAGATTTCTTTTTTTTTTCAATGAACTTTTTAAATTAAGAAGTCAATAACCTTAATAGTTATGGGATTATTCAAATATAAATTATTTAATTCTCACTGGATAATTTATGATAGTTTCTATGTTTTTAGTAATTATTTCATGTCATGTAATTTGTGAAATGTATATGTAGAATTCTTCTTAGTATTCTCTTGTCCTTTTGATGTAAAATAGTTCATAGCAACAGCCCTTGGTTATTTTTTGTTTGTTTATTTTTCCTGATATTGATAATTTGTGCCTTCTCCTTCTCTCTTTATCAGTTTTGCTAGACGTACAGTTAGGGTTCTCCAGAGAAACAGAACAAACAGGGTGTGTAAATATATACAGAAAAACATTTATTTGAAGGAATTGGTGCACACAATAGTGGAGGCTGATAAATCCAAAATCTGCAGGGCAGGCCAGCAGGCTAGAGACCCAGGCAAGAGTCCACATTGCCATCTCAAATTCAGAGGCAGCCTGGAGGCAGAATTCTTTCTGCCTGGGGACCTCAGTCTTTTTCTCTAAAGACTTTCAACTGATTGAATGAGGCCCAGCCATATTATGGAGACTAATCTGCTTTACCTCAAAGTCTACTGGTTAAAAGCCCGTAATCCCAGCACTTTAGAGGCCGACGCATGGATCACGAGGTCAGGAGATCGGTGACCATCCTGGCTAACATGGTGAAACCCCGCTCTATTAAGAAATACAAAAACTAGCCGGCGAGGTGGCGCGCCTGTAGTCCCAGCTACTCGAGCTGGAGGCCGGAATGGCATGCGGAACTGGGAGGGCGGAGCTTGCAGAGCTGAGATCCGGTCACTGCACTCCAGCCTGGGCGACAGAGCGAGACTCCGTCTCAAAAAAAAAAAAAAAAAAAAATTTAATTACTTCTAAAAAATACCTTCACAGCAATATCTAGACTGGTGTTTTACCGAAAACTGGGTACCATGTCTTAGCCAAGTTGACACATAAAATTAACTATTACAGGAAAGATTTGCCAATTTCACTACTCTTTTTGAAGAATCAGTTTGGGGCCTGGCGTGGTGGCTCGAGCCAGTAATCCCAGCACTTTGGGAGGCCAAGGCGGGCTGATCACGAGGTCAGGAGATCAAGACCATCCTGGCTAACACGGTGAAACTCTATCTCTACTAAAAATACAAAAAATTAGCCAGGTGTGGTGGTGGGCGCCTGTAATCCCAGCTACTCGGGAGGCTGAGGCAGGAGAACGGCGTGGACCCGGGAAGTGGACCTTGCAGTGAGCCGAGATCGCGCCAGCTGCTGATTTTCTCTATTGTTTTCAACTTCACTGATTTCTCTTTGTGTCTTAACAATCGGATTCCTTCTTGTTTTGATTTATTTTGCTCTGATTTTTCTACTTTCTTGAGATGAGAGATTAGGTTATTTATTTGAGACTTTTCTTTTATCTAATATAAACATATAGTGCTATAAATCTTCCTCTCAACACTCTTTAATTGGATCCAACAAATTTTGATATATTGCATTTCAATGTCATTCGTTTCAATGTGTTTTTGTTTAATTTCCCTTTAAACACTCTCTTTGACCCATGGATTATTTTGAAGTTTGTTGTTTACGAGTGTTTGTAGATATTCTTATCATGTCTCTGGTTCTGATTTCTATTTCATTGTGATTAAAGAATGAGCTTTGTATAATTTCAGTCTTTTTAAATTTGTTATGATTTTTTTATGGACCATTATATGCTCTATCTTGGTACGATTTCATCTGTACTTGAAAGGAATATGCATCTTGCTGTTTTTGGGTGGAATGCTTTATAAATGTTCACTAGTTCCTGACAGTGGTTGGTGTTACTTAGTTCTTCTATGTCCTTGCTAATTCTTTTCTCCAGTTGTATTATCAATTACTGAGAGAATCACGTTGAAGTATCCAACTATAATTTCACATTCGTATGTCTCTCCTTTCAGTTCTAATAGGTTTTGCCTCATATATTTTGCAGCATTGTAGTTTGGTTCATACAAAATTCAATGATTGTTTTCTTGGTGGATTGACACTTTCATTATGTAATGTTCATCTCTGTCTCTGGTAATTTTCTTTGCTTTGAAAGCTACATTAACTGATATTCATATAGCTGATCCTTCTTTCACTGATTGATATTTCCATTGTAATATGTATTTATATCTTTTTTCATCCTTTTACTTCCAACCTACCTATATCATTATACTTGAAGTGAATTTCTCTTAGACATCATACAGTTGGATGAGTTTCTTTTAGATAGCATAGAGAGTATGTGTGTGTGTGTGTGTGTGTTGTTTAAACTACTTACATTTAATGAAAATATTGATAGGTGAGGGCTTAAGTCTGTTATGTCATTTTTTGTTGTGGGGTTCCTCTTTTGTTTCATCGTACTATTTCCTTTATCTTTTTTTATTTATTTTTTTTATTATTATACTTTAAGTTCTAGGGTACATGTGCATAATGTGCAGGTTTGTTACATATGTATACTTGTGCCATGTTGCTGTGCTGCACCCATCAACTTGTAAGCACCCATCAACTCGTCATTTACATCAGGTATAACTCCCAATGCAATCCCTCCCTCCTCCCCTCTCCCCATGATAGGCCCCGGTGTGTGATGTTCCCCTTCCTGCGTCCAAGTGATCTCATTGTTCAGTTCCCACCTATAAGTGAGAACATGTGGTGTTTGGTTTTCTGTTCTTGTGATAGTTTGCTGAGAATGATGGTTTCCAGCTGCATACATGTCCCTACAAAGGACACAAACTCATCCTTTTTAATGGCTGCATAGTATTCCATGGTGTATATGTGCCACATTTTCTTAATCCAGTCTGTCACTGATGGACATCCAAGTCTTTGCTATTGTGAATACTGCCGCAATGAATATACATGTGCATGTGTCTTTATAGCAGCATGATTTATAATCCTTTGGGTATATACCCAGTAATGGGATGGCTGGGTCACATGGTACTTCTAGTTCTAGATCCTTGAGGAATCACCATACTGTTTTCCATAATGGTTGAACTAGTTTACAGTCCCACCAACAGTGTAAAAGTGTTTCTATTTCTCCACATCCTCTCCAGCACCTGTTGTTGCTTGACTTTTTAACGATTGCCATTCTAACTGGTGTGAGATAGTTTCTCATTGTGGTTTTGAATTGCATTTCTCTGATGGCCAGTGATGTTGAGCATTTTTTCATGTGTCTGTAGGCTGTATGCATGTCTTCTTTTGAGAAATGTCTGTTCATGTCCTTTGCCCACTTTTTGATGGAATTGTTTGTTTTTTTTCTTGTAAACTTGTTTGAGTTCTTTGTAGGTTCTGGATATTAGCCCTTTGTCAGATGAGTAGATTGCAAAAATTTTCTCCCATTCTGTAGGTTGCCTGTTCACTCTGATGGTAGTTTCTTTTGCTGTGCAAAAGCTCTTTAGTTTAATTAGATCCCATTTGACAATTTTGGCTTTTGTTGCCATTGCTTTTGGTGTTTTAGACATGAAGTCCTTGCCCATGCCTATGTCCTGAATGGTATTACCTGGGTTTTCTTCTAGGGTTTTTATGGTATTAGGTCTAACATTTAAGTCTCTAATCCATCTTGAATTAATTTTCATATAAGGAGTAAGGAAAGGATGCAGTTTCAGCTTTCTACTTATGGCTAGCCAATTATCCCAGCACCATTTATTAAATAGGGAATCCTTTCCCCATTTCCTGTTTTTTTCAGGTTTGTCAAAGACCAGATGGCTGTAGATGTGTGATATTATTTCTGAGGGCTCTGTTCTGTTCCACTGGTCTATATCTCCCTTTTGGTACCAGTACCATGCTGTTTTGGTTACTGTAGCCTTGTAGTATAGTTTGAAGTCAGGTAGCGTGATACCTCCAGCTTTGTTCTTTTGACTTAGGATTGTCTTGGCAATGTGGGATCATTTTTGGATCCATATGAACTTTAAAGCAGGTTTTTCCAATTCTGTGAAGAAACTCATTGGTAGCTTGATGGGGATGGCATTGAATCTATAAATTACCTTGGGCAGTATGGCCATTTTCATGATATTGATTCTTCCTATCCATGAGCATGGTATGTTCTTCCATTTGTTTGTGTCCTCTTTTATTTCACTGAACAGTGGTTTGTAGTTCTCCTTGAAGAGGTCCTTTACATCCCTTGTCAGTTGGATTCCTAGGTATTTTATTCTCTTTGAAGCAATTGTGAATGCAAGTTCATTCATGACTTGGCTCTCTGTTTGTCTGTTACTGGTGTATAAGAATGCTTGTGATTTTTGCACATTAATTTTGTATCCTGAGACTTTGCTGAAGTTGCTTATCAGCTTAAGGAGATTTTGGGCTGAGATGATGGGGTTTTCTAAATATACAATCACGTCATCTGCAAACAGGGACAGTTTGACTTCTTCTTTTCCTAACTGAATACCCTTGATTTCTTTCTCTTGTCTGATTGCCCTAGCCAGAACTTCCAACACTATGTTGAATAGGAGTGGTGAGAGAGGGCATCCCTGTCTTGTGCCAGTTTTCAAAGGGAATTTTTCCAGTTTTTGCCCATGCACTATGATATTGACTGTGGGTTTGTCATAAATAGCTCTTATTATTTTGAGATACGTTCCATCAATGCCAAATTTATTGAGAGTTTTTAGCATGAAGGGCTGTTGAATTTTGTCAAAGGCCTTTTCTGCATCTATTGAGATAATCATGTGGTTTTTGTCTTTGGTTCTGTTTATATGCTGGATTACGTTTATTGATTTGCATATGTTGAACCAGCCTTACATCCCAGGGATGACGCCCACTTGATCATGGTGGATAAGCTTTTTGATGGGCTGCTGGATTCGGTTTTCCAATATTTTATTGAGGATTTTTCCATCAATGTTCACCAGGGATATTGGTCTAAAATTCTCTTTTTTTGTTGTCTCTGCCAGGCTTTGGTATCAGGATGATGTTGGCCTCATAAAATGAGTTAGGGAGGATTCCCTCTTTTTCTATTGATTGGAATAGTTTCAGAAGGAATGGTAGCAACTCCTCCTTGTACCTCTGGTAGAATTCAGCTGTGAATCCATCTGGTCCTGGACTTTTTTTGGTTGGTAGGCTATTAATTATTGCCTCAATTTCAGAGCCTGCTATTGGTCTATTTAGGGATTCAACTTCTTCCTGGTTTAGTCTTCGGAGAGTGTAAGTGTCCAGGAAATTATCCATTTCTTCTAGGTTTTCCAGTTTATTTGCGTAGAGGTGTTTATAGTATTCTCTGATGGTAGTTTGTATTTCTGTGGGGTTGGTGGTGATATCCCCTTTATCATTTTTTATTGCATCTATTTGACTCTTCTCTCTTTTCTTCTTTATTAGACTTGCTAGTGGTCTATCAATTTTGTTGATCTTTTCAGAAAACCAACTCCTGGATTCATTGATTTTTTTGGGTTTTTTGTGTCTCTATCTCCTTCAATTCTGCTCTGATCTTAGTTATTTCTTGCCTTCTGCTAGCTTTTGAATGTGTTTGCTCTTGCTTCTCTAGTTCTTTTAATTGTGATGTTAGAGTATCAATGTTAGATCTTTCCAGCTTCCTCTTGTGGGCATTTAGTGCTATAAATTTCCCTCTACACACTGCTTTAAATGTGTCCCAGAGATTCTGGTATGTTATATCTTTGTTCTCATTGGTTTCAAAGAACATCTTTATTTCTGCCTTCATTTCGTTATGTACCCAGTAGTCATTCAGGGGCAGGTTGTTCAGTTTCCATGAAGTTGAGCGGTTTTGATTGAATTTCTTAGTCCTGAATTCTAGTTTGATTGCACTGTGGTCTAAGAGACAGTTCATTATAAATTCTGTTCTTGTACATTTGCTGAGGAGTGCTTTACTTCCAGCTATGTGGTCAATTTTGGAATAAGTGTGATGTAGTGCTGAGAAGAGTGTATAATCTGTTGATTTGGGGTGGAGAGTTCTGTAGATGTCTATTAGGTCCACTTGGTTCAGAGATGAGTTCAATTCCTGGATATCCTTGTTAACTTTCTGTCTCGTTGATCTGTCTAATGTTGACAGTGGGGTGTTGAAGTCTCCCTTTATTATTTTATGGGAGTCTAAGACTCTTTCTAAGTCTCTAAGGACTTGCTTTATGAATCTGGGTGCTCCTGTATTGGGTGCATACATATTTAGAATAGTTAGCTCTTCCTGTTGAATTGATCCCTTTACCATTATGTAATGGCCTTCTTTGTCTCTTTTGATCTTTGATGGTTTAAAGTCTGTTTTATCAGAGACTAGGATTTCAACCCCTGCTTTTTTTTGTTCTCCATTTGCTTGGTAAATCTTCCTCCATCCCTTTATTTTGAGCCTATGTATGTCTCTGCATGTGAGATGGGTCTCCTGAATACAGCAAACTGATGTGTCTTGACTCTTTATCCAGTTTGCCAGTCTGTGTCTTTTAATTGGACCATTTAGTCCATTTACATTTAAGGTTAATATTGTTATGTGTGAACTTGATCCTGTCATTATGATATTAACTGTTTATTTTGCTCTTTAGTTGATGCAATTTCTTCCTAGCATTGATGATCTTTACATTTTGGCATGTTTTTGCAATGGCTGGTACCAGTTGTTCCTTTCCATGCTTAGTGCTTCTTTCAGGGTCTCTTGTAAGGCAGGCCTGGTGGTGACAAAATCTCTAAGCATTTGCTTATCTCTAAAGGATTTTATTTCTCCTTCACTGATGAACCTTAGTTTGGCTGGATATGAAATTCTGGGTTTAAAATTCTTTTCTTTAAGAATGTTGAATATTGGCCCCCACTCTCTTCTGGCTTGTAGAATTTCTGCTGAGAGATCTGCTGTTAGTCTGATGGGCTTCCCTCTGTGGGTAACCCGACCTTTCTCTCTGGCTGCCCTTAACAGTTTTTCCTTCATTTCAACTTTGGTGAATCTGACAATTATGTGTCTTGGAGTTGCTGTTCTCGAGGAGTATATTTTTGGTGTTCTCTGTATTTCTTGAATTTGAATGTTGGCCTGCCTTACTATGTTGGGGAAGTTCTCCTGGATGATATCCTGCAGAGTGTTTTCCAACTTGGTTCCATTTTCTTCCTCACTTTCAGGCACCCCAAACAGTCATAGATTTGGTCTTTTCACATAATCCCATACTTCTTGAAGGCTTTGTTCTTTTCTTTTTCCTCTTTTTTCTTTAGATTTCTCTTCTCGCTTCATTTCATTCATTTGATCCTCAATCGCTGATACTGTTTCTTCCAGTTGATCGAGTCGGTTACTGAAGCTTATGCGTTTGTCACGTATTTCTCGTGTCATGGTTTTCATCTCTGTCAGTTCGTTTATGGCCTTCTCTGCATTGATTATTCTAGGTATCCATTCTTCCATTCTTTTTTCAAGATTTTTAGTTTCTTTGCGCTGGGTACGTAATTCCTCCTTTAGCTCTGAGAAGTTTGATCAACTGCAGCCTTCTTCTCTCAACTTGTCAAAGTCATTCTCCATCCAGCTTTGATCCGTTGCTGGCGATGAGCTGCGTTCCTTTGGAGGGGGAGATGCGCTCTTAGTTTTTGAATTTCCAGCTTTTCTGCCCTGCTTTTTCCCCATCTTTGTGGTTTTACCTGCCTTTGTTCTTTGATGATGGTGATGTACTGATGGGGTTTTGGTGTGGGTGTCCTTCCTGTTTGTTAGTTTTCCTTCTAACTGTCAGAACCCTCAGCTGTAGGTCTGTTGGAGATTGCCTGAGGTCCACTCCAGACCCTGTTTGCCTGGGTATCAGCACCAGAGGCTGCAGAAGATAGAATATTGCTGAACAGCGGGTATACCTGTCTGATTCTTGCTTTGGAGTCTTCGTCTCAGGGGTGTACCCAGCCGTGTGAGGTGTGGGTTGTCGGTTTGCCCCTAGTGGGGGATGTCTCCCAGTTAGGCCACTCAGGCAGGGAGTCTGTCCATTCTCAGATCTCAACCTCCGTGTTGGGAGACCCACTGCTTTCTTCAAAGCTGTCAGACGGGGTCGTTTGCATCTGCAGAGGTTTCTGTTGTTTTTTTTGTTTGTTTAGCTGTGCCCTGTCCGCAGAGGTGGAGTCTACAGAGACAGGCAGGCCTCCTTGAGCGGCTGTGGGCTTCACCCAGTTCAAACTTCCCAGCGGCTTTGTTTACCTACTTAAGCCTCAGCAATGGCAGGCGTCCCTCCCCCAACCTTGCTGCTGCCTTGCAGTTAGATCGCAGACTGCTGTGCTAGCAATGAGGGCAGCTCCGCGGGCATGGGACCCTCCCGGCCAGGTGTGGGATATAATCTCCTGGTGTGCCGTTTGCTAGGACCCTTGGTAAAGCGCAGTATTGGGGTGGGAGTTACCTGATTTTCCAGGTGTTGTGTGTCTCAGTTCCCCTGGCTCAGAAAAGGGATTCCCTTCCCCCTTGCACTTCCCAGGTGAGGCGATGCCTCGTCCTGCTTCAGCTCTTGCTGGGCGGGCTGCAGCAGCTGACCAGCACCGATTGTCTGTCACTCCCTCGTGAGATGAACCCGGTATCTCAGTTGAAAACGCAGAAATCACCCATCTTCTGTGTCGCTCGTGCTGGGAGCTGGAGACTGGAGCTGTTCCTATTCAGCCATCTTGCTCCGCCCTTCACTATTTCCTTTTTCATGCTTTCTTGTGAAGTACTTGAAAATTTATTAAATTTTATCTTGACTTTATCATATTTTTAGTTTATCTCTTTGTATAATTTGTTAGTAGTTTGTAAATGTGTGTATATAAACACAGAAATCACACAAAAATATATTTGTGTATATATGAATATATTTGTATGCATATGTGTATGCATATGCATATTACATATATATGTATGTATATTATATATAAAATAACATTTTACTGCTGTCAACGTTTTAGCAGGTTTTATTAAATATAAAAACCTTATTTCCCTATTATAACTCCATCTTCTATGTATGTTAAGAACCATGTCAGATAATGCTATAATTATGTCCCTATGATTCAGAATAATTCTGAAAACTCAGGAAGAAAAAGATAGTCTATTGTATTTATCTATCTTTTCACTATCTTCTTTCTTCTTTCTTTTTAATGTGCCAATGGTTTTTTCTTTGAACATTTCCTTTCAGTTTCATGAACCTCCTTTATCCATTCTTTTAGCCTAAATTTTATTTGCTGGCTACAAATTCTCTTCATTTTATTTCATCTGAGATTGTTTTGATTTCCTCTTAATTCCTGAAGAATATTTTCACTATATATAGAAATCTGGATTGACAGATTTCTTTTCTTTCAGCATTTGTAAAATGTTTTAGCATTCTTTCCTCTGGTCTCATAGTTTCTGATGAGAAATTGTCTGTCATTCAAAGTGTTTTCCCCATATAGATAAGAGCTCAATTTTTCTCACTGCTTTCAAGAGATTTTATATTTCTTTGGTTTTCAGAAGTTTATGATGCACCTTGGCATAGATTTTTTAAATCCTACTTGGTGTTTGCTCAGCTTATTGGATTTGTAGGTTGGTGTCTTTTGAAAAATCTGGTAAGTTTTAATCTATTATTTATTTCAATACTTTTCAGATCCACCCTCTTTTCTTCTCTCTCAGGACTCCAATAGCAAGAATATTAATCTTGTAGAATAGTTCCACAGGTTCTGTTTTTGTTTTTTTTTTGCTTTGTTTTGTTTTGTTTTGTTTCCCAGTATGTTTTCTCTCTGTTGTTTTGACTGAGTAATTCTATTATCCCATCTTCAGGCTCCTTGGTTCTTTCATCTGCACTTTCCATTCTGTTGTTGAGTTTTTTTATTTTATTCATTATACTTTTTAGTTCTGCAATTTTATTTTGATTCTTCAGATTTTCAAATTTTTTGCTGAGACTTTCTATTTTTGTATGTGTGTTTATTTCAGGTACATGCCTAAATACTTGATGAACATTTTCATGATAGATGCTTTAAAATGCTTGTCAGACAAGTCTGCCATTTGTTTTGTCTCAGTGTTGACATCTGTTGATTCTTTTTCTCTTTGCATTTGAGATTTTCCCTGCTCATAGTATGATGGGTAATTTGTAACTGAAACTTGGACATATTGAGAGTGGCATGAGTCTCTGGATCTTATTTAAATATCTTGCTTTAGCAGATCTTTTTTTGACAATACTCTGAACATAGGAACTGATAAGTGACTGAGTTATTGCCACTTGGTTGAGGAAGTCCAAGTTTCCATCTCAGCTTCCTTCCATACCCAGAGAAGGGCTGCTAATTATTGCTGGTCAGGAGTGAGAGTTCTGGCTCCCCACTAGGCCTCCACTGATACCACCCTCTGAGAAGGAGAGCAGCTCCTTGTTACTCTTCCCCATGTGGCCTCCACTGACACCATGGGAAAATGCCCTCATTACTGTGGGATGGTGATGGAAGTCCTGACTCTCCACTAGGCCTCATCTAACATGACATCAGCAAGGCAGGAGTGTGATGCCCTGTTATCTTCTGTTGGGAGCAGAAGTCCAGAATCAATATGCAGTCTTCACTGACACTCTCTCTCTCTCTCTCTCTCTCTCTCTCTCTCTCTCTCTCTCTCTCTCTCTCTGTCTCACACACACACACACACACACACGCTTTTTTCAAGTTAAAGAGAAAGATCTAGTTTTGCACTAAAGAATTCTTCATACTCTGATATGATAACAGCCAATCTTATACAAAAAAGAATTGAAAATTTTATCCTTTTTTTCTGTCCTGTATTCCCTGATGCTCTTACTTGTTCTCTTGAGGCCCATTGCTCTTGACAGAGGTGTTCACATGTGAACTCTATGACTAACTGTGGAATGAAAAGCTAAATCCCATGTAAATAAACTGTAGGTAATGCTGGGCACATGGGGAAAAAATTTTGCAGGGCAGAGTCTTCCTGGGTCCTCCGATGTCATCTTCTGTAGACAGTAAACAATTCAAGTAATGGAACCATTCCAGTTAGACACAATCCATGAATGATTATGGACTCACTGTGTATTATTGAGTTAAAATATCTTCTTTTAAATCTGAAACACTTATAGGAATATTTCAAAGTTGTGAAATTACAAATGTGTTTGTTACATTGAGTTTACTATCTAAACAACAAAATAGGTTGATTTTAAAGTGGTACAACAAAACAATAGACATTGAGTCAACAAGAGCCAGATAATACAAAGAAACCAAGAAATGTAAGATGGATGAAGCAGAGGTCTGTCAGAGAAATGACAGAACTGAGAAGCACAAATGTCACTGGGCGAACTAGCAAAATGATGTCATCATAGAGGAGAAGGCAAGAGTCTCTGATCTCACTAGGGATGAAGTACGAAGGCTTATTTTTGTTGTTGTTATTTACTTGAAACACAGAAACACAATCATCTTTAATCTATGTGAGATTTATCTTTTTTATGATCTTTTTCATTACCAAAATCACTTCCATTCTACACATATTTCATTCTCATGTAATATAGTACTTGGAAATATTTATATTCCTGAATAATGTAATGCTGTTTTACATATGGATGTATTTTGATTCCAGATGTTATATCAGCCTGTATATGTTCTATTTCTTGTATTAGTTTTTACTCACCACTTTAAGATCTATCCATTTTGCTGTATATTTATCTAGTTTACTGATTGTAACTCCTTCATGACATCATATTGTTTGTATGTACCTCTTTTTCACTTATTTGTTCCTACAGTGATGGAAACCTAGTTTGTTTCTATATCTTTTCTATCGCAAAACATATAACAATTGGCTATACAAAGATTTATTTCAAGTAAATACCCAGCAGTGTAATATGATTAGATCATAGATTGGATCATAGATTACATGTATACTTCATTTCATCAAACCTTTAAAATGTATCTCATAAAGAATTATATCATCTTCTCTTGCCTCAAGCAGTACATACAAAATTGTCTTTTCCAATATCCTAAACATGCTGGTACTGACTTTCTAATTTTCAATAACTGGATGCATATAAATGTCTATTTATTGTTAATTTACATTGATCTGATTAGCTGTGTGATTAATCTTTTTTCATGTATTTGTGAACCATTTGGATTTTGCTTCTCTTTTTTTGACAATTTTTCTTTTTTTTTCTTTTTGATTTGTATGAGTCATATTTAGGTATTAAATCTTTGTCAGTTTTAGAAGAATGCAAATGTATTCTCACTGCCTGCTAGTGGCATTCTCAATTCTGCTCTTTTTTGAATAAAAGTCCTTAATTTTGATGTGGTCAGTCTCTTATATTTTCCTTATGGTATTTCTTTGGGTGTCTCATTTAAGAAATTCTTTACTACAAAATTGTAATTCCTTATAGATTTATTCATTCACATTATATTTTTTATTTACCCCAATTATGCCTTTTTATTTGTTAAAAATTTAGTTTTCTTTTATAATAAGCTAGCTGTCCCAAAATCATCATATCTGCAGCCTTAAATAAATATTTTAGTGGCACAATAGAAAAATAGAAAAATAAGGAATTATGGGATTTTTTTTAAGCAAAAAGGAAACTAACATAATAGGATAATTACTATAGCAAATAAGGAGATGGAATATAATTGATAATTTTCTGGATTATTAGCAGATAATTTCTGTTCCAGAAAGCAAATATTTGTTGCTTTCCTACTCTATACCACTCTAAAAAAAAATCTTTGCAACTTAAAGTTTTAAGTAGTAAAAATTAGTATCAAAATGAGAGACAAATTTGAATGATTAAAGTAAAATTAAAAAAAAATCTTATATTATCTGTATTTTTTTTTTTTTTTGCATTTAAGAGAGGAATGTGGGATTTTATTTATTGAGACAATTACTTTGGTTCATTATATGTGGATCCAGACTCCAAGGAAAAGATTTGTATATGTCTGCTTGAGTAAACTTTCTAGTGCCTTAAATTAATCAACTGAAGGCTAACATTCTACTTCTGACTCAATTCCCCAGACATATTTTCGCCCTGCAAATGGAGTTGTTTACCTATATAGACCAAGTCTCAAAGTCAGAAAAGTTCACAAGAATTTAAAACTTCAAATAATATGATCTAACTATATACATTATTCGAGAGGGAACTGGGGTAATTCTACATACTCAGGTTTAAAAAAAGAAGATTGTATCTGAAATATATAGTAATGAGGAAAAAAGTATTTTATTTCAATTATCTGAATAATTGGCTCCATTTTCCACTTCACTTTGCTAGTTTAGACTTGTCCTAACACAAGAGAATAAATTTATGATAATAGAAAGAATTTTGAGCAAAGAGGCAGGATTTAAGAGATTTGAAAGAGTGTCATTAATCGAAATACTGCAATCCCCAAAGAGCTAAATCTTTTCAGAGTCTACATTTATTCTTCTTCCAAGACATAAGTATAACAAATTTATTTCACTGCTTCAGGTAAGAGAAAATCCTTTCTAAATTTCAAAGTAAACTCAACTTGGTACTTAATAAAGTAAAAGGCAGAGCTGTCAATTAATAAATGTATTTCCTTCATGAGACATATGGGAGAAGTCATAATATAAAATATACCCTCGACGCAAATAATTCACTTTCTTGACTTTGGCATTCACTAGGTGGTTAATAACAATTTAAATGTATTAGGTAGCCTTATCTTAAAACTGTATTTTGTTGCTGCTTTACACTAATGGTTTTATGGTGATTTAATTGTATTATTTTTATTTACAAAGGAGTATTTTGAAGCTATCCCAGTATTTACTAAGTGAATATAATGTACAAAGCACACCAAGTTGAGAGGGAAGGAGAGGAAAAGGATTCATTGTCCTCAGAAGAATTTACCATATAATGGTGGACACAAAATTAATATAAGAAATGAGTAAAGATGATAGAGAAGGTAATTGCTAAAATTAATTGTGGAATTTGTCAACTTGGGAGTTATAAATTGAAACATTTGCATTACAGTGTGATTAATAAATCCTGCAACAGCTGGACTGTAGATATTAGAAAGTCTATCTTTGGTTAAGGAATGAAAGAATGAAATTCCACTAAAACGACCATCTTTAAATTTCGTTCCAGTAGTTAAGTTCATAGTTCAGTGCCTTACTGCTTCTGGAAGAAAAAAAAAAAAAAAAGATTGAGATAATGTACAAATTATCTGTGCCAAGGAAAAATGATCTACCCAATTCTGAAGGAAAACTTAATAGAGATGAGAAATATAAGGCCTTACGAAATGTATACTCATCAACAAGGCAGCTATTCAGAATTGAATCCTAGAAGAGATGGTTGGATTGAATCTCTTTCATTTAATCCCTGGTAGCATTACAGGCCTCAGACATGAACTCTGATTCCACTTGCGATGTCTCTAGATTTCAAGTCCTGTCTCTCACTACCAGTGGAAAATATAGTCTCATAATTGTATAATGTCTTTAAGTTATAGTTAAGGAATTATCCCCTAAGATAGATAATTTCTTGAGATAAATAATTTTTATCTTGAGGGAAATATCCCGCTAGGAACTACCAAATTGCATTTTTTAGATCAAGGGATGCATTTTAGATTTCACTCTAGGTATTCTAAGTCTAAGCACCCTACAGTCCCATTTCATGTCTTTGGAGATTGCTTGTTCAAATAAGATTCATTGCATAGAAGTCACCTTGTCAAGCTAATAAATGTGAGCCTAGGGAAAGAGATGAAACCAACAACTATGGATTAAGGTACATGTAGGGGCAAACTTGCTAAGAAAATTTGAGGAGAATGTTACATATGTCACAATAATCCATGCTAACTACATTTTTTTCGATGTAATTTTTAATTATGACCCCAAATGCTTATCATAGGGCTGTCTGACATTCCAAAGTCAAAGTATCTCTGATAATCTTGACATTCTCTCAAACATTTCTTCCACCACAGGTAGGAATTACTCCCTAAAAGTTTTCTAAAGCCATGTGAACTAGATCCTCCACACTCACAACTGACCCCCTCTGTTAAATTCTAGTAATAAACTACCCTCCTCAAGGCAAATCCTTTCCTGAAAGCAAAGTATGTAAACTGACAACAATCTGCTAAGCTGAGTCAAAGCTAACCCCATTAGAGTCAACATCTGCCCAGGATTTTTCCACTTTCCCCATTATTGTGAGATGAATTGTGTCCCCCTGCCCCAAAATATGTTCAAGTCCTAACTGCCAGTACTTGTGAATGTGACCTTGTTTGAAAATAGGGTATTAGAAGCTGTAAATGGTTAGGCAATGAAAATACAAAACAGGTGTACGATGAGGTCACACTGAATTAGAGTTCTCAAGAGGAGAAAGACATTTGAAGACATAGACACACACAAAGGCAAAAAGGCAATGTGACCACAGAGGCAGAGATTAGAGAGATGCAGCTGTAAGTGAAGGAGCACCAAGGATTGCCAACACCCTTGCTAAGAACCAGCAAGGGATCCTTCCCTAGATCCTTCAATGGGAGCATGACCCTGCTGACATGATTTCAGACTTTCCGCCTACAAAACTGTGAGAGAATACATTTCTGTTGTTAATCAACCCAGTTCGTAGTAATTTGTTATGGTAGCCCCAGGAAGTTAAAACACCCACCATGCTTCAGACATCGACATTATTGCCCTGACTTCTGTAAGTATATGAGTTTATGAGCTATGATTTAAAGCAAAAAAGACAGAAATTCATCTTGTTTGTTAAGAACTTAATATTTCCTAACTCCAAAGGGATCTTGCTTCCTATGCATTCCCTGCATTTTAGATTTCACTCTAGTGAAATCTAAAGGCCCCATCTGCCTCGGGGTCTTTGCATTATCAATTGCTGCCTGTCTTTCAGGTCTCTTGCCCCAGATAGTTGATGAATTCTTCCCTCACTTCCTTCATATCTTTATTCAATCTCATCTGCTTCTCTGGCCACTCTACCTAAAATGTCAACCCCTCCAACACTTAGCCTCCTGCTCTTTCTGACTTTTCTCCTTCACATTCATTACTTTTTAACATTCTGTGTGCTTTATTTATTTAATTTTGTTTAATGATTGACATTGAGTAAATATCTTCACTGGGACATTTACTCAAAGATCATCTCTAATCTGGAGCTTGAAACAACCCAGAATTTTCAATTAAAAACATGCTTTTTCTTTTTAGAAAATAAAAAACTTGTGCAAGTAATTATTTATTCAGCTCCCTTTTCAGCTTGGTACTTAGATTCTCACATGTGATTCAGATGAAAATTAGCCCCTGCTCTCCAAGTAGCAACATAGATTAATTACAGTTTTATTTTGATAACCATTAAGTTGGGCCTGAACTTCTTAAACCCAATCTGTTTCAACACAGGAAAGCTAGGCAATGCCCTCACCCCTTTTCTAATATGGCTTCTGCTTAAATCTCAATCTATTATGCCCTTTGTGAAGCCATTTGGGGCTTCTCCTTCTTCTTTGGCACTTCTGCAAAATTTCCTATTAGCCTACAACCACACCAAACACTCATATTTCTCCTCTCGCCTGTCTATAGAAACTTAGAATGAGGCTCCTTTATCTGCATCGGTTTATTTTACCTCATTATTTTCTTTCATTCATGAAGATATCTTTTGTTTAGCTCCTTATTTCTTCCCTGAAGCTATTTCCATGCCTACCCATTTGGCTACTATTCTGAAATTTCTTATAAGAATCGCATTTATAATATAAATATCCTTATAAGTATCTACGAAACCCATAACTTACATATAGAAGTTGTATCTACTATAAAAGCAGACGTGAACATTAAAATAGTTCCATGAATGGAGGAAGATAATATTTACACATCCAATTTTTAGCATAGATAGTAGAGTCCAGAAAAAGGTGTCTTCTAATTAATGCTTATTCAAAATAATGAGCTTCTTAGTAATTTAAACTTGCCTTTAAAAGAATACTTATCTTTTAGGGAGTCATTACTGTGTATTTATCTGCTTCTATTAGTCCTTTAAATATAGATTTGATTTTTAGAAACATGCAGATAAATTGGAAGAGAGTATGAAGATTAAGGCAAGTTTAAACTCTATGTATTTTCATATGTAGATATAGAGTTTAGTATACAGAGTCATTACTAAATGTCAGGCACTGCACCAGGCAAGACGAAAATGAGATCAATTTTGTCTTCCAGCTGCTCCATATATATTTGATGAAAAATCTGCAAAAATCATGTGTGTGCAAAGACTCAGACACAGATGAATTTGGAAACATGTAAAACACCACCAAACAGCCTGTAGGGATAGCACAGGAAGGCACCAGAATGGGGTCTTAGACAAAGAGTTAGCCTAAGCCAAGTTAAAATCTATTTACTTATAACTATACAAAGATATTTATTATAAGGATTATGTTCCATGGGATTTGGGAAGGTAAGGAGTCCTAACATGTAATAGTTGACAAGCTGGAGACCAGGAGAGGTAATGGTGTAATTCCTGTCTGAGTCCAGAGTCCTGGGAATTAGGAGAGCTGAGGGTATAAATTCCACTCTGTATTAAAGTCCAAAGCCAAGAGGAGACTGATACCCCAGCTCAAAGGCAATTGAAAAGAGAGGAAACTCTGCCTCACTCGGACTATTTTTTCTATCCGGAAGTTCAACAGATTGGACGAGGACCACCTACACTGGGGAGGGCCCTCTCCTCTACTCCATCTACTCATGCATGTGTTAATCTCATCCAGAAACACCCTCACAAATACACACAGAATAATGTTTAATGAAATATCTGGGCACCCCATGAACCAGTCAAGTTGACACCTAAAATTAACCATCACATCTATGTTTTCCAAAGATCTCATTTCCAGCAATAACTTTATGGACTACTTAGAGAGTAAGTCAATATAAACTTCTATTTACAGAAAAGAGAAAATGTGGCTGACTTTTGCTATGTTAGTCATTACTGTAACAATAAGAATTCAAAACAAACTCTGCATTCATAATATATACACTAAAAGTAACAGTACAGTAAAATAATCTCACTGAAACTTAAAACAAGTTAAATATTGCTTGAGGGGAATAAAGGACAATAAAGCATTCTTCTTTCAACCAAAAAAAAAATACGTTATCCAGTGAAAAAGAGCTTTAGGTGAATTTTTACCTATATGTTGTTTTAACCTGTTATTTAAATCACATTTTATAAGCTTCAGTATCAGTTATTTTGATAAATGTCAGTTATTTTGATAAATTTATAGTAACAAGGTCAAATACTGTTCAAATTTTATCAACTATTTATATTATGGCAATTAGTAAACTTTATTTTATATGTAAAGTACTGAACATTCTTTAAGGTAATCAAAAAGTAAATAATATGCCTCAATATTATCCATTTTATGAAAAATTATTCATTTGTCCCATGAAAAGTTTATTTTTTCTGAGGGAGAAAAACTTTACCATCCATCAGTTGCAATCTACTGTGTCAAGTTGAGAAACTTCAATGAATATGCTATTGAGAAGAGCTGGTTCTTCAGAATAATAGCCACCAAGTCAAACAGTGAGGAGCATCTATTATTTGTTAATTACTGTGCTAGATGCAATGGGGAAGTTTTATAAGTGTAATACGTTTCTTTTCCTCAAGAAATTTTATTGTACTTAGAAACATAACATTATAAACAAAAATTAATATGAGGATTTAAATTAAAAAGTTGCTTAACAAAAAGATGTAGAATATACAGGCAATGATAGATGGCTACAAAATTTATACAAATAACCACAGCTAAGCCACTTCCTGCTAAGTGGTCAGGGAGAGTAGCTTTTGTAAGTTTGATAAGGGAAGTGGCTCTTGAATAAACAAGGGGCAGTTTAGTAACAATAGAATGGAGTGTAGATAAATATAATGTGCTGGGAAGACTCAAGGTATCTCTGAACTCTGGGGAACAAGCAAATATAGTTGAAGTAGCAGATCTTTAGGAATGTTAGAAATCAGAAATAAGTTATTTAAAACCGGGCTGAGAATGTCATTAATGTTACTGAAGATTTATCAGCAATAATGTAGCATCGTCTTCAGAATATTCTGTCTCTTGCTGATTAAAATACATATCTTGTAAATTGGTAAGTGAGGAAGAAAGTGGACTAGAGCATGGATCTGCAAACTATAACCCACGACCAAATCCAGCCTATGCTTGCGTTTCATAAATAAAGTTTTATTGGAACCCGGCCAAGGTTATTTGCTTACGAATTGTTTTGGCTGCTTTTGTGTTATAATGGCAGAATTAAGTAATTGCTACAGAGATGATATGGGCCAGAAAGCCTAAAATTTTACTTTCTGGACCTTTACAGAAAAGTATCCCAAGCCCTGGACTAAAGAGAAAAAAAGCCAGTGTGGATATCGATTGTTGAATAGACGGATGGATGTATAAATGAACATGAGAAGATATTATGTGGTGATATGGTAGGGTATTGCATAAATGCATAGGTAATGGGGTGAAGTTCTGAATCTGAGTTCAATAAAACTGAAGTTTTTAGATAAGAGACTAACACAATAAAATGAGATTATGTATTTCTTTTTATTTTTCTTTTTTTTTAAAATTTATTTATTATTATTATACTTTAAGTTCTAGGGTACATGTGCATAACGTGCAGGTTTGTTACATATGTATACTTGTGCCATGTTGCTGTGCTGCACCCATCAACTCGTCAGCACCCATCAACTCATCATTTACATCAGGTATAACTCCCAATGCAATCCCTCCCCCCTCCCCCCTCCCCATGATAGGCCCCGGTGTGTGATGTTCCCCTTCCTGAGTCCAAGTGATCTCATTGTTCAGTTCCCACCTATGAGTGAGAACATGCGGTGTTTGGTTTTCTGTTCTTGTTATAGTTTGCTAAGAATGATGGTTTCCAGCTGCATCCATGTCCCTACAAAGGACACAAACTCATCCTTTATTATGGCTGCATAGTATTCCATGGTGTATATGTGCCACATTTTCTTAATCCAATCTGTCACTGATGGACATTTGGGTTGATTCCAAGTCTTTGCTATTGTGAATAGTGCCGCAATAAACATACGTGTGCATGTGTCTTTATAGCAGCATGATTTATAATCCTTTGGGTATATCCCCAGTAATGGGATGGCTGGGTCATATGGTACATCTAGTTCTAGATCCTTGAGGAATCGCCATACTGTTTTCCATAATGGTTGAACTAGTTTACAATCCCACCAACAGTGTAAAAGTGTTCCTATTTCTCCACATCTTCTCCAGCACCTGTTGTTTCCTGACTTTTTAATGATCGCCATTCTAACTGGTGTGAGATGGTATCTCATTGTGGTTTTGATTTGCATTTCTCTGATGGCCAGTGATGATGAGCATTTTTTCATATGTCTGTTGGCTGTATGAATGTCCTCTTTTGAGAAATGTCTGTTCATATCCTTTGCCCACTTTTTGATGGGGTTGTTTGTTTTTTTCTTGTAAATTTGTTGGAGTTCTTTGTAGGTTCTGGATATTAGCCCTTTGTCAGATGAGTAGATTGCAAAAATTTTCTCCCATTCTGTAGGTTGCCTGTTCACTCTGATGGTAGTTTCTTTTGCTGTGCAGAAGCTCTTTAGTTTAATTAGATCCCATTTGTCAATTTTAGCTTTTGCTGCCGTTGCTTTTGGTGTTTTAGACATGAAGTCTTTGCCCATGCCTATGTCCTGAATGGTACTACCTAGGTTTTCCTCTAGGATTTTTATGGTATTAGGTCTAACATTTAAGTCTCTAATCCATCTTGAATTAATTTTCATATAAGGAGTAAGGAAAGGATCCAGTTTCAGCTTTCTACTTATGGCTAGCCAATTTTCCCAGCACCATTTATTAAATAGGGAATCCTTTCCCCATTTCTTGTTTCTCTCAGGTTTGTCAAAGATCAGATGGCTGTAGATGTGTGGTATTATTTCTGAGGACTCTGTTCTGTTCCATTGGTCTATATCTCTGTTTTGGTACCAGTACCATGCTGTTTTGGTTACTGTAGCCTTGTAGTATAGTTTGAAGTCAGGTAGCGTGATGCCTCCAGCTTTGTTCTTTTGACTTAGGATTGTCTTGGAGATGCGGGCTCTTTTTTGGTTCCATATGAACTTTAAAGCAGTTTTTTCCAATTCTGTGAAGAAACTCATTGGTAGCTTGATGGGGATGGCATTGAATCTATAAATTACCTTGGGCAGTATGGCCATTTTCACGATATTGATTCTTCCTATCCATGAGCATGGTATGTTCTTCCATTTGTTTGTGTCCTCTTTTATTTCACTGAGCAGTGGTTTGTAGTTCTCCTTGAAGAGGTCCTTTACATCCCTTGTAAGTTGGATTCCTAGGTATTTTATTCTCTTTGAAGCAATTGTGAATGGAAGTTCATTCATGATTTGGCTCTGTGTTTGTCTGTTATTGGTGTATAAGAATGCTTGTGATTTTTGCACATTAATTTTGTATCCTGAGACTTTGCTGAAGTTGCTTATCAGCTTAAGGAGATTTTGGGCTGAGACAATGGGGTTTTCTAAATATACAATCATGTCATCTGCAAACAGGGACAATTTGACTTCTTCTTTTCCTAACTGAATACCCCTGATTTCTTTCTCTTGCCTAATTGCCCTAGCCAGAACTTCCAACACTATGTTGAATAGGAGTGGTGAGAGAGGGCATCCCTGTCTTGTGCCAGTTTTCAAAGGGAATTTTTCCAGTTTTTGCCCATTCAGTATGATATTGGCTGTGGGTTTGTCATAAATAGCTCTTATTATTTTGAGGTACGTTCCATCAATACCGAATTTATTGAGCGTTTTTAGCATGAAGGGCTGTTGAATTTTGTCAAAAGCCTTTTCTGCATCTATTGAGATAACCATGTGGTTCTTGTCTTTGGTTCTGTTTATATGCTGGATTATGTTTATTGATTTGCGAATGTTGAACCAGCCTTGCATCCCAGGGATGAAGCCCACTTGATCATGGTGGATAAGCTTTTTGATGTGTTGTTGAATCCGGTTTGCCAGTATTTTATTGAGGATTTTTGCATCGATGTTCATCAGGGATATTGGTCTAAAATTCTCTTTTTTTGTTGTGTCTCTGCCAGGCTTTGGTATCAGGATGATGTTGGCCTCATAAAATGAGTTAGGGAGGATTCCCTCTTTTTCTATTGATTGGAATAGTTTCAGAAGGAATGGTACCAACTCCTCCTTATACCTCTGGTAGAATTCAGCTGTGAATCCATCTGGTCCTGGACTTTTTTTGGTTGGTAGGCTATTAATTATTGCCTCAATTTCAGAGCCTACTATTGGTCTATTCAGGGATTCAACTTCTTCCTGGTTTAGTCTTGGAAGAGTGTAAGTGTCCAGGAAATTATCCATTTCTTCTAGGTTTTCCAGTTTATTTGCGTAGAGGTGTTTATAGTATTCTCTGATGGTAGTTTGTATTTCTGTGGGGTCGGTGGTGATATCCCCTTTATCATTTTTAATTGCGTCGATTTGATTCTTCTCTCTTTTCTTCTTTATTAGTCTTGCTAGTGGTCTGTCAATTTTGTTGATCTTTTCAAAAAACCAACTCCTGGATTCATTGATTTTTTGGAGGGTTTTTTGTGTCTCTATCTCCTTCAGTTCTGCTCTGATCTTAGTTATTTCTTGCCTTCTGCTAGCTTTGGAATGTGTTTGCTCTTGCTTCTCTAGTTCTTTTAATTGCGATGTTAGAGTGTCAATTTTTGATCTTTCCTGCTTTCTCTTGTGGGCATTTAGTGCTATAAATTTCCCTCTACACACTGCTTTAAATGTGTCCCAGAGATTCTGGTATGTTGTATCTTTGTTCTCATTGGTTTCAAAGAACATCTTTATTTCTGCCTTCATTTCGTTATGTACCCAGTAGTCATTCAGGAGCAGGTTGCTCAGTTTCCATGTAGTTGAGCATTTTTGATTGAGTTTCTTAGTTCTGAGTTCTAGTTTGATTGCAGTGTGGTCTGAGAGACAGTTTGTTATAATTTCTGTTCTTGTACATTTGCTGAGAAGTGCTTTACTTCCAATTATATGGTCAATTTTGGAGTAAGTACGATGTGGTGCTGAGAAGAATGTATATTCTGTTGATTTGGGGTGGAGTATGTATTTCTTAAGCATTGTCCCACAGAGTCCTGGATCCTTGGGAAAAATATATTTTAAAAAATGCAACACACACAATTCTTTCCTTGGAGGAACTTCATTTCAAATAAGAAACACATCTTGATTTAATTAAAGAGAACTGTGTACAATAAAATATAGTAAAATTTTAAATAAAAACATAAGTGCTGTTGAACTTTTGAAAAAGTATGTCATTAGGACTTGGGTCATCAAAGGAAACAAAAATAGGAAGCCAGAAAAACCAACTGCTTTTAGCCTCTGATCCAGTATGGGTATCATGTACTACGCAACCTAAACTGCTTGCTTTTACCTATTAGTATAATGCTAACTGCTTTTAAGTAGAGTAGCAAAGTCTAAGTAACTTTTGAGAAAACTGCTCCAGGTGGGATATTTTGTTTCTTAAGTTTATATCTTCAACATTGTTTAGTCTTTTATGTGTCCACAGGGGAAGAAGGCTTCTAGATACAGTAGTTTGCCAGTCTACATTGTTTAGTGCTTTATTTAATGCTTCTTTTAATAAGTCCAGTTTCTTCCTGTTCTGGTTTTCGAGTAATCATTACAAGTAATGGGTAAAATTATGAACTTTATTCAGAATTTCCCATAAATTTTCAACTCTATTCTATTTTCTTAAATTAAATTTTTCCCTACTGCCTCTATCTTATGGTTAGTTACTAAAGGGACATTTGCAAATGCAATTTTTACAATTATAGAATGCATTTCACAGGACTCTGTAAAGATTGCCTCATAATGATGATACAATTAAGTTTAGTTCCAAGGGTGTGCTATAAATAGCCTTGCCTTACCTTATAGTACATTGCTTAACTCTCATCTTAAAATGGCTTTTCACAAGGCAGACTGACTGAGCAGTGTCATTGTGTCCATTTACTTGAACATAACAACAGCATTGGCAAAACCAATGAATGGGATAAGAAAAGTGAGAACTTGATGATAGGTATCGATTAATCAGTTATTGTTGTTATTATAATTATTACTTAAATAATGAAGTTATATACTGGAGCCTCATCTCACACTGTATACTATGTATTTAAGAATCAAAAGTAAAAAGATAATGTATCTTTTAGTGATGTATTTTTATGATTGTAAAAGTAATGCATACTCATTATATAGAATTTTAAAAGCTTTTACATTTTTAAAGAATACCATTACCCATAGTATTAATCTTCATAAATACTGTTAACATTAATGTAAATTTTCTTATGCTATTTTCAATTTAAAATACATAATTTTAAAGCTAGATTTGGAAATATATACACATAGAGATAAAAACATTTTATTTTATAATATTCAAATTACCCTATGCATCTAATTTTACCTTGAGGTTTTACTTAGCTTGTAATATCTTTGGTAATATAGTTTTTAATGACTCCCTAAAACTTTGTAGTTTGGATATAATGCAATTTAGGATATTCCAATTTCTCCAAAGTACACATTATATAAAAATTCTGAATTTTCCCCACCACCAATATAATGTGTTCACCTATGTTTTTTTTTAATATACCAGCCTTGTTGAGATATAATTCACATACCAAAAAAAATTTGTGCCCTCTTAAAGGGTACAATTCACTGATTATTAGCATGTTCACAGAGTTACGCAATCACTGCTATCTAATTTCAGGACATTTTAATCACCTCCCAAAAAGTCTTATACTCATTAGCCATCACGCCTCTTCATTCTCACCCCAGAACCTGGCAATACCAATCTAGTTTCTCTTTTTATGAATTTGACCTCATCAGTAATGTTCTTGTATAATAAGAGGCATGACAGCTGAACAATTTGCAAGCTTCTGACACTACTGAAGGAGTTTCTAGAGAAACCCAAGACAAAAAGGAGACAAAAAACAAAGACAGTAGTGGAAATTTTAACCTTTGCTACCATAACAATAGTGAATAGTAAACACAACCTAACTTTTAGCCAGATAAATGTATAACTTCACAATAAAGACCCATCTACCTCAGTTCCTTGTACCCAGTACTTTATGTCTGGCTTTTAACAAAAAATTACAAGGTATTGTAAGAGACAAAAAATAATCAGTTGGAAGATACAAAGCAAGCATCAGAACCAGACCCAGCTACAACAGAGGTTTGGAATTATCAGATCTTTGGGGATTTTTTTTTTTTAAGTATGAATTATATGACAAAGACTTTAATAGAAAAGATGGACAACATGCAAGAATAAATTGGTTACATACGCAGAGAGATGGGAACTCTAAGAAAAAAATTAAAGAGGAAATACAAACCAAAAGCATTGCATATAAAAAAAAATGCCTTTAATGGACTCATTAGTGGACTGGACATAGTCAAGGAAAAGAATCAGTAAACTTGAAGATATGTAAATAGATATTCCCAAACTGAAAACAGGGAAACATAAATTTTAAAAACAACAGAATATCCAACTACACAGGTGTAAAATACACATAATGAGAATACCAGAAAAATAAAAAGAAAGAGGAACAAAAAATTTTGAAGTAACAATAGCTGAGTATTTTTCAAAATTAATGGCAGACATCAAAACACAAATCCAGGAAGCTCAGAGGATACCAAGCAAGGTAAATACCAAAAGTCTCACACTTAGGCATACCATTATAGTATATTCAAATTGCAGAATGTCAAAGACAAGGAAAAATCTTGAAGTAAACTACTGGGAAGAAAAGATGTTACCTATAGAGCAATAAGAATTACATTTGGACATCTCTTTAGAAACCACACAAGCAATAAGAAGTTGGATAGAAATGTTTAAAGTCTTGAAAGTAGAAGCTACCAAGCAGACCTAGAAATATGCATCCAGGGAAATTATTCATCAGGAATAAAGGAGAAACAACAACTTTCTCAGAAAAATAAAAGTTGAGGGAATTTGTCACCAAAAAACCTGACTTGCAAGAAATGTTAGAAAGTGCTTCAGAGACTACAACAACGATAGAGATTCAGACCTACAGAAGAGAAGAGCATGGCAGAAAGAATAACTAAAGATAATGTAATATTTCTGATAGCACTGGTTTTAATTAATCTGATAGATTTCACTGAAATAGTAATAACAATAATATATTCATTTATACAGTTGATGGGTAAGTGAAATAAATGACTACATTGCAGCAAAGAATGGGAGGGAAGAATTGGGAAGGCTCTGCTATAAGGTACTTACACTATCCATGAAGTGGTATAACATTTTGTGAAAGTGAACTTAAATTAGTTGTAAATGTATACTGCAAACTCCAGAGTAACCACTGAAAAAAATCTTTAAAAAAGCATAACTGACATGGTATAAAAGACATAAAATTATATAAAATACTCAAATAAAACCAGAGAGTATAGAAAAAAAGTGAAAGACAAAAATGAAATGAAGAGCATGGGAAGTAAATATGAAACAATTAAAAATATAACAGATATGAATACAAATACATTAATCATCATTTTGCATATGAATTATATAAATATACTAATTAAAAGAGAGACGGCTAGAGTGCATAATAAAACAAAACCCCACTATGTGTTGTCTACAAGAAACTCACTTTAAATAAATAATCAGGTAGACTAAAATTCAAATGATAAAGATATATCATATTAATACTAATCAAAAGAAAGCTGAACTAGGTATAACATTTTTGACAAAGTAGACTTCAGAGAAGGGGAAATTATCAGGAATAAAGAAGACAATGGTACAAGAACTGAAAAAGGCACATCTCCTAATTTAGTTGATTTCAGCACACTCAATCAGTAATTGACAGACTCAGCAGGCAGAAAATCAGTAGGTTATGGTTGAGTGAAATAGCACCATCAACCAAATTGGATCTACTTGACAATTATAAAGTCAGGCAAAACGGTAGGATGCACATATTCTTCTAAAGCTCACATGGAATATACACTAAGACAGAGTATATTCTAGATGATAAAACACCTTAACAGATATAAAAGAAAATAAATAACATATATATACCAATATACTCTCAGACCACAATGGAATGAAACCAGAAATCAATAACAGAAAGATAACTGAAAAATCCCAAAATGTTCTGGGATTACACAACACACTTCTAAATAGTGAATGGGTAAAAGAAGTCTCAAGAAAAAGTTTTAAATATCTTGAAATATTCTGAAATTTTTTCAAATGAAAATACAACTTATAAAAACTTACGGGATGGAGTTAAAGCTGTGCTTAAAGATAAATTTATAACATTGGATATGTCTAAAAATGATAATATTAGCTTCCATCTTAGTAAATTAGAAGAGCAAATTAAATCTAAAGTGAGCAGAAGAGATGAGATAATAAAAATTCAAGCAGAATTCAATGAAATGGAGAAAATAATTAGAGAAAAATCATTAAAATCAAGAACTGATTCTTTGGATAGAGAAGCAAAATTGATGAAGTTAAAATGTTATCAGTCTAGTCAAGGAAAAAAAGAAAGAAGAAACAAATTACAAACATAAGAAATGATGTCATCATTATTGATCCTTGGACATTAAAAGAATAATAAAGAAATATTATTATGCCCACAGATTTGATAACCCAGATGAAAGAACCAGTTCCTTGAAAGAAATAATCTATCAAAATTCATTAAAGGAGAAATAGACAACATGTATAGGTCTACATTTATTAAGAAAATTAAATAATTCATAAGCTTCCAAAATAGAAAAAAAAAAAGTGCAGATAGTTTCCTAGTGAATTCTACCAACTATTTATGGAAAATCACACTAATTCCCTACAAAATATTTCAGAAAAATAGAAGTAGAGGCAAGACTACTTAACTTATTCTGAGGTAAACATTATCTTAATACCAAAACCAGACAAAGAACATGGGATCATTTTAAAATAGGAAAACTAAAGACCAATATGCCTTTTAAATATGGATGCAAAACCTCAACAAAATATTAGCAAATTGAATCCAACAATGTAGAAAATTAATTATGCTCCATGACCAAGTGGGATGTATTACAGGTATTTGACGACTACTTCAACAACTGAAAGCAATTAATGTAATACCTGACATCAACATTCCAAGAAAGAAAAATAATATGATTATAACAATATGTGTATAGAAAGCATTTGACAAATTCCAACACTCATTCATGATTAAACAACCCTCTGCAAGCTAGAAACAGAGAGCAACTTCCTTAACTTGATAAATAACGCATACTGAGTGACATCAGCAAGATGGCCGAATAGGGGCATGCTCCCATTGAAGGTTCTAGGAAAGGATCCCTTGCTGGTTCATAGCTTCTGGGTGTTGCCAACCCTTGGTGCTCCTTGACTTACAGCTGCATCTCTTCAGTCTCCGCCTCTGTGGTCATATTGCCTTTTCCCCTTTGTGTGTCTGTGTCTTCAAATTTCTTTCTCCTCTTGAGGACACCAGTAATTGAACTTAAAGCCTACTCTAATTCAGTGTGACCTCAGTGTACACTTCTTTTGTATTTTCATTGCCTAACCATTTACATCTGCAAATACCCTATTTTCTAATCAGGCGCAGCTTATCCCCCATGTTGTTCAACTGTATTTGATTGAGATTCTGTAAAGTCAGACTTAACATACCATCTCTTCTGTACTCATCTTTTCCCGCCACCCTGGTCTTTGGCATTTTGTGTGGAAATAGACACAGTAAATAAATACACACGCACACATATGTTTATTGCGGCATTGTTCACAATAGCAAAGACTTGGAACCAACCCAAATTTCCATCAACGATAGACTGGATAAAGAAAATGTGACACATATACACCATGGAATACCATGCAGTCATAAAAAAGGATGAGTTCATGTCCTTTGCAGGACATGGATGAGGCTGGAAACCATCATTCTCAGCAAACAAATGCAAGAACAGAAAACCAAACACTGCATGTTCTCACTCATAAGTGGGAGTTGAACAATGAGAACACATGGACACAGGGAGAGGAACATCACACACTGGTGTCTGTCAGGGGGTTGGGGGTTAGGAGAGGGATAGCATTACGAGAAATACTTAATGTAGATGACAGATTGATGGGTGCAGCAAACCACCACGGTGCATGTATACCTATAACAAACATGAACATTATACACATGTACCCCAGAACTTAAAGTGTAATAATAAAAAAAAAGAATGAAGAAAACCTTCTGGAACTATGGTACACCATAAAGAGACCTAACATTTTGCATGACAGGATTTCCCAAAGGAAAAATAAAAAGAGAAAAAAATCCAGAAAATATATTTAAAGAAATAATGACTGAAGATTTCCAAAATCTGGGGAAAGCTGCTGACATTCAGGTTCAGAAATCACAGAATTCTCCAATTAAATTCAACAAAAAGAAGAGTTCACCAAGATACATTGATAATCACACCATAAAAAAAATCAAAGACAAAAAAATTCTAAAAGCAACAAGAGTTAAGAAACATATCACACACAAAGGAGTCCCAACTTGCTTTAGCAGAAAACCTGCAGGCCAAGGCAGAAATAAATGATATATTCAAAGTGCTGAAGGAAAAAAAAAAGACGAAAAAAGACAAAAAAATCTCAACAACCAGGAATACTTTACCCAGCAAAACTATTCTTCAGTAGTGAGAAATGAAAAATTTCCCAGAAAAACAAAGCGAAGAGAGTTCCTCATCCCTAGGCCTGCCTTAGAGGAATTACTAAAGGGAGTTGTAGGCACTAAAACAAAAACCTGTTAATTCATTACATAAAATATACAAAAATGCAAATCTCAATTGTCTAAGTAACATAGAGTCATATTCAGAATAATTTAGGATTGTAATTTTAGTGCTAAAAGTAATTTGAACTCTAGTATGATGGTTAAAGGACAAAACTATTTAAAAACTACAGCTAAAATAAATTGTAAAGAGACATAAATTACAAAATAATGTAAATTTTAACACCATGAACATTGAATTTGGGGGATGAGTAAAATTATAGAGTTGTATGCAATCAAAGTTAAGTTGTTACCTGTTTGAAATAGGCTGTTATAAGTATCAGGTATTTTATGTAAGCCTCATGGTAACCAGAAAGCAAAAATTTATAGCAGATCAACAAAACAAAAATACAAAGGATTCAAGGCACGTCACTACAGAAAACCATCAAGCCACAAAGGAAGGGAGCAAGAGAGGAGGAAACAAAGCATATCTTTAAAAAACAGACAAAAATTATAAAATGGGAATAGTAAGATTTTACCTATCAATAATTTCATTGCATGTACATGGATTATGGATTAAACTTTTCAGTAATTAGATATATGGTGGTTGAATAGTTTTGTTTTGTTTTTTTAAAAAGGCCCAACTACATGCCGCCTACAATAGGCTCACCTCACCTTTAAGGATGCACATAGACTGAAAATGAAGGAATAAAAAAAGATAGTCTATACAAATGCAAAATAAAAGACAGCAGATGTAGCTATACTTATATCAGACAATATAGACTTTAAGTCAAAAATTGTAAAATGAAACAAAGAAGGTCATTACATATTGATAAAGAGGTCAATTTGTTGAGTATAATAATTGCAAATACAGAGGTACTACAAGTCAGGGAACCTAAGTATATAAAGCAAACGTTAATAGATCTGAAGGGAGAGACAGACTGTAATACAATAATAGTAGGGGACTTCAATACCCCCACTTTCAACAATAAACAGATCATCCAAACAGAAAATATTTCTGGAAACATTAGACTTGAACTATACTCTAAACTAAAGAACCTAACAGACACACACACACACACACACACACATATACATATATATGACATTTATATATACATATATGTGTATATGTATATATGACAGATATATATATAGAGAGACAGATATATACATATATAGACAGATATACACACACACACACACACACACACATCTGTTAGGTCTTTTAGTTTAAAGTACATATATATATAACATGTTATCCAGCAGCAACAGAGTTCACATTCTTCTCAAGCACACACAGAAATTTCTTCCAAGATAGATAATAGTTTGGGTCACAAAACAAGTCTGAACAAATTTCAGAGGGTTGAAATCATATCACGCATTTTTTATGATCTCAGTGATATAAAACTAGAAATCAATAAAAGGAGAAATGTTGGAAAATTCACAAATATGTAAAAATTGAACAACCAATGGGTCAAAAAGAAATCAAAAGGGAAATTTAGAATTATATTGAGACAAATGAAAATGGAAACACAGCATACCAAAACCTATGGCATGCACCAGAAGCCATTCTAAGAGGAAAATGTATAATAATAAATGCCTACATCAAAATAAAAAGAAAGATCTCAAATAAACAATCTAACATTATATCTCAATGAGCTAGAAAAAGAAAAACAAAACAAAATTAAGCCCAAAGTGAGCAGAAGGAAGAAAATATCAAAGATCAGAACAAAAATAAATATAATAGAGACTTAAAAAACAATTAAATCCACAAAATCAAGAGTAAATTTTCTGAAAAGATAAACAAAATTGACAAACCCTTAGTTAGATGAAGAAAAAAGAGAGAAGACTAATAAATAAGATCATAAATGAAAGGGAAGACATTACAACTGATACCATAGAAATAAAAAGGATTATAAGAGATTGTTATGTAGAATTATATACCAAACAAACAAGACAAGCTAGAAGAAATAGATAAATCCCTAGGCACATATAACCTACTGGCGAACTAGGGGAGGGATAGTATTAGGAGAAATACCTAGGGTAGGTGACCGGTTGATGGGTGTAGCAAATCACCATGGCAGGTGTATACCTATGTAACAAAACTGCACGTTCTGCACATGTATCCCAGAACGTAAAGTATAATAATAATAATAATAATAAACTAAGACATAAACACACACATTAGCCTAGGCCTACACAGGGTCAGAATCATCAATATTCGTGTCTTCCACTTCCACATCTTGTCTCACTGGAAGGTCTTCAGGGCAATCACATGCATGGAATTTTCCTCTCCTGTGAAAACTATGCCTTCTTCTGGAACAGTTCCAGAAGTATTCTTGGGAAGGACCTTCCTTACGCTGCTTTACAATAACATTTTAAAAAATAAGTAAGAGGACACTCTAACATAACAACAGAAAGTACAGTATAATATGCACATAGACATTTAACAGATTTGTTTATTAATCATTATCAAGTCTTATATACTCTATAATTGTATATGCTATACTCTTCATATGACTGGCAATGCAGTAGGTCTGCTTACATACACCAGCATCACCACAAACATGTGAGTCATGCATTGCATTACAACTGTATACATAGCTGCAATGTCACTAGGCAATAAAAATCTTTCAGCTCCATTATAATCTTATGGGACCACTGTTGTATGTGCCATCTGTCCTTGACTGAAACCTTGTGATGTGACACATGATTATATGTTATAGGTCAAATAGTACATTATATGCATATTATTTTATACAAATCATTTTAAAAGGGAGATAAACATTCATTCCTACTATGTTTTATAATTACATGTTTATCTTTACTGGTGCTTTTTATTTTGTAGGTGTGTCAATTTGAATTATTTTCTGGGATCACTTGCTTTCAGCCTAAAGAATTTCCTTTAGTATTTCTTATATTGTGTTCCTGCCGAAAATAAGCTTCATTCTTTGTTGAGATATTCATTCTGTCATTGCTTTTGAAAGATAGCTTTCATAGTTAGAGGATTCTTGGTTGACAGCTTTTGGAGTGTGTGTGTGTGTGTGTGTGTGTGTGTGTTTTCCTTAGAGCACTCGGAATATGTTACCTCACTGTTTCCCCGCCCTCATTGTTTCTGCAGATGAGTCAACTTGTATTATTATTGGGGTTCTCTTTGAAAGGTTTGGCTTTTACTTTTTGTCTTTTGACTTTCAGAATTTGTACTATAATGTCTCTATTTGTGTACCTCTTTGCGTTTACCCTTTTGGAGTTTGTTGAGATTTGTGGATGTATATTTCAACATTTTTCAACTGATTGGAAAGATTTTTGCCATTAGTGTTTTGAACATTTTTATGCTCCTTTTCTCTCTCTCCTCTTTTGATAATCACATGACACATGGGTGATTGATAGTATCCCATGTTTCTCTAAGGCTCTGTTCATTTTTCTTAACTATTTTTTATCTTTGTTCTTTGTATTGCATAATTTCTATAAATCTATCTTCAAGTTTAGTTCCTTCTTCTGCCATTTTAAAACTGTGTAGCTCCCATAAAAAATGTTTCATTTTAGTTTTGAATTTCTCAAATTTAAAATTTCTATTTGGTTATTATAAGTTCCATCATTGATATTTTCTATTTGATGTGACATTGACATCATACCTTATTTTATTTAATCAAGAACTAATTTATTTGAACATATTTATAACGGCTACTTTGAAGTTTCTTTTTCTTTTAAATATAACATTTGATTACTCTCAGAGATAGTATCTATTACCTGTTTTTTTTTCTGGTATATGGTCATACTTTTCTGTTTCTTTGCATATCTCATGATTTTTTGGAGAACAGATATTTTAAGTAATATGTTGTTGTAATACTGGGTGCTGGTAACCACCACCTCCCCAAGGTCATCATGGTTATGTATTTGTTCAGTTTATAATTAACTGTAATTTAGTTAATTATTTTAGTGGTGTCTACTTATCTCAGAAGTAGTAAGCCTCTGATATTCCTCAAAAGCTGTAGCCTTGTATATGCCCACAGTCAACCTCAATGAAAGTGATTTTATCGAGCCTCTCGTTGATTGTTTCTTTCCCTGTTCAATCCCAGCTGTTAATATCCACTAATCACTGGTCAGTTGCACTCTATTGTTGTCAAAAATGTATTAGTACATAAATTGCGCCACAAACTAAACCAATAAAATTCAGACTGCAGGTTGGTATTTCAGATTTCTTATGACCCCAAGCGGGTTCTTGCTGTGGTTCCCTTGTATAAACAAATCAGCTGCAGTTTGCCTACTTGTCCAATGAGTCTACCACTTTCCTTTCAATTACCTTTCCCCATAATCACCTGCATTGTTTTTGAGAACATCCTTAGGCTTGAACTTCATCATGTTATATTGTAAATAAAATAAGATTGGGAGAAGAGTGATTTGGAGCTCTCTGTTCTCGAACCTGCTTCTTCTCCTGAGCAAAATCTCTGAGCTATGACTCTGGCGTTAGGACAGAAACAACAGCAGGTTTCTCTAAGATAGACATCCTTGCTTTAGTAGTCGTGTGCTAAAAGGAGGGGGGTGCAATAGCCTCAGATCTTCTCAACTTCTCTCTCCCAATGTGAAATCAGTACCTTATGAGCCAGGGCAAAGGCAAATGTTTCACAGTAGTCCCAGTGTTGCTGTGTCCAAGGAAGAGTCTGTGTCTTATCAGTTGGGGTTGGGTGGGAGAAAAGAACCCTTACCTCTTTACCATACTTGCCTGAAACTTAGCTTCCACAAAGGTTAGCTGGAGGCAGGATAAGAAGGACTGATGTCCTGTCCAACATAGTTGATATCTTGAATTGTTTTTTTTTTTTTGCTTTTATTTTAGGTTCGGGGATACATGTGCAGGTTTGTTATATAGGTAAATTACCTGCCATGGGGGTTTGGTGTACAAATTATTTCATTGCCAAGGTAATAAACATAGTACCTGATAGGTAGTTTGTTGATCTTCTCCCTCCTTCCATTTACCACCCTCAACTAGGCCCTAGTGACTATTGTTCCCTCCTTTGTGTCCATGTGTTCTCACTGTCTAGCTCCCACTTACAAACGAAAACATGCAGTATTTGCTTTTCTGTTATTGCATTACTTTGCTTAGGATAATGGCTTTCAGCTCCATCCACAACACAGTTATTTTTAAAACATCCAAGAACCACAGTCTTACAGTTATTTTTCCATTCATAATATAGTCACAATAATTCATATTTGGGAATATGTATTCAGTTCTGCTGCATGCCAGAATACGTGCTGAAGATACAAAAGTGAGTAGGACATAGTTGGTGCCTCAAGGAGTTCTAAGTCAACTGTAATAGTTCTCAAACTATAAGAAGCAAAGTTGTCTCCTGGGCATCTTGTTTAAAAAGGAGATGTTCGAATCCTGGAAATAGCAACTTTGCTGCTATAGGGCCAATTAAGGCACTCTGAAGTTTTTATAAGCACTCCTAGGTGGCTCTGATGCCTGGCATCCTCACACCACAATTCTAGAAACGCTGATCCTGGGGAAGAGGAAGTGGAAATGAGTGAAAACACAATAACAAAGTATGTAGTAAGTTAAAATCATGACACAGATAGGGCCTCAGAGTGGTAGAAAATTCACACTTTATTCTAGATAAATGGCTTTTCACAGTGCAATACAAATAGACTAAAATGTAAACAGTGGCCCTGGAGTTGAGCAGCTAAGCAGTACTATGCATGCCTTTGCCTAAGGTGCTATGTAAAAAGAGAGGGATACCAACAGCAGGGAAGGGAAGTTTTCACAAAAGAGGTAATGTTGGAGAGACCTAAGGAATTATTTGTCCAAGGAAAGAGAAGGAGGAATATTATACCAAATAAATAAATAAATAAACTATCACTTACAAAGGTTGAGAGGAAAAGATGCTCTTATAGGGCGTCAGGAATTCAACTTGACAATCAAACAGAATGGAGATCCTGAGAAACAATACTGACCATGAAACCACAGGGTTAGTCAGGAGCCAGTCATGAGAAGACTTGTACATGATATGTTAAGGAGTTTGTACTTCATAATGAGGGGGTAACTGAAGGAATTTAAAATAGAAGGATGTGAGTCTCAGATTTCTGAATTAAAGAGGTAGTTATTTGGAATACAGATTGGATAGATAGGTTGCAATTATTGCACAAGGGATTTCTTAAGCCTTCCTAAATTTTTGTAGGAAGAAAACAGTTTCTTACTTGGATGCCCATTAAAATTCCCTCCTATACAAAAATTCATTACTTTAGTCCAGGTATTATCCTTTCAGTGACCACTGTGGAAGTTGAACCTATCATTATTTGTGTCACTTGAGGCTTGATGAGACTTAGGTCATTTCACTCCCTCTTATGGTCATGTGTATTACTCAATAGGATACAAAAATACGTTACCAACCAGTAAAATATCAGGTGCTGTATTTGTTACATCTAATAGAAAATATCATCACAACCACATCTAGAGTATCAGGTTTGAATAAAGCACCTCACTGGGGATATGAAACCCCAGAAAATATGGATCCTTCCTTGCAGGATTTAAATCCTGATTGCAAATTTAGGGCAAACAGTAAATAAAGATAAATTATTCATGGTAGCATGTTCTAAGATTAATTGAGTGTACCATCAATAAGGGTCTTGCAAAGTTCCACATGCTCATTAAAGACTAGAGAAGAGGATGGCTGCTTAGAACAGGTTGTATGACCTGAACCTTGAAAGGAAGATAAGTAAAGAAAAGAAAGGGAGTTTCTACTTAGGGTGACAGTGACGAGAGGCAGTCTGGAGACTAGTGATGCCTTTAAAATTATTTCTATTAACAACTACTTAATATAAAGTCTATTCTATTCTCTTCCCCATCTCCCCACCTCCTGCTGCAAATGATACATGTTTTAAAGAACGGATTTTGTGAATCCACCAATTATTTTAGCATGATGTAGCTGAACTAGAGAGGAGAAGCACAATTCAACAAGATTTGCTGTTTCTGAGCATTGTCTTCGTTTTATTCATTTTTGTCTCACAAATCTTAGCACAGAGCCCAGAATAGCTGATATTTAGTAGAATGCCAGTTGAATAAAGGAATGAAGCTAAGAGTTATTTATAAGAATTTTTATAATAAAAGTGACTATATACTTAAATCTAAGTTTTAATCAAATGAAGAAAATATCAGAATAAGAACATGTTGCTTTGAAAATGAATTTAAATACAAATGTGCAAGAGAATTGAATGATGATTCCACTATTTTAAGAGTATTTTGCTATAGACTTTTGAGATTGTTTGTGTTAAAAATAAAGAAGACTGAGCATTAAAAATATATACTAAAAGATTACAGCAAAATTAACCAACATAAAAGTGACCGCAGGTGTCTATCAGATAACAAAACAACATCATGAAAATAATTACTGAAACCATATTTGAAGAGCTAAACTCATTGTTCTTTAGCAGGTCAAATTCTCACACAAACCCTGCTTCCTTTGATGAAATTATCTCCCTCTCTACTCCTCACCCCCCACTCTTTCTCCCCGCAACAACTTCACTAGAAGCTGGAGCCTCATGGTAACCAGAATCCCAATTTGCTCACACTGGAATGTACTGAAGCAGTTCAGGTCTTTCATCTTATTTAACTACAGAGCTTGGGTTTATATAAATTCATAATTGTGATTCCACACTTCATGAAAAACATAAACAAAATTAGACACTCTGGACAGCAAAGATAATAAATGTTCAAATGGTGCCCTATAGATAAATCATACAGATACAGATTTCAAACATCAGCCCAGTGTGTGGTTCCAAGCTATTTGAAAAGAAATGGTTTCTCTGTGACAAGCTGATGTTAACATTTTAATTGATGAGAGGAAGTCAAATAAAAAACTATCATTCTCTATTACATTTTTCTAAATTAAGCTACACTACTCTTGTGTTTAAATTATATTTTCCATTAATAAATTTACTTTAAACTAGATAGGTAACTTTCAAAATGTTGATATTTACATCACTCACTAAGTATATTCTGAACATTGCACTTTCTCTAAAGTGCACACTACTGTAAGCTTTATGTTAACTGAAATATTTAAATACCACTTCAAGGTCATGAAGTTGATTCTCATAATAGAAAGTCTTTTTGTTCATTTTTACTTACAACTTTAGTTGAGCAAGTTCCTTATAGCATCCTGGTTCATTCCCTGAGAATCCCAGTGGCAAGAAGTAACTCTTGCTTGATGTATCTTTATTGTTTCTCTGCCACTGTTATGGCTACTCAAAGGTCAGCCAGAGCTTATGGCACCAAAAGGTCATTTTTGTTATTGCAAAGACAGAAGTTTTGACATATGATATATTATAAGAGAACAGAGGCACTAATTGATGTACCGTAATGCTAATCATCTACATCTTTTATTTCTTTAAAAGAAAGAAGAGGGAAATTTTTTATGTTCATGTCTGAAAATCCTTTAAAACATTTAAAAAAAGGAATGAGTGACATACTCTGTGTTGCACTTAATAAAATTTATAATTTTGGTAAACAGAAATTACTAATCTAAGTTATAGCATTTCAGCTCATTTGCAATCCTCATTTATTTTTCACACATCAATGATACACACTTTTCTAATTTTTGTATCAGATCATAACTTGAGGAAAGAAGTTTTGAAAAAGTACAGGTTTATTGCTGAAAGAATAAAAAGAACAGTTTCCATGTTCTTTTTTCACAGTTGTCTTCTCTATTTTAAGAGAAGAAACAAAACTGACAGACATCTGAACTTGAATCTCTGAATAGCCAATTTAATGGCTGTAAGAATGTTCTTTACAAACAACAAAACAAAAAAGCCAATGAGCTGAGTTCTAAAATCTTGTGTAGTTGTGGTGATAGCTAAGTGTATATTGGATATTGTATAAGTCTAGGCTTATTTTATTGAATAACTGGTTGCATTACTGATATCTCTAAAGATCAAACTTAAGGCAGGGATCTTAATCTGGAGTGTCTGGATAGACTCAATCCCTAGAAAACTGTGAATGTCGTGGAAAAATACAAAAATTGACATGAGTGGAAGCAGGTCTGTAGTTTCTGTCATATTCTCAAATGGAACTGTAACAAATTATATTAAGAAATTTTAGTGGCCGAGCTATGCTATCAAGACCAAAAAAGCCAGAACTGTCCAGTGTGTTCTCAGTGAATTTTTTTCATTCATTCCCAAGGCGGATACTTCCTAGAGTAATAATAATAACAGAATTTATGACATGATTATTTGAGGACAGACACTTTGCTAAGTGCTTCAATAATGCTTCATAAATTCTCTGTAAACATTTCACATATTTTCTTTAATTCTTACAACAATCCTGGAGATTAGCTATTATAGTCATCATATTTTAAAGGAGAAATTAGAGGTGTGTCTTGATACTTAATACTTGAATAGGACATCTAGAACATTATTTTCCAACACTTTTAGCAGATGACCTTTCTTTGCCAAATGAAAATTAGCATGCAACCACAAACAGTAAATAAAGTGGTAATTTATTTGTATGCATTTATTTCTTATTTATTCATGTATAATAGCAATGGCAGTCAATGATAACCCAAAGGTTATTTTCTAAACAAAAATTTCTACGTAGAGATGGTAAATACAAGTTAGTGTCTTATATCAGCCTTAACATCCAAATTATTTCTGTTTTATTTTGGGTTGCATCATATAAAAACAATTCTGTATTACATAGAACAATTGCAAATGATAACAGTTTTTTAACAGCTCATCCTGCAATTTCATGATGCTCTTCAATTTAACTCATCTGGAAGACTAAAGGAGAAGTAGCAGAAAATTGTTTCAAGGTTGAATTACTAACATTATCTAACATCTGCTCTCAAACCTTAATTGTTAAATTTTCAAGTTGGAATTGTTTGATGAACAGTTCCTCAGCCATTTTAAATGATCATTCTTGGGAAAATAATTTCTGAATGTATCGTTTAGTCATTCTGTGTTCAACAATGTCAGTGTCTAAAATTAGCTAAATCACCCTATCTCTATCAAAGTTTCAAAACAGTAAATATATGCTACTTACATTTCAAATCAAAACTTTAAAGCTCTGTTTTGATTGCTGACACTTCATCTGCAGTTTTAAGTAAGTAAAATGACATTGCGATAATACACGACTATAAGGAGTTTCTTTGGCTTACTCCGAATATTAGCAAGATATGTATGGGGGAAAGCCATGTAATATCTGAGCCAATTTTAGTTAATGGAGTCTGTTTATTAAAACACAGGAGCATTTATTGTCTCATTTGAAATATCTGTACTAACACCTTGCCTTGGGGCAGTCAACAAACTCTACCATAAAAACAATGGAAGTTTTAAAATTCATTGCTGTATAATTTCAAAAAGCTCTGAAAAATCTGCAATTGAAAGATGAGACCTTAACAAAATATGTAATTTATATGACATTTATCTAACACTGTGATGAAAGTTGATGCATCGTATAACCACTACATTTATCTATGCAACATACAATAACAGAAAACTTGAACATATTTTTCTGCAACAGCTTTTGGAAAAACTACTACTTCTACATTATTTACCATTGCTCTTGGTTGTTACAACCATCACTAGATATTGACCAACTTATTTAATGATGTAATAAAAACTTTAAATATTGTTTTAATGTTATATATTTTTCCAGTGATTTACAAGTGCTAGACCTTCTTTTAATTGGACTGTAGAATGTATTGTACAAAAAAATATGAGAATATCTGTAACACCCTCCTCTTGCCTAGCTGAATTGTTAGACTTCACATGAGATAAGACTTTAACAGCATCTAGGATGTGCACGCTCAGAGTATCTGTAGATTATATCATGAGACAATAGGAATAATTGTATTTTCATCATTGCCTGTCCATTTCACATTCTTGTTGCAATATCTGTGGAGGAAGGTTCAAAGCATTTTCTCTAATAGTATATGATTCTTCCTCACATCTAATGCATTTAGGTTTTTATTAAAAAAAAAAAACTCTATAAATGCATTTCAATTGTCATATTTAAATTTTGTTGCATACATTTTTATGACACTATGTTGTTCAATGTATGCTGAGATAAATTGATAATTTTATTTTTATTCTTGTTTATTTGTGTTCAAAAATGATTTGGCAGGAAACATAGAAACAATTTTGTAAAATCGTATTATGTAAGACTTATTGAGAAACTGCAGAAATTATATCGTCTAAAAAATGAGCCCAGATGACCAATGGTTTTTGAGTGAGTTTTTGGAATATTACTTTCATTGGATATATGCTTATCAGTATGGATAATAATAGCTGCACAATTAATTGATGAGTGTGAATATGATTCCACCCGTCACTTTATTTTGAGCATGAACAGTCTTAGTTTTATTGTTAAATTTATTATTTTAAATGTTCCCTCTTTAAATATGCAGTTTCAAGAAATACTGTTTCACTTTACCTTGAACCCATGTAAAAATTTACAAATTTAAAAGTGACCATTAGAAGTGCACCAAACTTAATCATGAACACAGAAAGAGAATAAACAATTATAAGTAATCTGGTGCTATTGCTTACTGAGCTTATTGGAATTAAATGTCATGGTATATAACCGAAATGTTAACCAACTTCTCATTGTCATGCCTGATAAAAATAAATATTTATTGGACGACTATAATGTGCAAGGACTATGCTTCATACTGGAGACACAATAGGGTATGTAAACAGTCCAAGCTCTCATCATGATAAAATCAAACATTTATTTTACCTCCAAACTATCTCTACAGATTATTAAACAGGCTTTTCAAATCACTCTTTAACAGCACAGCTCTTTCTTCAAAGAATGTCTTATTAATGCCAATATATAAATTATATTCACTACCTAATATCTCTCCTTTTACCTCTTCACCTTTTGAGCAACATTCTAAAACCCACTAGGAATTCATGGAACACCGTTTGAAAATCACTGCTTTGATTAATGGATACGAAAGTATAGTTAAATAGAAGGAAGAAGATATAGTGTTAAGTAGCACAAAAGGGTGACTATAGTTAACAATAATTTATTGTATATTGTTAACTAAGAGAGTGAAATTGGAATCTTCCTAACACAAAGAAATGACTACTGTTTAAGGTATATGCTTGTATCGGAATATAATATGTACCCCATAATAGGTACAACTGTTATGTATCCACAAAAATTAAAATTAAAAAATTAAAATTAAATTTAAAAAAAAAAACAAAATTACGACTTTGGAAATCTTGTCTTATTTACACTTGATTTGGGCTTTCTCATCTACTTTAGAAAACAGTACATCAAACTACATTTCAAGGAAGATACTAAATGTCTTTTTGATATAAATGCTTCTGCAGCATAACACATTTATTCATTTGGTAATTTTTAAATTATTTATTGAATACTTACTCTAGTACAACTACTAGGCTAACCAAAAACAGATAAGCTCTGATCTCAAGTTGCTTAGAAGATGCAGAGAGAAATTAAGACTAATGTGAAATAATAAAGATATAGTAAAATTTAGTATTCCAATCTATATTGGACAAATAGTTTTAGTGCCATTTTAGAAAATGATAACAAGAATACAGATGTCATCGACATTCTCTGGTGAAAACTTTGGATCTTACCAGCATCATATGTGGTCAGAAGAAATTACAAGGGTAGTGGTTGATGAATTACTAGAGAAATAAATAAATTTTGATAAGTAATGTATTTCATTCATGTTGGACCCACACATTTATCTTAACTTCATAAGATGCAGTTCGAATTTTATGTAACACAGACTCACATTTTCATTATCATTTTTAAGGAACACAAATGGGGCTTTGGCTATTCTTAGACCACAATTAGTTAAATATAGTGAATTAATCCTGTTCTATAAAGTAGACCATACTTTGAAGGTTGTATCAGAGATCATTTTAATTTTATTATCAATTATCTGCAGTGAAGTGTATTTCTTTGCAAAACATTTGCAGTTTGAGCCACTTGTAAGATTGACATATTCACTTTATATATTATTTATTAATGTTCCTTTCATAAAACATTTTAATTTGGAAAGTTACGTATGTCAACATCACTTCTTTTTGCTGACCATATAAGATTTAATTTTGAAACTTCCATAACAAGTGTATGAGGCAAATCTTCAATTAATATTTGTTGGATATTTCTTACATCAGGTAATAATTTAAAATAGAATTTAGAACTTTCAACCAAAACACATTTTAGATAATAATTATTTGAAAATATTAAATAATGAAATATCAATGCTTTTATATATTGCTCATATTTATATTGATTATGAATAATATTCTGGAAGATTTTTTAAGAATACTATTAGAATTTATACTCTTAAAATCATTGGATATTGAACATTAAATAATAAAATATTTTCACAATCAATAATATATAATTAGCCACCATTTGTTACAGCTGCAGTAGTCTTATTAGAATGTAACGCATATTTTAAAGACTAAAAAAGAGAATAAAATATATATAAATCAGTGATATTAATACAAAGCAAGCTTTGTGAACTACTATTTTTCAAGCACATAAAATAGAGCAGAGAAAATGGTATGTTTACCTTCATGTTAACATTTTCCTTTTTTACAGTACAGGCAATTAAAGCTTTTTCTTAAACATGAAAGTGGCTTCCTCCTCCACACTAAACTGATATTGAGAAAAATTAAGTCATATTAGTTTGAGTGATAAGGAAGACAACAGAGATAATTAAATGATGACACTTGTAGAGGCTTGACTATACCATCACACTGCATTATTTAACCTACACATATCAGTATGACGGTATTAGGTAAATTCGCAAATGCAAAATCGTACAAAAAAAAAAGTTCTCTAACTAACATATTAAGTTTCGCTGATCCAGAAAGAACAACAGGTTTCTTTCCAGTGTTGTTCATTATAGAACAGGAGAGGTGGTCAGACCTGTCAGGGGAGGACTTGTTTGGTCTCTTTGTGTGGTATTTATAGCCTGGTCTGGTTAATGTCAATCTTCACTTTATTGGTATTCTCTTAAATCCTGAAATTTTACCCAGACTTTTCCTTATAAGCCCAATCTTCACATAGAAAATTCTATGTACATTTTCAGTAATATAAAAATCCTCTGCTTTTTCTTCACAAAATATTTTTCCTATCTGTCCCTGCATTTTGATGTCTAGTATAAATTTCATCTAAGACCTCAAGTTCAACTGAAGTATTTGTTGTATATATACATGCATGCTTTTTTCTACTCTTTAGTAACGAAAACAAACAAAAATCCTTTCGCTGAGTCTCAAAGACTGATTTTTTTTTTCTCCTGACGGCCATTGTTCATAATGGCAGTGGAAAAACCCAATCCATCAGCTACTAGGGAGACAAGAGCTTGTGAGCAACAGCTTCTATATAAAGAAAGTTGTTCCATTCTCCCTTTGGATATATAAAAATCAAATAATTCGTAATATACAACACAGAAAATATCACATTCTCTCTTTGCCTATGCTTCTTTATTTAAAAATGAATCTTCATTTTAAAAAATGTAAGTACCTAGAATATTCTTAACACCTAATGGGTTCCTTAACTCTAATTCCATAGTATTTTATCTTTTTCTTCTAATGGTCTTAATTTAGATTGCAACAGTATAAATTGAATACATGAAGAAAGCTAAACAGAGATTGTATCAATTTTAGCAAGAGAAAAAATGCAAATAAGCAATTTAACATAGAAACAGAACATACTATATTCTCTTATTGTCATTTATTTAATATTCACCATATATTGATATCCTTTTCCCAAAAACACAGAGACAAGTGTTTTTTAGGAATAAGGTAAATAGAAATGGAGGGCAATTTCTTCAAGTAATGCTGCTTCAGCCATCAAAGATAAGCCTACATTAAGAGCAGCAGGGTTCTGCGGAGTTGCTTTATCTTGATTACCAACTGTAACAACATTACGAAAGACTGTTCTTTAATTTGCTGGCCAAGTGGTGGATGGAGGTTAAGAAGAGTGTTAATTTTAAAATGTCTCTTCATTAAATTCACTGTCATAATTAATAATGATGGGATGCTTAGAGGTATTTTTTACTTTAACTCTTGAGCATCTAAGAACTGTAATAACATTTTAAAAAATTAACACCAAGAAAGAAGGTCTTCAATACTCTGAGCGTAAATACAACATTTGGTTTAAAAATCAAATTATTATATATTGAAAATTATAGTTGTAAATATTTAAGGGCTACAAAATGATGTTATGATTTTTAAAACACGGAATGATTAAATCAAGCTAATTATTCATCACCTCAAATATTTGGCACTTTTTGGCATGTAACACAACATTTTTTCTTCTCTCTGTGGTTTAAAATCAATGATCTGTTAATTCGTAGTTTCTGTGGCTGAGTTTTGATAGCTACTTTGATAGCTGTTTATGTTTCTTTTGATGAATCAAATTTTTTCTAGAATAATTTTGAATAATTAAATTTTTATATTATATCATTTAATTTTTGTCACACTTATTATATAATGTCATTGAGTTAAGTAAAGAAATTTCCCATTGATGGATTCATAGCCTTTCTTAGATTTTAGGAGGACAGACCAAGATTCCTCATTTTTATTCATATGTTGGATAGTATGGGTAATTTTTACTGTAAATATCATCCATAGCTTAAAAATATTTATCTTCCCACTGAATAATTTTAAAATTGAACCCTATGTACCTCCTTGTAAGTGACTCAGATGTACAAATTCAATGTCTGCCTCTCTTTTCCCATCCACTTTTTTAAGTTGTCAATATATTTCTTTTTTTTTTTTTCTTTTTTTTTTTGAGACGGAGTCTCGCTGTGTCGCCCAGGCTGGAGTGCGGTGGCGCGATCTCGGCTCACTGCAAGCTCCGCCTCCTGGGTTCACGCCATTCTCCCGCCTCAGCCTCCGTCAATATATTTCATAGTTTACTCTCTTCTGATTGAACCAGTTCTGTGATCCAGTTCCTACTTCTGATTCCCAGTCCTTTCTATTCCAAATACTAGGTGTTTTTTTTTTTTTTTTTTTTTTCAAACTGGTACTTATAAGTGTGGTGAGAATATCTAAATTGGCATTTAATCTTTGATCATACTATCCTAAATCTATTACATTTACTCTCCTACCAGCCAGATAGTAAGTTATTGCAGTACTGGTATTAAAGGCCTTTCTCTCATCTTCTAAGTGTCTATCTTTGTATATAAACAAGTTCTTAAACTGGTACCCAATATGGGAGATGCCAATCATGGGAAATATACATTATTCACTTTATAAAATATTCCTTTATTTTCCAAAGATTTTACGAAAAAATTTCTTTAAAGTAAACTATTGAATGCATTTCAACATAACTTGCTTTATAAAATCTCTTGTCAGAGACTTGTAAATGGAATCATATCCATAGTTGAAAATTCCAAATCTGTAAGATTAAATGTAAAAGCCAAAAAGAAAATTCTAGGGAACAAAGAGTAGGGTATTTTTTCCCCATAATCTGGACCTCAATGCTATTTCAAGATGTTCAAAGCTATAAGAAATGTTTAAATAAACTATATTATCAACATGTATGTACCAAGTTCAGAGGACCATAAATACTCTCATGACTAACAAAATTGAAATTTATTGAAAGTATTATACATTTTTAATAGCTTTAATTTTTAAATAAATACTTTCCCAATCAATACGCCCTGAGAGCTTCTTAGGATCAAATGGGATTTCTAAAAACTTTTTTTAAAGAGGTCTTTTTATTTGGAAAGTATCAGAATGTTTCATTTTAGTTCATATTGTTAATACTGCAAATGTACCTGAAAATATATTTTAACTGGTAAGTAGAGCTGTTATTGCTAATCTCCAAGTTCAAAGACGCTGCTGCAAGAAATCATATTCTGTTTGGAGAATCTGGTTAGCTGCAGAAAACACTGGATCTAGCAGCATATTTCATAATATCCCTAGCACCTTCCTGGGCCTATAGGTTCTGGTTACAGAACCTGGTGTACTTGGTGAGTGACTTTTCACCTCCAGTCTGAGAGACTCCTGAGATTTTTTTTTAAAGTCCCTCTCCCCATGATTGCAGCTTGTCTGTCTCAAGACTGTCCTGTCTGTTGTGGCTGCCTGCCTGTCCACAGCTCTGCTGTAACGTTTGAAGTGGTGTCTTGGTGTGTCAATGAGCAGAGCAGTCTGTAAAAAACAAATTTGTTCGTGAAAGACGTTTTTAAAATATTTCAAAGCACTTCAAAGAACACTTCAGTTTTCCAAAACCTTTGAACTAGCAACATTTCAGAGGAAGAATGAATTCTACATTATTAAAATTTCACATGAAAAAGCGAGCACGAAAAAAAAAAATGCCCGCTTTAAAAATACACTCAAATGTCTATTGAAATATTTTGTCATGTAAATTTCACATCTAGTAACATCTAAGTACTCATGGGGAGAGCTGAATAATTGTATTGATAACATAATACACATATAAGGGAAATATTATAAAATATTAGCTCTATGTATGTTGACTCATACTATAAGTATCACTGATTTTGATGACAAAAGAATTTCAAAATATCAAGTGTGATATTTTTGGATTAAATTTAACCTTTAGAAAAACAACGTGACAAAACCTGTCATAATTAATTGCATTTTATCATTGTTTCCAAGTCTGTCTTTCTTTAAAGTTAAACTTCCCACATATAATTGTCTACATAAAAGCCTCTTATAAAATATATCTTAATATAATTGGAAGACTACCATCATTCTTTTGACCTGAGATCTCTTGCCCTGTATCTCTTTGCCTGAGGTCTATTTTTCCCAAGAAACCAGCTGCTACCTCCAAATCTTTATTACATCTCTCTATCAGTGAAACTACAAACTTCACTGCACCCATCTAAATCCAGGCTCTGGAATATCTCTAAATTAAGGACATCTATGAGTTCTGTTTCTGCCAAGTACCAAGATTTAAGAGGAGAAATTATCAAATGTCATAACTTTTTAAAAAAGTAAAATGTAGCCTGGAATTTAAGCTTAAAAGTTATTCTTGATATTTTCCAACCACTTTGTCCATTGAAAACATTTACTTTTTTCTAACTTTTATGGACACTGAACCTCTTTTCTCTCTGAAAAGTATGACCTGATACTTCTGCCTGAAGTTTGCAATATTTCCTGGAACTTCCTAAATGCTCCTGAAAACCTTTGTCATTCATTCCGACTCTCACAGGTTGGGTGCATTTTAATTTTTAAAAGGTCTTTAAAAATTGATTTATGTTTTCATCATGGAAATGTTTCTTGTCGTTTGAATAGAAAATATAATAACTGGGATATGAAAAAGGGATAAGGAATCCAAGAAAGGAGAATGGAAATTAGTTTAATGTAACATCTTTCATTTCTACAGCCATTTCTTTTGTAGTGTATGTTATTTGTGTCTATTTCCCAGAAAACAAGGTTCCATCCTCTATTGCTTTTATTTCTTAATTTCTATGGCCACCTAAGATAGGCATGAGGGGTACGATTCCCAGTAGAGGGAGGAACAATAAGCCTAAATTAAAAAAAAAAAAACAAAACATTGTTGTCTAGCTTTAGTTTTTGAAATCCAAATTTTTATTGTCTAAATCCTTGTTAACATCTTAGATAAGAATAAAACTTTTTTGGATCCAAATGTAAAACTTCTTATATAAATGTACTATTGCTAGCCATACCTTCTCTGTATTATGTTAAACTCCATGACCAGGTGGATCATAAACAGCTTTCTGGTTATTCATCAGTTTGACTGCTTGAAGTTGACCGAAGTGAAGGTAATAACTGAAGGCTTTGACATCTTGTTAATAAACACTAAGACCTACCCCAAAGGTCTGTCCCAAACTCTGAGAGGACAAAAACACTAAAAATAACTTTTTCCCTTAGTTACTTTCCAGTGTAGAATGAGGAGGAAAACTACATGTTGAATCATAGGATCACCATGTTTTAGACAAGGAAACAGTTTCTAAATAATCCAAACTCTACACCACACAAATTGTGAAACAGTAGACATTATAGAACTATTTAAATATTCTGATGCAACAAAACAGTGATATTCTTCTCCAACACAAGGCTTCTGTATTTGAGCCACTTCACCATTGCTCAAGATTATAAAAGTGTTTGGTTTTCTGTTCTTGTGATAGTTTGCTAAGAATGATGGTTTCCAGCTGCATCCATGTCCCTACAAATGTTCTCACTCATAGGTGGGAACTGAACAATGAGATCACTTGGACTCGGGAAGGGGAACATCACACACCGGGGCCTATCATGGGGAGGGGGGAGGGGGGAGGGATTGCATTGGGAGTTATACCTGATGTAAATGACGAGTTGATGGGTGCTGACGAGTTGATGGGTGCAGCACAGCAACATGGCACAAGAATACATATGTAACAAACCTGCACGTTATGCACATGTACCCTAGAACTTAAAGTATAATTAAAAAAAAAAAAAAAGATTATAAAAGTGGCTTCTCAACTAGTTTGCCTTTCCCTGGTCTTTCCTTTTGCATACTTCATGTTTACACATGACTTTCAGATCCATGACTTTTAGATCCTAAGCATTCATTTTATCATGACACTCTTTTACTCCACATCTTTCAATGATACACCAGTGCCAAAGAAAGACAATCCTTCCAAGTAGGATGACCTATCTCAAAGGCTTATTCACATTCTCCTTCCTCTGTGAGGCCTTCCTTGGCCTCAGCAGCTAAAAATGGCAAGTCCTTAAGACTTATTGTTCAACCCACACCCTTGATAAATGGTTATACTATATCCTCAAATTATAATTCAAGAATGAATGAAAAATAACGTTTTGTAAAGTATAATATACTCTATATATTATTGTGATTATCATTTTCCTTGGTATTCTCCATGTCTTATATAGAAATGTAAGCAGAGTAATAGTCATTAAATATATGAAACATTAATCAACATACAGGAACTGTAATACTACATAGATTGTCCCTACAACATCATGATTATGATAATAATAATGATGACAATGTTGATAAAGTAGAGGAGAGGGCACAAAACAAATATGAATTAACTATTGAATATAATACAAATACAACTGGAAAATTGTTCTTGGTCATACCGCACTTGCTCTTCTGGTGCTGCTTCTCATTTTCCTCAGTTACTCTATGGTTCTCATTCTATTTTAGTAGCTTTCACAATTTAGCTCTGCAAACTCTCTAAACTAGACTGTTCACAGGAAACCATGGCTTCATGTTCCCACTGCTTATAATCCCTATCAAAATCAATTCAACCTTTCCTTTAGTTCTTGTCAGCGTGAGTTAATTGCTGTATTTTTCCTTGCTTACCTGTACAAGATGTATAGAGAAAAGTTCTGAAAGAAATTACCTAACCCAACTGTTCATAATTTTAGATGTAACTACTGAAATGTTCTTCCAGAGAAGAGCTTCCTATATTTATTTCTTTCACTTATCTTCTGAGTCTGTTCTCATTGATTTTCATCCAAAAGTACTTGCTAAAGTAAAACAAAACTAGAAAAAAATGGACAAAGTGCTGAAGAATTATTTTCCTAAGAGACTTTTGCCAAAGTAGTTTCACAGGGGAGTTCTTTCCAAATTTCTGTAATTGAGCATATTTTGTGCTATAATAATAATTCTAGAGTACACACATACACACACAATTAAAAGCTTTCAAGTTAATCATATAGATCCAAAATATTACACAGATAGAAAAATAATACTACAGATCACTCTCACTTCTTGCCTATATATACAAACATTTCTAAAGTTAATGTAGCAGTGAATTTCTAAAGTTATTCCGAATAACGAGGTGGAATTTGTAACAAGAATAAAAGAAACTTATATATAACATCAATAAGTTAAGGGGACAAAACTCAATAGAGGTTAAAAGAAAAAAGCTATCACTTTACCATAAATCGCTGCCCAAAAACAAAACCAAAACACAGGAACTTTTAGTAACCTTGGGAAAAATAACCATTTCTTCACCATGATCAAGAATACCAAACCTAATCTAATAGCCAACTTCATATTTAATGGAAAAACATTCAAGGTTTTTAAGAATAAATTTAGAAATAAGATTAGATATTACAAGTTTGGATATTTTAGTCAATTATTAAATATAAAACATAAAGAAGGAATATAGTTACTGGAAAAAAGAAACAAAAATTACAATTATTGCTGATACAAAATTGTCTAGAAAATCCTACAAATTGAACTGAAAAGCTGTTAGAATTAATAAGGTTGACCAGCAAATTGACAAGACACAATGGAAAAGTGTAGATATCATTTTTCGTATAGTAACGACTGTTAAATGTATGAAAATATTCTATTCATAAGAGCAATTAAACTATAAAGCAAAACTTTAGCAAGAAATATATAAAACCTAAAAGAAGAAAATTTGTTGAAACTTTACTAACAGATATAAATGGAGATGTGAATAAAAGAAAGACTTTCCAAGTTTCTGGATGAGTAAAGATTCCTCATCTTTTGGAAATAATTTGAATTCAAATCCAAATTTCACCATTAGCATTCTAGTATACTATCAGTGATTCTAAATTTTATTCAGTGAAAACAAATGGCTATAAATATGCCAGGAATTTTTTTTAGAAAAAGAAAGATTGCAGAAGGGAATATATACCATGTCAGAAATTAGATTGTAGTATAAATGTGCAATTGTATTTATGTAAGTATCAATAGTCTAATCAATAAAAGAAAAACATTACCCAGAAGCAGATCTTACTTTTTATAATAATTGAGAAAAGTCTTCAGAAATGAATGCAGAAAGAAAGGCATAGTAAGGAAATGATGCTGGAAAATTGGTTAAGCACTCCATTAAAAAATTAGATATTAGTAAAATATATACACCACCAGTGTACAATTTTTGTCTATTTTAGTCCCAGCTCTATTCTCAGCACTTAAAATAGTGCCTGGTATTAAAGAGTCACTGAGTGAGTGAATAGATTAAACTAGATTCCCGCACACCATATAATATATTAAAATAAATTCCAAATGTATTAACTACTTTATAATATATTTAAAGATAGCATTATTTTAGTTGTAATTATTTTAGTTACATTGTTATCTTAAATGCATTATTAAAAGTTTACTTTAATCTCTGATATGGCATATATTTCCATTTTCAATCTTCCTTCCTTCTAAATATTTTCCTGACTGATTCATAGCAATATTAAATATATATTGCATTTACATTAGGGAGTTTCTAAATATAAATCAATGGAAAAATTACAAAGACAAAAATCTACTTAAATGTGATGTAAGTTTTAGGTTTGTGTTTAAAGTACTCCACTATGAAAGACATTAAAATCAAACCACAAACTCAGTTTTAATGCTGCTCCAAATATAACAAAGTTCGAACAGTCTAGAAGTGTAAAGAGATTTTGTAAGTCCATTAAAAGACCAACAATTCTGTAAAAAAAGGATAGCAAAGACAAAAACATTTGAACAATTCACAGAGGTAACTACTAAATATACATAAAAATAGTAAAGTAAAAATTGTTTTATTGACATTTTTAAAAGGCAAATACTAAATTGATAATACTCAACTCTGGTAAAACTAAAATGAAATGAACACTTTCATACACTCTGGAGGTGTTTTAAATGCAGCAAAGTTTCTGGGAAACAATTGAGAAATATAGATCAAGACACTTCAAATAGTACACTGTTGGATACATAACTCAGAAATTTTTGTCATGAACATTCACAAAGGTTTCATCAGGAATTTATGTTTAAGAATGCTTATTTTTGTGTAGAGCTATTCATAAGAGTAAGAAAATGGAAGCAACCTTAATGTTCATGAATAGAGAAATGAATAAAATTTATCTACAAATTTAAAATATTATGGGGCCATTAATTGTTTAATATTTAATTATATTAGACAATTGTCAACAATACTGTATATCTAGTATGATCTCAGCCATTAAATAATCAATATACAGCCTTTATATTTCCATGAATATATATTTTTAAATAATGAGAAAAATAGACTAAACTATGAACAAGCTTCTTTCTAGGTGCTGAAATTGCAAGTATTCTTAAATTTTTTATATTTTTGTATATTTTTCCATTTCTTTACTACAGTTAATTCATACTACTGTTTTTGGAAAACTATAAATAAAAGATAATTCAAACTCCAGGCTGCCATTATTTTAAGTGAATCCTCTGACTATCTTTCTTTATACTGGCTGAAACTTGTTATTCCTGGCCTTAATTTAAACACATTTAGGGAAACAGGAATTCCACACGGAAATATTGCCTATTATGTTAAGTATATCAAATGTTGAAATGTTATTAACCAAATTCAAATATACTGAAAAACATAATCAGAATTCTAGCTTTCTCAGCAAAGAATCTCCCCTTTCTCATCTTCCCTAAGATAATTGTTTTAATAAACATTTAGTGTATTTTCTCTCTTGTTGCTATAGCCTAGATCAGGGGTGTCCAATCTTTTGGCTTCCCTGGGCCACATTGGAAGAAGAATTGTCTTGGGCCACACATAAAATACACTAGCACTAATGATAACTGATGAGCTAAAAATTTAATAATAATAACAAAGTGCATGCATAGTATAAATCTCATAATGTTTTAAGAAAGTTCACAAATTTGTGTTGGGCTGCATTCAAAGCCATACTGGGCTGCGTGCAGTCCATAGGCCAGGAGTTGGACAAGATTGGTCTAGATCAAGAACTTAATAAGAATTTGGTAATAATTCCAATTATATAAGTTTTACGGTAAGAACTCTTTAGTGTCAGCTTCAACAAACTTATTAGTATGATTTCCATTTGGTAAAATCTTACTTTATATGTACCAATACACCTATACTTCAGGACTCACTTTCTCTGGGTAGATCATTCTGATTCTATTTCTTTTTACTCCCTTCTGGAAAGAGTGATCACTCTGGAATTTCTTCGTAGAAGAAACTGCAGAATGTATTTTGAAAAAAGAATATTTTTAAGATTTCATGTTTATTTGATCCCCCAGTATAAAGAGAGACTCTGTCCCACTTTATGTGTCTTTGGCCTGTGGAAGTTAGAAAGATGGCAGAATTCTGATGTGTTTAATTTATTTACTGTTTCCTCAAGCCAGAAGAAATGAAAGTTATTGCCTACTGTACTCACTAGTCTACAACCATTGATACTGGACAGCAGTTATAAATGCCAGTTCTTTTCACTATAGTTCCATGGGACAGAATGAGCTGGTAAATGTTTATATGGGCTAGTAAATATCCCTTATAGTATTCCTGCTTTAATCACAAAATTCTTGTTGTTCTGGTGGTTCCGGATACTACCTCATATAAAGTGAACATTTATTAACGATACCTGTATTTTAATACACATGAAATTTGAAATACTCATAAATATTCAGATAGCACTTTTGTATTGCATTTCCTAAATAGCATAGAAAAATGCAATGACAGATTTAAAAAAAAAAACAAAAAACAAAAAACAACTAAATGATTTACTTTGTATTTTCTTCCTCTTTGATTTGTAAAATCAAACCAACGCAACATATGCTGCGTGAGCCACAAGGGTGTAATCCCATGTCATAAGAATTGTAAAATGTTCACTATTTGAACTGGCTTTCAGTATTGTGGCCGTGTTCATAAAAAAGCTACACTCTTTATGTTGATATTTTACAGACTTATTCATAAAAAGCAAAATTGTATCCAAAATGGATTACTGTTGCGGGCTGTTTTTCTATTCAACCTTTTTTAAAAATCATCTTTCCATTGCTCATTGAAGGATTTTGTCTATAAAATTGTAAGAAGTTACATTTAAAATAGGTGTATACAGCCGGGCGCAGTGGCTCATGCCTGTAATCCTAACACTTTGGGAGGCTGAGATGGGCGGATCACTTGAGGTCAGGAGTTCAACACCAGCCTGGCCAACGTGGTGAAACCCCGTCTCTACTAAAAACACAAAAATTAGCTGGGCATGGTGGCAGGCATCTGTAATCCCAGCTACTTGGGAGAATGAGGCAGAAGAATTGCTTGAACCCAGGAGGTGGAGGTTGCAGTGAGCTGCGAGATCGTGCCATTGCACTCCAGCCTGGGCAACAAGAGTGAAACACTGTCTCAAAAATAAAAACAAAAAAACCCAAATAGGTGTATGCACCAGAACTAGCCTCTTAAATAGGATTTAATGTAACTATTGATAGAATAATATGAAAAGTACAGTTGTTGTTGCAGCACAACCATATTTGTATCATTTTGTAACCTATATATACTTTGTGTAAAATTTACTTACAAAAGCCATGAGTCAATTCTTTTTTACATAACTTAAGAATTACATTACAGTTAAGACATTATTCTAGATTTTCATCAATATTTTAAAATATCTATATTTAGTGTGTACTTACATCTGTTATTGAAAAATCTATTTTTCTTAGAAGACATATGAATACCACAAATAAATTATCTATTTAGAACGATAGTGACTTCACACATTTTGAACCAAGAATATAAAATTGATATTGTGTTCACTGTTAATTAATCCAGATGTCAAGTGAATGAACAAAGAATAGTACATGATATTATAGAATGTTTCCATTTAAAACATAGCAAGGTAGATACACTTTATCATATTGTGGTTTTTTTTCAAAAAACTTTTATTCACAATGACACTGTTTTGGTTTTAAGGCCTTCATCTAAATACATTTTTTAGGACTTTTTTTTTAATGTGCAAATCAGTATGCTTAATTTGCAACCCAATCCCAAAGTCAGATGTTTTCGTATTCAATCTATAATTTTTAGCTCATCTTTTCACACTCACATGCATGAAGTTATTTGATAGCACACCTAAGTATATTTCTCTTTTATTGAATCATTGTAATGCCAAATTCTTCTAGTTTGATCTATATAACTAGGGATAGATCTAACTTTTCAGGCTCGTTCTTTTTCTTCTTTTCAAACTTTCTCTGAGCTTTTATTGACTTGTGATGTAACAGTTACATATATATGTATATGTATATAGATGTATATATGTATATGTATATACATTTAGCTCCGTTTGACAATGTAGCCTCTGCCCTTCCCCCTTTGAGAACATAGAATCATTTCTTTTTTAAAAATCTCATCAGTCTTTAGAAAATTAAATCAAAATACACCACTGAAAGTTCAACAACTTTTTATATAATCCAATTTGTCCTTGTCCTGAATATTCATACTATGTTTAAAAATTAAGGGTTCAATTTAAGTAACTGGAAAGAATGAATAGGAACAATTAAAAAAAATAGAGTGGAAGTTGCAAACTCAAATTCCCAGAGAGAAAAAGCAAACAATAAAAATGAATAAAGCTGGCTCTGTATAGAACATTAGGGAGTGGTAGGGACTGTGGCTTGCTGGAGAGCATATGTTCTATCCAGAGTCCTGAAACAATTAACTTTGGCAAAGTCACTTCCAAACCACTATGTGTACAGTCCTTACATGCTGAAACTAATTTTAATTAGGAGAAAAATCTGTGCTCGCAACACAAAACATTTCTGAGACCTCTGAATCAGAAGAACTTTACATTTTTTAAAAAATTCATAGTCTAGTCAATGATCTTATGTGTCTCTGAATGCTACTTGAAAAATTCAAATCAATTAATAATCCCTGAAAGGCATAATAGGTACTAATAACTGTAATGAGGTAAGAAAACCATTCTTCAAACCAGTAATTAAATTTGACATCTCAAATATAAACAGAACACTAATGATGCCATTTTCTAATTAAATCAGACACTCAAAGTTGTATGGGCTCTTACAGGTCATCTAGTTAACTCTTACCCAATGCAAAAATCTCCTTTGCTACATCCTCAGAGGAGAATATTCTTCCTTAAATACTTCCAGGAGCTGAGAGGTGATTTGTCCTTAAATATGCCCATGCCACACTACAGATTGTCAAGATGAAATAACCTTTCTTACCCTGTTCTGAGATCTATCTCAGATCCACACAGAATAATGATAATAATTTGGGGCACTCTGTATGCTGGACTTTGTACTTAGCCCTTTACATATCATCTTATTTAATCTTCAAAATAACTCTTTGAGTTAGATATTATTATCCCCATTTCCCAGGTGAGAAAGTGAAGCTGAGAGAAGTTAAGAAACCAACACCAGGATATACAGCCAAATTAAAGCACGAGTCAATTTTATTGCACATCTTAGCACTTTAAAAAGTATGGAGTCCAAACAACTATACTTTTGGTTCTGAATTTCTACCTAACTGCACATGTTACCGATCTGCAACCAAAACAAAATTAGTGCCGACAAATTTGAAGCAAACTTAATTTTTGCAACATTTGCTTACACACCGTGTATACTGGTGAAGTTTGCTAGTTGCAATGCTGAATTCACTAAAGTCATAAAGCACAGTAAAGACTGTGGTGGCATGTATTTCAAGTGAAGGTATAAGACAGCTTTATGTCAAGTTAATAATAAGGAAAGACATGTGTTTACCAAAACTAAAGTAAATTTTTCATTTTGATTATAAAAAAGATCAACATCAGAATCACTTACTAGTTATTTATCTTTTGAAAAATTACTTAATTTGATTTCCAGTTTCCTGTCCAGCTTATAAGGAGCGTAGAAGTTATAACTCTCATCCTTACAACAAGAAAAACCTTAGACAAACTGAAAATCAACAACTTTTCTTAGGTTCATCAGATAATTGAGGTCACGGGGCAAACCACTGCCCTCAAAATTCATGAGACAGGTAGATACAAAGAATCATGATTTATTGGAGCAGAAGTCCAGGAGAAAAACTTCTGCTAGAGCCAATACAGGGGGCTTGGTGGGAGGAGTGGGGACTTAAACTATGTAATTTGCAAATTACTGGGAGTTCAGTGTAGGCAAGTTTGAGGGTTTGAAATTCTTGTGGTGAAGGGGGTTGGAGGATTAATGTTAGAAGGTGCTATAGTTTGAATGTTTTTGTCTCTTCTAAAATTCATGCTGAAACTTTATTGAAGCTGCTATGGTTTGAATGTTTTTGTCTCTCCCAAAAATTCATGCTGAAACTTTATCTCCAGTACAATAAATATTGGGAGATTTGGCCTTTGAGAGGTGGTTGAATCATGAGGGTTCTGTCCTCAAGAATGGGATTAGGTGCCCTCAAGCTTGCCTCATGGAGTTATAGTCCCTTTTGCCCTTCTGCTTTCTGGCATGTCAACACACAGTTTTCCTCTCTTCCAGAAGATGCAGCCCTCACTAGACAACTAAACCGGCCACTGCCTTGATCTTGGACTTCTCAGGAATCCTATCAGGTTCTCATGGGGAAGATGAGAGAAAAATATCCTCATACTTCTGGCAGGGGAAGGGGAAAAGTAACCATTGTGAAATATGCTGAGAGCATTCTGTTCTCAACGTGTTCTGTTCTTAATGTGTCCTGTTCTTAACGTGTCCTTTTTTCAAGGAAAACTATTTTATCAGAGCCTGACAGTTTTTTCCAGGGCTTCACCAACTTAAGAGACAGGAAATACTTAACTCCAGCCCCTGCTGGCATTCTTGTCTCACCTAAGGGTGAACAAAATAGGTGGCAAAAAAAGAAAATCTACTTTCATAATGTATAAAGATCAGTATAGAATCATGGATTCAACCACATCTGGAAAGAAAAAAAAAAAACAAAACAAATAAAAGTAGTCACATTATTACATATTATCATCATTGATATTATTTTGGAATTTAGGTGTTGATATGAGTTGGCTGTGTCCCCACCCAAATCTCCCCTTGAATTGTAATATTTCCTGTGTCAAGATCTGATGGATTTATAAGTGGGAGTTCCCCTGCACAAGGTCTCTTGCCTGCTGCCATGTAAGATGTGTCTTTGCTTCTGCTTTGCCTTCCAACATGATTATGAAGCCTCCCCAGTCGTGTGGAACTGTGAGTCCATTAAACTTCTTTCCCTAAACTACCCAGTCTCAGGTATGTCTCTATTAGCAGCATGAAAACAGACCAATATGGGTGTATTCACTGAGGCTTGATGAGTATTTTTTTCTTAAGGGAGAATCAGTTCTTCTCTACAATGTTCTACAAAAATATGCACACATACATACACACACACACACACACACACACACACAGGCTATCTAATTCTTAGAAATGAAAAACTGAAACATCAATAATGTTAAATGAAGAAAAGAAATAGCTGAAAGCATATGAAGAATCCCTACTGCTAATGATGAAAAAATTAGGAAGAACAACAATGGGTGTCTCCACAGCATTGATTCTACTCCTTCCCAATGGGACAACAACCATGCATATTTATGAGGACTGACCTCTTTCCTCTACTGCAGTGATTGTTTCAGAGATGGTCCAATCAAAGCAAACCTTAGTTCTTTTCTTAGACAATTGAGGGAAGAGGTCATCCTTCTCTCTCCTCTGATATGGGTAAGGAAGGATATATTCCCAGTGCTAGTAAAGAGCTTGCAAAACTAATTGCTGTCTCATTTGAATAAAAGCTTTAAAAAGTAAACTAATTTTCTAAGCTCACCTAGCTAGAAAGTAACAAAATAGGAATTTGAACAGCTCTTTGTGTGGCCCCAAAATCTATGCTCTTCCTTTCAACATCAGATACTGATATGGTTAGGCTTTGTGTCCCCACCCAAATCTCATATTGAATTGTAACCCCCAGGAACCTGGTGGGAGATGATTGGATTGTGGGGGTGTTTTCCCCAGGCTGTTCTTATAATAGTGAGTTCTCACAAGATCTGATGGTTTTACAAGTGTTTGGAAAGTTCCTCTTTCACTCACCTCCTCTCTTTCCTGCCACCTTATCAAGAAGGTGGCTGCTTCCCTTCCACCATGATTGTAAGTTTCTCTCCAGCCATGCAAAACTGTGAGTCAATTAAACTTCCTTTATTTACCCCATCTTGGGAAGTTGTTTGTAGCAGTGTGAAAATGAACTAATACAGATACCATTGCAATGTTTTACTTGTCATGTTTTTTTTTTCACCGTGTTATAAATTCCAAGGAGCTTAAGACTGGAGTCTAATTTTAGTTCCCAGTCTAAGTATATGTCATAAACAGAAAGGATGTCTAATAATTGTGTGTTGAATTAATGAACAAGCGAATGAATTATATGAGAACTTTACTATGCAACTTAGAGAAACAAAATGGGAGCTGCAAGTCAGGGGTTGAGTTCTACTTGATACTTGCTTATGACCATAGGTAGATCCCCTCATGTAATGTTTAGTTCCTTGATCAGTAAAAGAGAGACAATAATAGTAATAATAATAGTAATGCCTAAATGTTCAGATTTGTTATTATTAATGAGTTCTATACCTAAAAAGAACTGGTAAATGTGTGAAGTGTTACACAGGCACTGCTAATAGGATTATACTACATAAAGACACAGAAACATCTGCACAGCCACAGAGGACAGTGTTTAAGGAGCAGCAAGAATTCTCCACTGACAGAACTAATTTATATAGCACATTAATGCTGTTGTGGGAAAACAAGACACTGATACCATTGAATTTCTGCTACTTGAACCCTAAATGGGTGCTGGTCGGCAAAGTAAACTCTAGTCAATTTTAATATCAGCCCATACTCAACAGTACAAAATGAAATTCATGGCTATTGGAAATAGATTTAGGAAAGTTAGGAGGCAATCTTTAATCCTATTTATGCTGTGGACTTTGAACCTCTCATTTTCAAAATCATTAACAATTAGTTGTTCTGGCTCTAGCACAGGGATTTGGAGAGCTGGCAGGAGCATTGCTTCTACCTTCCCAACAAAGAAGTACTACACAAACTGCACATTAACAACTTCTTGAAACCACCAGAAAATTTAGGCTGCCCAGCAAAAATGTAGCCCCAAATCTGGGGAGAAATAGGTTTGCATAGGTGAAGACAGGATCTGACTACTTCCACATCTGAGGAAGATGCTAACTTATGCTTTATACGGTAAGAACATACAGTTAAATTTTTTAACGCTAAATAACAATTATAGGCTATTGATAGATATACGGCACCTGGGGACCACAGATATAGGGTAATGTGCACCCTTTGTAAGCTTTTCTCCATAAACCTTACCAGGCACTCACAGGGACGATCAGGGAGAATCCTGAAAAACATATTTTCTTAGCACTGACTAGGGAGACGACAAGTAACCACTGCAGGAACTAGAACTAGACCCCTGTCCTTTATCTCCCCTAGGGAAGAAAAGCCTTGATGTAAGGGAGGAAGAGCAACAAAATTGTTGCTTTAGGGTACTAGAAAAAGCAGCTAGGGAAGGAAGCAAAGGGGAAAATGCATTATGTATGGAGGAGAGGCAGGAATATATCATAGGCCCAGCACTATAGGTGGAGGAGTGGCAAGAGTACTTGTAACGGCCATACTCTGAAACAGAGTACAGCACCTACAAAAGATTGAGGCTTCACCAGAACATCTGAGAGTACCCTCCTTCCCTGCCTTATATCATCAGGCTAATAAGCATCAAGTGAAAATACTAATGGGATGTAGCTGGGAGGGCTACAAAAGAGACAGATTCTCTCTGGAGAGCAACAGTAAGAGAACACCCAAAGAGAAGGAGGAGATGGCAATGAGAAAATAGCAGCTAATAAACCAGTCGACACCTTAAACACATGTTACCACTAGGAGAATGTAAACTGTGGTGTGCTAAGAGAAACCATAGCAACAGCAAATATTAAAGTCAGCCCAACTACTGTCTAGATTAATGAAACTCCCACACTAATCCATGGCAGGAAAAAAAAGAGGTGGGCTCATCTTTAAGCATCAAAAACATATTTACCTCAGTATCTACTGTTTTGAGCAAGATGCCCAGATTTCAAAAATAAAAGCACAAGTTATTGAAAAAGTCAACAGAAAAAAACTCTGAAGAGAAAATGCAACCATCAGAATCAGACTCAGATATGGCATGGGTGACAAGGAACTTAAAATAATTGTTACACATGTGTTAAAGTCTCTGATGGGAAAGACAAAAAACATAAACTATCAGACAGGTAATACCAAAAATACTGACCCTGTAAGAAATAATCAAATAGCAATGCTATAAACTAAAAATATAGTAACAGAAATGAAGTATCCTTTTGACAGATTCATTAGTAAGCAGACTCAATACAGTCAAGGAAAGACTAAGTGAACGCAAAGAGAGTTGATAGAAATCTCTCAAAATAAAATGCAAAGAGAAAAAAAAAATGGAGCATTAAAAAGAACAGAGTACCTAAGAGCTCTGGAAAAATATCAAAGACTAACATATGGATCTTTGGATTTCTAGCAGAAGAAAAAAAAATGGGCAGAGAAATATATTTCATGTATTACATTACATATATATATTATATGTATATATGGGGTTTGTTGTTGTTGTTGTTGTTGTTTGAGATGGATTCTTGCTCTGTTATCCAGGCTGGGGTACAGTGGTGCCAATCAGCTCTCTGAAACCTCCACCTCCAGTGTTCAAGCTATTCTTCTGCCTCAGCCTCCTGAGTAGCTGGGATTATAGGCGTGTACCACCACACCTGGCTAATTTTTGTATATTTAGTAGAGATGGGGTTTCACCATGCTGATGAAGCTGGTCTCAAACTCCTGGCCTCAAGTGATCCACCAGCCTCGGCCTCCCAGAGTGCTAGGATTACTGACGTGAGACACCATGCCTGGCCAGGCAGAGAAATATGTGAAGAAATAATTTCCAAGAATTTCTCATAATTAGTGACAGACATGAAACCACAGATGCAAGAGCTTAGAAAAAAGCAAGTAGGATAAATATAGAAAAAAAAAATGAACATCCAAGCATAAACTGCTAAAAACCAAAGAGAAAGAGACTATCTTGAAGATAGCCAGAGGAGAAAACCACATTCATTACCTGCAGAGGAACAAATGTAAGGATGATAGCAGAATTCCTTGTAAGAAACCTAGGCAAAATAAAAGACAATTGAGTGATATTCTTAAAGTGTTAAAAGAAAAAAAAAAACAACTTGTCAATCTTGGAAACTCTGTATCTAGCAAAAATAATGTTTTTAAATTAATGAATTTTTTTCACACAAGGAAAAGTGGAGGGACTGCTTTGAGAACACACCTACATTGGTAAGTCTTCAGGAAGTTCTTCAGGTAAAGATGTATGACATCAATCAGAAACTTGGATCTACACAAAGATAAAGTGTGTCAGGAATGGAATAAATCATGGTAGTATAAAATCTATACCTTTCCTTCTGTTTAATTTGTTTTAACATCTGACTGCCTAAAGCAAGATTAGGACCAATGTTCTATGTGTTTACAGCATGAGTAAAAAGACAATTTTGACAATAGCATAGACCATGGGAGCAAAAAATTGGAAATATACTATTGTAAGGTCTGTACGTTATACTTGATTCAGTACAATTAAGTTAAAATGTAAACTCAGATTAAATAAAACTTTATATTACAAACCCTGGAAATCAATAATTATTTTCAAATGAAGTATAAACAAATGTCAATAGAGGAGATAAAACTAGTTTATAACATATACTCAGATCAAAAGAAGGCAGAAAAATAAAATGGAACAAATAAAAAATCGCCAGCAAGATGGTAGAATTTGATGTATTTGTGTCAGTGACAATTTTAAATGTGAATGGTCCAAACACACCAGTTAAAAAGAGAGATTGCCAGATTTTATATAAGAGTAAGACCCAATCATATGCTGTCTTCAAGAAATCTAATTTAATATGAAGGTAAAGTAAAAGAATGGTAAGAGATATATCATACAAACACTAAGCAAAAGAAATCTGAATTCACTATGTTAATACCAAACAATGCAGATTTCAGGAGTACTTAGGGGATAAAAGGAGACATTATATATTGACAAGGAGGTTAATTTTTCAAGAAGACATAAAACTGCTAACTGTAAATTTACCTAAAACAAAACTTCAAAATATATGAGACAATACCCAATAGAATTAAAGAAAAATTTTAAAATAGATATTTAAAGTAAAAAGAAAATTGATACACAAGGACTATAAATACCAATTCTAAGCGATTTCTTCCAAATAAATAGAAGAGGAAGGAACACTTCTCAACGGCTTTTATGAAGCCAGTATTACCCTTATACCAAAATCTTGCAAAGTCATTATAAGAAAACTACTAGACAATATACCTCATGAGTATAACACAAAAATCCACAACAAACTATTATTCCACCAAATTCTGCAATATGCTAATATATACATATATTAGTATATTATGGGCTAGTATATCATACATATTATATATTATAGTTTTTTATATGTGTGTGTGTGTGTGTGTGTATATACATATATAGTCCCAGCTACTCAGGAGGATGAGGCAAGAACATCTCTTGAGCCCAAGAAGTTAAGGCTGCAGTGAACTGTGATTATGCCACACTGCACTCCAGCTCAGGTGACAGAGACCCTGTTTAAAAATCAAAAAAAAAAAAAAACAAGGGAAAGAAAAGTATGTCATGAACAATTGATTGGAGGTTTTCTCAGGAATGTACAGTCAATTAATGTTAAAAAATCAATGAAATTCACAATATTTACAAACTAAAGAAGAAAAGCCATATGATTTTCTCCATAGTTTCAGAAAATTTGTTTGAAAAATTTAGTATGTATTTATGATACTTAGCAAATTTAGAACTGGAAGGAAGTTTCTTAACCTAATGAAGAGCATATATATAAACCTATGATGAACATCATACAGAATGGTGAGAAACTAAATACTTTTAAGGTCAGGAGTAGGAGCAAGGTAAAGTTGTACTCTCTCAACATTGCAATTCAACATACTTAAAGTTCTAGGTAGTTCTGTAAGGCAATAAAGA